>NC_136482.1:158242637-158420137 GCF_053919585.1 Euprymna scolopes | reverse complement strand
TCATTGGTTGTAAAATATGTTTTCTTTTTAACCAATTATCAGAAAATTTTAACCATATAATAGTATTATAATCCTCCAAAAGGCTGCAAATTTCCATGTAGTTTTGGAGAATAGAACCAAAGATTTCAATATTCAATTTGGCTACGAGTATAGATATATTCATATATAAACATACTACTTTTTTGGGGCAATATTATGAGTTCGAAATCTCGGCAACTACTGATCAGAATTTAACAAATGATTGCCATATTCTACATGTGTGCATTTGTATTAATGAAATGTTAGCTTATGTGTAAATTACGTCTCTGAGCATCGATTATTTTGTAAGCTATTATAAAATATTGTGAAGCCGAATGAAGCGAAAGCAATTTACTATGACGACATGGCAAAACACTGCTTTTTAGTCGCGTGCAAGCGACTCTATAAGTCACTCCGTCGGTCGGTCTGTCCGTAACGCTTTTGTGCTTGGTCTTTTTGGTTAAGATTAAAGGTCTGTTGTTAATAGATGCTGTTCTTAGCTTTTAAGCTTTTGTTGGCTTTTTGGCCAAGATCAAAATGTAGTATCTATCTTACTACATGCTGTACTTATGTTTGTAACTTTGTGATATAAAATGGGGGATAAATTTTCTGTATTAATTTAATGTAAAATGATCACCCACTTTACAACCAGTCAGTTTCAAAGCCATTCAAGTCATTCTCCAGATAATTCAAGTTGTTTTTGAAGGATTCGTTATTTTTTAAGCATTCAAGTCATTCTTAAGGTCATTCAATTCATCCTTAAGTTCATTAAACGAGAGCACGCAACTAATGGCCATCGGCCTTGTTTTCATGCTAGTCGAAAGCAAAGCTGGCCATACTTAAGTGTTCGTTTTTCAATCTGTTATTCCTGAAATTGAGCGTACACAATCGTAATATGTATAGGGAGGTGACAGGTTTGAGTTAAACTTATTCTAATGAACGATTAAGAATAGGGGAGCAATTGTTGATCGAAACGGTAAACGTAATGTATTACTTATAAAATATGTGGAAAAACAAATGCTACACCGGATAGATACGAAGAAGTAATCGAAAGAATAAAATTAAACGGCGAGCCTGGATTACCGAAGAGGGAATATTTGCATTGAAGTAAATGCCTTAGCTACCCTCTTAATTGCGTATTTGAGAGAGTACATCTAACAAGAAGAAAATTGTAAATAAGGGAAAAATCTATGTATTGTTGGTTAGGAACACACTGTGGTAGTACCTGTAAGTGTAAAAGTTGTGCAGGAAGTGCTTACTAATAATCCTATAATGTCGGAAGTTTATGGTATTATAGAGATAATCCGTTGTTTGAAGTTTTAAGGAATAAATAAATATTGCAATTTATTCAATTATTATTTTGTCATCAATTTTTCCAGTATATTTAAATGCTCTATCTAATATATTGAGCTTACTATCTATTTGATAGATTCTAATATAAAGATCTTACTTATCTTTTGAAGTTATATATATCAATAAAAGTAAACGTGTCTGTGTACATTTCCCAACGCAATAACTGTCAATTTTCAATCTACAGACTCAAAATTTGATATACAGGGTACTGAGATTTTGGGAAAATCTATGTGATCGGTTTTCGGCCAGAAATTTTGCGATTAAGAGGTCAAAGTTCAACGATTTGATGTTTGCGAACTCTACCAAACTCCTCCGGCAATTTTGGGTCTAAACACTTGAAATTTTAGATATAGGTTCCTTGGACATGGATCTAACTTAATAACTAGATTTGAGCCCAAAACAATAAATGTTAAGGGGTCAAAAAAAGGGGTCAAAGTTAAAAAAAAATGACTGCTTTTTTTTTGCTCAACATATACCTCCAAACACCCAGACAACGCCGGGCTGAAATGCAAGTTTGCGTCAAAATGTTTATCAGATTAACCTGAGCGTTTAAGACACTCGCGATATTTCGACCTATCATGGTAATCTGTTTTGCCGACAGGGTGTATATCGATTTTGCAGTCGCACATATGGATGTGCAACTTAGTCTAATTCAGAAATGTACGTTTTATACGTTTAAACTTGTCTAAAACACAACGAGGTTACGAAAACGTGCATTGTGCTTAAGATAAAAGCTTAGTTGAAAGGTTAATAAATTTTGATCGGTTTGCAAGGAGCGCAACAATTGGACTTGATCAAATAAATTTAAAACCCTGGAGTTTTTGAAATGCATAAAAGCAAATCTTTCGACTAGTTCAAGCAAAATATCAGCAGCATAGCTCAGAGTGTAATAGCCAGGCGTCATTTTTCATATTTACGACCTTGCTAAAAACACGAGTTGCCGAACTGTGCAAAATACAAAACGTCATCTCTCTCTCTCTTACATTATATATATATATATATATATATATATAGATAGATAGATAGATAGAGAGAGGGAGTTTACAAGGTCGCAACACAGGACACGCTAATTCTTCGGACAGATGATCGGTTAAAATTACAAGTTCTCATCAGGCGACTTAAAAGAATATGATTGCTTTCCATAAAAGAAATCAGTCCCCAAATGGAGAAAAGTTATTTATCTTTATATGAGGACTGGTTTATTCTGTGGAAAGAACCCCCCTTTATTTTTTTAAGTCGCCTGATGAAGTTTTAACCGATCATTATTAGCATGTCCGGTGTCGCGACCTTTTAAATTTGTTCATATTAATAAAAATATATTTTGCTCTTCTTTTATCAAGCACTCTTATTCACCTCGTTAAATTCATGATTTATTACACTTGAACACCAATAACTTTTTATATATATATTCCGCAAAGCTTTTTAGATTTATATCATATATTAGTGCTCAGCATATACGAAGAAGAACCGACCTGTTTTGGTTGCGAAGAACTTTATTGACAAAAATAAGGCAGGAAACTAAGCAGAACTTGTCAATAACATACTGATTGCTTTCAGAAACCTTGGTTGTGACCTGAGCGTAAAGAGACTAACGAAACAACTTGGAAATCGCTACAAAAAGAAAACCTAAACAGAGGAACTGAATCACTAATAACAGCTGCGCAAGATTCCGCAATTAGAACCAACTACATCAAAGCAAAGATCGACAAGGCACAAAGAAAACAGCAAATGCAGACAAGGAGATAAACAATAAACCACATAAGTGAATACAGCAAACTAGCACAAAAAAAAGAATATAAAAATAAACACGATCAAGTGGGGAATGCAGTACATTGTCAATTATACAAACAATTGCATCTTGAATACACAGACAAATGGTACAAGCACAAACCGGCAGCAGTACTGGAAAATGAAAGTCACAAGATCCTATGGGACATATATACAAACGGATAAAACCATCCAAGCAAGAAGACCGGATGTCATAATAGTTCACAAGAAGGAAAAATCCTACCAGATTGTAAATTTCGCCGTTCCAGCAGTCCAGAGTGAAGATCAAGGAGACTGAAAAGCGGATAAAATACACAGAGTTGGCCAGAGTGCTCAAAGGGATCTGGAAAATGAAGTAAATATAACACTACTAATAGTATGAGCGCTAGGAACGACACCGAAATACTTTGTAAAAAAGAATGGGAGTGATTGGAATTAGAGGGATGGCTGAGAAGATACAACGAATTACAATAATGAAAACTGCAACAATATTAAGGAAAGCCCTTGAATGTGGAGATTAACACCACACATGAACTGCACACAAATTAGACACAAAAACGGCTACACATGCAAAACAAATATCGCATGGAATCATGAAAACTGAAACTGATAAGATACCGCCTCATCTTTTTTTATTTTTTTTTTGAGTGTCACCATAAACGGAGACCACACCACATAATGAGGGTCTAGGAGGATGAAAAGACCGAAGAGAGAAAGCACTAGCCAGACCTCCGCTGGATGTGTTCAAATAGGACTGGTACTTGGGGTGGCTTATTGCAACCCAAAGACCAATGGTTGCCGCCAACGAGAAATCAATGGTACGTACAAACTTTGTATTTTATTCAAACATATCTGATGAGGTTTAACTACGAAATTTTTTTAAATGATATACAATTTAAAGTTGTCTGGTTTATGTCGAAACAATTGTAATATCCGAAAAAATATCAATATGAAGTTATTCCTTTTGGATGTTTTTGGTTTTTGCCAGTGTGTATATATATATATATATATATATATATATATATATATATATATATAAGCTGAACGTCTGTGTGGGTGTCTGGTCACGAATAGGCTCCTATATGGTTGACTATTATAGAAAACTGATCACATATAATGATAGAAGATGTATCGAGACACAGGAATGGGTATGTTTGATCTGGCATAATGAGGATTCATTAAAATTGTGGGGTACGCGCCTGGTCCACAAAGTATGGAAATAAAAAATTTAAAAATTAAAAAAGAAAGAACGTTTACAAGTGTTTTTGATATCAAAGTATTATGTACATCTATAAGTATGTTTTAACTTAAATAGTGATGGTATAATAAAATTATGGGGTCTGCGTTCACGCCTGGTCCCCATAGAATGGAAATAGGCACAAACTTTAATAAAGACTTTTCATATGTATCTGCGTAAGTATACTTTGGTAATTATGTTTCAGTTTGAAGAAATATGGTATAATAAAATTATGGAGTGTTCGTTCGCACCTGACCTCCATAGAATGGAAATATGTCACAAAGTTTAACAAGGTTTTTTAATATAGATCCACAGAATATTGTGATAAGTGTTTCAGTGTGAACAGATATGATTTAATAAATTATGGGGTTTATCTATTTTATTTTTACTTTACTGTGTGTGTGCGAGTGAGTGAGTGAGAGAGAGAATAAATTGACATATGTTTAAGGCCGTTAAGCCACACAGAGGTTTCCACGTTTCATCACCTTACGATTGCCCGCCAATCTGTGTCCACAACCTTAAATTACCAACTTATAAGGATGACTTTCTTTTGCAAAGAAGTGTCAATCAAGCAAACAGTGGCTTCTGTGTTTTATCCCCGTAGTGACTCGTCTATAGGTATCTATGACAAAAGAACTGATGATTCCTACAAAAGAACTCTTTACAGGGGGATATTTTACGATACGCCGGTAAAGGTTATACCGTTGTAACAAAAAATATTTTCCGTATAAATATTTTTTTTGTATCTATAAGCGAGGAAAGACTATTTTTAAGATCGGATTTTATCGATTTTCGATACTTATCGGATGAATTTCTGTACACAACATATCTAAGAAGATTGCCTGAAATATAAATTACCCGTGTGTGAAATTTGCAAGAGAGGCTCAGCCGTTTTGGAACCTACACCCACACACACACACACACACACACACACACACAAAGTGAGTTTTATATAATAGTAGAGATAAAGATGCGCGCGCGTGCGTATATATATACATATATACATACACACACACATATACACACACAAGTTTGTTTATTTATTTATTTTTTTTATTAGCGATTCTGTGGTATTTTTCTACTTTCTTTTCGCTCCCTGAGCGCTTTTTAAGAGAGAAGATATCTGCCCTTTGTTTCCATTCTAGTCACTCCTCCCCCAATTTGGGACGTACTATCGTTTAAATATTTATGTAAATATTTTTACGTGCATAAAATATATATATATATATATATATATATATATATATATATATATATATCACACACACACACGATCGTTTCGACTTATCAGTTTGGCTTAGACACAACCAGAATATCAACACTGATATTCGAAACCATAAACTCTTTATTAAACACATATGAGTGAAATGACTTCAAAATCTGGCATTAATCCAAAGAAAACATTAAGAAAAGAACGAGTTAAATTCTAAGAAGAGAAACAGTAAAAAACAAAAGGAATGCATATGAAACTGAAAAGAGGACAGTCCTTCTGAAACCATTTTAGCGCCAACCTGTTAAATTCATAAAACCTGTTAAATTCATAAAACCTGTTAAATTCATAACACCTGTTAAATTTATAAACCCTTCTGAAAATATACAAATAACGAGTGTTCACTATCCGTGAAAAAAAAAAAATGACGGAGAATAAGATTATTCGTCAATGTTCACATTAATATTCGTATTTACACATTATAACGGACAATGCGGCAAAGTTTAAAAAAGGAATAAAAACGAAAAAAAAAAATACTGGAAAGTTTTAAAAAGAAAAAGAAACGCATAAATTGGCAAAGAAAGCAAAAATGAAACGGAAAGAAAATTGTGGAAATTTATTTGTTTACTTCAATTCGCCTAAATAATTGAAATTGATTTTTTACTCGTTAACGTATGGTGTGGGAGTATACATTTAAATACTAATCAGTGCACCTTGCTCTTTATTATTTTGTAAAATTTCAAGCCATGTAAGTTAGCTTATAAACGATCAAGGTCGTTAATATTCGAATTTAGTTACTATCCATTGGATTGAAACCCCTCGGAACCATTTATTAGTGTTAAGTACCGCTATCTATAGGAATATGCAAGATAAAAACAGCTTCTTTATTGTCAGTATAGCGATCCGCTTTTATGGAGTATATGTTATGTAGATGTCATTAGGGTTTTAGCTTATATTGTGTTAGCGATAGTCATAGTTGTCAATATTCATTATATGATATATTAGCATTATGCTAATTATGATGTACTATACTATGATATACAAGCGTTGCCCGGGTGTTTGTATGTGGCTGTTGAGCAAAATAAATAAACAATAAATAAATAAAAGTGGTAGTAGGAAGGCAGGTTCGAATCCGTACGGCGTAGGAGGAAAAGAACGGGGGGGGGGGAAACCCGACGTCTTTGCTGTTACGACCACCGTCAAACCGGATGTTTATATTAAGGCTAATCAATCGAAAGGAGAGGATGACTTTAAAAAATATCGGCGAAAAAGCGACCCCCCTGTAGGAAACTGCCCAGTTGAAGGTGAAGATATTAATTAATGCTTTTAGCCAATTTTTTGATATTTGTCGTCTGAAAGGTCGAACTTTAAAACGATACTGATCTTGATAAAATCCGTTGCATCTATCGAAAGTTTAAGGCAGACATGCAAACATACATACATACATATATTTATATATTGGTAACTAAGAATTTTCGACCCAAACCAATTTAAAAGCTTGCTCCATCTCAGAATACCCTTTATATAAAATTTCAAATGTTTAGACCAGAAATTGTCCGAGTAATTTGGTAGTGACCGCAGAGGTCAATTTTTAAAAAACTTTGACCCCTATTTTGACACCATAACATTTGTTTTGGGCTCAAATCAAGTTATTCAGTTAGATATAGGTTCCTTGGACATGGATCTAACATTTCAAGTGTTTAGACCCAAAATTGTCGAAGGAGGTTGGTAGAGTTCTCAAAGGTCAAATCGTTGAACTTCGACCCCTTAATCGCCAAATTTCTGGCCGAAAACCGATTACATCGATTTTTCCAAATCTCAGTACCCTGTATATCAAATTTCGAGTCTGTAGACTTAAAATTGACAGAGTTATTGCGTTGGAAAATGTACACAGACAGAGAGACACACAGACACGTTCACTTATATCTATCTATCTATCTATCTATCTAGAAAAGTGAACGTGTCTGTCTGTCTGTGTGTTTGTGTACATTTTCATCCGCAATAACTTAATTTTCAGTCTACAGACTCGAAATTTGATTTACAGGATACTGAGATTTGGGAAAATCTACGTGATTCGTATTTGGCCAGAAATTTGGCTGTTAAGGGGTACAAAGTTCAACGATTTCACCTTTGAGAACTCTATCAAACTCCTCCGACAATTTTGGGTCTAAACACTTGAAATTTTAGATATAGATTCCTTGCACATGGATCCAGCTTAATAATGTAATCTGAGATCAAAACAAATTTTAAGGGGTCATAATAGGGGTCGAAGTTAAAAAAATTGACCGTTTTTTTTTTTTGCTCAGTATACACCTCCAAACACTCGGGCAACGTCGGGCTTAAATGCTAGTATATCTATAAAAGTGAACGTGTCTGTGTATCTGTCTGTGTGTCTGTGTACATTTCTCTATGCAATAACTGTCAATTTTAAGTCTATAGACTTGAAATTCGATATATAGTTTGCTGAGATTTGGGAAAATCTTTGTGATCGGTTTTCGACCAGAAATTTGGCTGTTAAGGGATCAAAGTTCAACGATTTGACTTTTGAGAACGCTACCAAACTCCTCCGACAATTTTGGGTCTAAACACTTGAAATTTTAGACATTGTGGACATGGATCTAACTTAATAACTTGATTTGAGCCCAAAACAATAAATGTTAAAGGATCATAATAAGGGTCAAAGTTAAAAAAATCGACCTTTTTTTTTTCTCAGCATACACCTCACACCAGGGAAACGCCGGGCTGAAATGCTAGTATATATATATAACAGGGAATGTGTCTGTTTGTGTACATTTCCCTACGCAATAACTGTTAATTTTAAGTCTACAGACTCGAAATTTGATATACAGGGTACTGAGATTTGGGAAAATCGATGTGATCGGTTTTCGGCCAGAAATTTGGCGATTAAGAGGTCAAAGTTCAACGATTTGACCTTTAAGAACTTTACCAAACTCCTCCGACAATTTTGGGTCTAAACACTTGAGATTTTAGATATAGATTCCTTGAACATGGATCTAACTTAATAACTTGATTTGAGCCCAAAACATCTTTTTTTTTCTCAATATACACCTCCAAATACTCGGGCAACGCCGGGCACCCATGCTAGTATATATATATATATATATATATATATATATATATATATATATATATAGATAGATAGAGAGAGAGAGAGAGAGAGAGAGAGAGACACACACACACATAACACCAAAAGATGGAGGAAGTGGGGAAGCAGGGATTTGGAAATCCTTTTACCCAAATACGATGTCCAGCATGTTAAAAATATACCTTTTTTTGTGACAATCTAATGGATAAACATCTAAAGAAGTTGGTGGGGACAGGATATTTTTATGGAAACATAAATCGTAAAATTGCCAACTCATCAATGAAACAGCTGTAATGGAAAAATCCAGGAAATAAACGAAGGTTATAAAAAGAAAACGTGAGTCTTTGAATTTTCAACAAAATTTTGCACTAATATATATATATATATATATATATATATATATATATATATGTGTGTGTGTGTGTGTGTGAAAATAGACAGGATTCCATTTCCGTCCGGTGAAAACCGGTTTTTATTTATTTGCATGCGATTGACTAGCTGAACAGTTGTGTACAAATCCCAAGAGCAACCTTCTATTATGCCTGAAAGTGACACAATGTTCAACGAGAGAGATCGGAGATGCGCCGCTGTACAACTCAGCTCTCTACCAATCCAAATTATGACAACAGGACCATTGCAAGCACCTTCAAAATACAAATCCGGACGATGTTTTCGGCCACGCTTGTGGTTTTAAGTGAGTGTCACATCATGGCACTTCATATCTTCGAAGTCGACTTGAAATTCAACACCAAAGTGTACCTGGATGTGCTGAAGAGTGTGATGATTCTCTGGTGCAATCAAATGGCCGACATTGTACTCTTCTCTCACTGCCCCCGTTCCTCCCCCGACCTGAACCCGCTGGACTACTCCGTTTGGTCATACATCGAGAATATCACCAACATGACCTCCCACAATACCAAAGCTAGCCTGATCGTCGCCACCCGCTGAGTATTCGCCGAGCTCCCGCTGGCGCTCGAAGAAAAGGCGTGCTCCCAGTTTCGGACCCGTATCGAGACGGTGATGGAGGTTAGCGACTACGCTGAATTGATGTCAGCTCTACTACATCATATTACCTGAATTGGTTTTTTAAATAAAACTTTTAAAATAAAGCTGTAGTGTCGTTTTCTTTAGGGCGGCACTTATCGGTCCGCACTGTATATAGCGTTATGTATATATGGAGAACTATTTAGTAGTTTGCATTGTTTATAAAAGCATTGAGAATGCACGGCTGCCTCCTGGTCACGTGATTAGAATCCCTAACGATCAACTACCTCGTCGGTAGATATTCATGACAAAAACAAACAAACAAACAAACAAAACAACCAACAAAAAACAAAAGAAAACAAAAAAACAAAAAACAAAAACAAAACAAAAACTGATGAACCCTACAATAATATTAAGAGTTTTTTTTTTCTTAGATAAGAATTGGTTATTCGTATTATTTGGATTCTTCAGTTTTACAACATTTCGGCCAATATAACCTCACGCACACACTTATATTTTGCATATATTAATTTTATATATGATTTCTGAATTAATTCATTGATATATATAGCCATGTCATATCATTTTGAAGCGCGTTTCTCGATCTATCGAATCATGTTATTCGTTACCGTTCTCAATATCTTCATTTTTATGCAGAGTTTTCGATAGCATGGACAAATTTTAAATCCGCACGATTTTCTTGTTCCAGTTCAAACTAGGCTGAAAAGCTGCAGAGACAGCTCGTGATATCAATGGTGTGTTTTGCTCAGGAACCACTAACGTATAGCACAACGGTGGTTCAAGAAATTTCGCAATGGTGATGAGAGCCTCGAAGATGAAGACAGTCGCAACCGGCCGACTGCGGTTGATAACGAACATTTGAAAGCCTCACAAAACCACACGAGAAGTTGTTGTTGAACTCGAGGTCGACACTCAACAGTCGTTCGCCATTTAAAGCAAATAGGGAAGTCAAAAAAGTTGGATAAATGTGTACCGCATGAATTGAACGAAAAAAAAAAATAACGTCGTTTTCTACGCTCCTGCTGCGCAACAAAGATATGTCTAGTAGCGTTTTTAGATATGTTTTCTACAGAAATTCATTCGATAAGTATGGAAAGTCGGAAAAATCCGCTCTTGAAAATAGTTTTTCTCTCATAGATAAAGAATTTAACCGGCCGATGTAACGTAAAATATTCCCTTGTAAAAATTCTTTTTCATATATATAAAACAGAAGAGAGACTGTTTAATATCGTCAAGCCTAAATATCAGCTGACGTGATATTGTAAAAAAACACAGAATTTGATGAAGGACATTATCATTATTATTTTTTAATTTTTTAATTTTCTTGCGAATTAGTTCACCAAGCAAATTATTTCTCGTAATATCTAATAATAAATAAAGGATTGATTCTATAATAATACATACGCAACCTGCATAAATTGAAATATCATGTGTAAGCCGGGCGGCCAGCTACGGTATTATATATATATATATATATATATATATATATATATATATATATATATATATTCATTTATTTAAATAAAAATATTTGTTTATGTCCAAAATAAAAAATGGGCAATTTCTAAAAAAACAAAAAACAAAACAAAAAAAAACACCCGATCTTCAAGGTGAAGACGCTAACCTCAATATCGTTAAGAAAAAAAAAAAATCAACAAAAAAATAAAAACTACGTTATAGTATAGTATACAATGACTTGTCTCATCGAACAACTTTCTGTACACAACATATAAATACGCTCTTTTTTTTCGGATTTTCCTTTTAATTGAGAGCTCTGCTGGATTTCTTTTTCTAATAAAAACCTTATCATTATATATATATATATATATATATATATATATACATATATATACAGACACACACCCCGGATATCGTAAGCTTGAATTAGTTTACTGTTTGGCCAATGCCCCTGAAAATTATCGTCTCGTGAACCATGCGTTTCAAGAAACGACATTCGTCGTTTCTCCTTGTCAAACTACCGAACGAAGCGATATTGTACAATATCGTTCTATGAAATCTAGCCGGATGTTCACACTATGTTTTACTCGCCTCTTTGAATGTATTCATCCTTGTTTGTTTTTTTTTTTTTTGTGTATCTTGGGCACCGCACTTATGTGGCCAGTTAACACGATCTCGTTTAAAAGGTGAAACCCGACAAGTGATCTGTAACTCAAACTAGGCGGCTCACCCTTTGAAACCAAAACCACCAGACAGAACACACCCTGTAATGTCCAAAGACAGCGCATTCTTCACACATTTCAGTCTCACTTTGTTTTTGTGCGTTATCGTATAACTCTACGAGCGAACAATCAGCCAATATTGTCTTGATTTATTTTTATATTATTATGAAACAATGTGTTTCTGTTTTTTTTTTTACTATCTACTAAATCTGTCTTTATCTTAACCACCCCCGTATTTATATATCATTCAAACACCGTAATGTTTTAATATATGGATAAGTGGCAGTTTTAATCATTTAGAATTGCTTTAAAGCGTCGTCGCTCACTCGTTTTTCAACCAAATTTCAAACAATACAGTTTTTAGATCACCTTCTCAGCTATATTGTGAAAAAAAAAAAAATTTTTTTTTTCAATTTTCGTTCAGTAAAACAAAAGTTACGAATTTACTAGTGTTCAAAATCGTAAAAAATCGTAAGGAGGTGAGCGACATGTTTTATGACTGGTTTCCATACCAACCACGACTAGTGTTGCTAATTCACTGCTGTCGCGAAAAGTAAAGTAACAACTGAAACAAAATGAAAGCAGACAAGTGCCGTACATCGTTATTACGTATGTGTATGTTATGTTTATGGGAGGGGGGGGGGTAAAATAATAAGACTGAAATCAAACAAAGAATAAGTGACTTTATTGGGAGGCTGGAAAAATAATGGATTACAATAGAAAAATGCGAGCATGAAAAGTAATATGGTTAAGCTTAAACGTGGACAAGTAAAGGAGCAGTTGTTAAAACTGGAAAAAGGACAAGATATTCTAGTAAAAATATAAATTTATAACTTAAAATATTGCAGCAGTTAAGAATTTTTTTTTCAATTCAGTTTATAACATTATATAATCAATTCTTAATGCCGCAATATTTTAAGTTATAAATTTATTATATTTTTACTAGAATATCTTGTCCTTTTCTTTTCCATGTTTAAGCTTAACCATATCCAGAGAGCATGACATCAGCTCCAAGAAATCTGGACCAAAAACAAAAGGACACGACTCAGAAACTCACCAGTTTGTATAAAGGGCTTATCTGAAAAACTTCAACGAATATGTAACCATATAAAATCAGGGCAGTATTCAGGAGTAATTCAACTCTCCGGAAATAGCTTGTGAGAATCAAGCCCCCTACAGAATAAATCACGACTAAGAACTGTGTATATAAAATCCCATGTAAATATAAAAAAAACTATACAGATGTGAAACGTGTCGTCCGTTGAAAGTACGGTTAGAAGAACATAGAAAAGCCGCAGTACGCGGAGAGACCGAAAAGTCAAGTATAGCTGACCATATCTGGAAAGAAAAGCTAAACCATCTACCATTATGGGACAAAGTAAAAATTATAGACAGAGAGGAACAGTGGAGAGTAAGACAACTGAAAGAAGCAGCACATATACTGGGAAATAACCAACTGCTAAGTAGACCTAGTATAGAATTCAATACGATATGGGAACCAGTAATTATAAACAATAGATAATATATACAAGTAATAAGTAAAACATTAATATATACAAGTAATAAGTATAGAGATAGATATACATTAATGTATAGTAATAATTAGTAATAAATAGTGATATTTACAACTAGAAATAAAAAGTAGGTTTAAGGCTCCTAAAATTCGTACTAGAGTTGTCCGCAAGGACCCGTGGCGCCGTAGTTAGAGTACTGAGAAAAATCAATTGTAAAAGTAATATTCTCCTGAAGATTGAAGGTTCAATCCTCAGTGTGGGTGACCAAAATATTAATTTGCGAATTACTTAGAACCTCTATCCAGTCATGGTTGACGGAACAAGTGCACGCTACCCCAGTGAAGTAAACAAAGGGTTCCGATTGAAAGTTCGTCCAAATTCTAGAGTTCGAGGTACACCTGAAGAAGGTCGGAGGTTATATCGACCGAAACGTTATGGAAATCACACTCAAGATGAGAACAGTTGTCCGATGAATAATACAAACTTCTGTGATCTGGCGAGAACCGGTTTGTCAATGTGATTGTGTCGTACTAACTATGAATGATAGTAAGATGTAAGTGGTGTCCTTTTTAAGCTAACGTTAATAAATTTTTTATGTAAGGTTATTGTTTTTTTCCCATTTCTTTTCAGAATAGTTCGCAATGGATTCAATGTAAAAATAGCCGAAGACTTTTGGAACACCTTGTATGTCCTCGATATATATATTACTCTTTTGGAAAACAATCGTTAAATAATTTTACCGCTGAATGCTGAAAAGTTGAAAAATTTCTTTGTGTAAAAATTTACACTGTAAATAACAGCTTCATATGATTATCTATATAATTATAAAAATCAAATGACCTTGTAACGGGCGTTGTAACCCAACATCCGTTTAAAGACTTCGGGTTGCGCATGCGTATATAAACATAAACCCATAACAGCATAAATAAATAATCAACGCGACAATAAAACGTATTATTTTTACTGTGTACGTTTTCAGCGTCCCAATTGTGTTTTTTTTCGCGTTTAAATCATGCAAACAAACAATTCTGCTTTTTTTGTTTACATCGTTCATTTCCGCATTGTCTTAATTAGCTTTATTGACCTTATTATTAACATATAAATTAAATATTTGACCCAATGGGTCATGAATAAAAAGTTACATTTTATTTTCATTTTCTATTTAAAAAGCTATTCTTAACAGGGGAAGAGTGTTTTTAACTTTTCTGTACTTTCATCTAACAATTTCATTTAAAAAAGATATCAAAATTTGAATTTAACTTTAAGTATTATGGTATCTGTTCAGTGCACATTTACCTATAAGTATGGCAAATCACTTATAATTCAATGGCTGTGAGTTTTTTTTTCAAAAATAAACAAATAAACAGAACGACTCATGGAAATCTATCTATATTCTTTTTTCATTTTAATATACTTTCATAGAAATGTTTCTGTAATGTCACAAAAACCCATTTTCTTTACGTCACAAGTGTCACGCTCATACATCAATTCCATAACTAATATAACATACTGACCGAACGGGTCACGAGTAGTCTAGTATTTTCTGAAATGTTGTTATTTCCTTTTGGTGTGTTTAGATCTCTTGCATATATATTGTCTTTATAGATACTAGAAGAATACATGTTCCAGGACGGGTAAAATGAATTATACGAACAGAAAAAAAAAAAAAAAAAAAAAAAACTCAATTGATGTCGAATGAATATGAATCAAATTTTATTTAAATTTGAAATAAGTTAACCGATATTTAGACCATACTAGCTGGACACCCGGTGTTACCAGGTCGTACAATACGCTTAAACATGATTCTTTAATTCATGCAGATTGCGTATGTATTATGGAATCAATCCGCTATTGAATTTTATCTAATACGAGGAATAATTTGCCCTGTGTGCTAATTTGCCTCCCCCCAAAAAAACTTAAATATAATTATGATAATGTCGTTCATCAAATTCCGTCTGTGTTTGTTTACAGTTTCACGTCAGCTGATATTTGGACTTGATCTTAAAAATGCTTTTTCTTATATATATATATATATATATATATATATATATATATATATATAAGAAGACTCTTTACTAGGGAATACTTTGCGTTACACCAACCAAGATTACACTGGTGTAACGTATGATATTCCCTTGTAAATTTTTTTTTATCTATAAGAGAATGAAGACTATTTTTAAGATTAGATTTTTCGATTTTATCGGGTGAATTTCTGCGCAAAACATTGTAATATTATGACTCCTTTTAGGCTGTGATCATAGCGTAGTATCTGTTAATTGTGGCAAGAAGTGCCAAAACATTATTATTGTCATTATTAATTGATTTGAGCGACGCCCGTTGGATGATTAGGATGGGCGCGGTGGCAATTAGGAAGCTGATTGGCTACCTAGAAAATTCAATGGCATGTGCGTATATATAAACGCGCAATAACCAAAACTTTTTACATAAGCCTGACGAATCCTCACGAGAATGAAACGCGGAATATGCTGTGTAGCTTAAAATAAAAAAAATATCTTCCTATATTAATTTATGTGATTAAATGAAGTAATCATATATATATTCTTGATTTGACGATTCCAATATTTTTCTCAGTTTCGAGATAATTGCAGATTCTATTCTAAATTCCTATTTCAGAGAGAATTATCGATTCTAATTCTTTTTAAATTTCTTAATAGAGTTGTTGTTGCCGGAGGAAAAGTCAATTTACCGCAAAAACTCATGTAATATGTGCTTATTTTTTGCGCAAATATAAAATACACTTATTAGTGTAAATTATATGTTTTAGTTTTAATGGTAGTTTAAAATTAATAAATATTTACCATTTCATCATTAATACGAGCCGTGAATCTGCATTAATAATCTTCCAAATCACATCCTTACATCATCCGTAGACATTTATGCTGATGACACTACCATCTATGGTAGCACATCTAAGATCATAAACGACCACGTTCTCTGATTCTCTCTCCTGATATTGAGCACGTGGTACAATGGGGAAAGGAGTGACTGGTTACTTTTAATGCATCTAAAACCAAGCTTCTATCTTTACATCATCAACGCTTTGATCCTCATCTGGCATCAATTGAAATGAATGACTCTAGTCTTGAGGAGGCCTTATGTTTTGACAATCTTCTGGGCTTGACCTTTACTCCTGATCTTAAATGGAACACGTACATCAAATCTGTTGCCAAGGCCGCTGGAAAAATGGTTGGATCCTTCTATCGATCCAGTAGATATCTCACTGCTGATGCAATTCTCTATTTTTATAAGAGCCAGGTACGTCCAAGGATGGAGTATTGGGCAGGAGCTGCTAGAAAGGACTTGTCCTGCCTTGATAGAGTTCAAAATAGACTTCGTAACCTCGTAGGAGAGGTCCTTTTCTCTTCCCTGCAACCTCTATCTCATAGAAGAGATGTCGCAAGTTTTCTCTGCTTTATCGTTATTTTCATGGCAATTGCTCGACTGAGCTCCAATCTATGGTTCCACCTCGTCAAAACTTTCACAAGAAACACTCGTCTATCTGAAAACACTATAATTTCCCCACTCTTTATCTGTGCATAAACCTAAACGTAGATTCCATGAGCAAAGCTTCTTTCTTAGAACCGCACGCCTGTGGAATGGTCTTTCGTTTTCCTGCTTTCCAGCTGACTACAATATGGTTGTTTCAAGTCCAACGTAAACAAGTTATTGAGCCGTTTCACTTAAGTTAATAAATTTACTGAATTTCCATTACTAACAATTACTATATTGTCCAATTGACTACTGTACACTCTTAACCCTTATCATCGAGTCGAGTGATCTCTGGGCCTTTATATATGGTTATGCCTATGTAAAAAAACAAAAAAAAACAACAAAAACAATAAGCGGCACAGTTTCAGTAATCGGAAAACAGGCACAATGTTTTTCCGATTCCGATACCTCAAAAAGTTCCGATTTTTTTCGATTCCCGATTAATAGCCTATCACTAATATATATATATATATATATATATATATATATATATATATATATATATATATATATATATATTATTTATAATATTCCGAATTTTATGTTTATGCAATTGAGAATTCGGTAATCGTTCATATACCAATACATTTTACGTCAGTATAAGGTGACTTAATTTGTAAGTTTCAAAATTACCAGTTTTTGTAATCGAGCATTCATATATTGTTTTCACAAAATCAAGACAACAAAGATTGGATTGATAGCAACAAGTAGTGCATTCTCATTGTTCGTTACAAATGTTTCACGAACATTCGGACAATCTCAAACCTTATATCATTTGAAAATAATCATTAGAGCGGCCTCTCTCCAGACATTGAGAAAAACACTTTAATGAACAAGAATCGATTTTCCTTTTAAGGAAAACCATGCGATAAAAAAAAAAAATAACTACACTTCTTCCTTCAGAGGTGTTATACACACACACACACACACACACACACACACGCGCGCCTGTGTTTATCGGATCGGTCAGTTTATTTGATTTTAGGATTATTGTCATTACTCGCCAGAAGTTCTTTAACAGGCTATCATTAGCGATTACTCATGGATATGAAGCAGTGATGTTCTCTGAAGTCCGAGTCACAACAAGTCTCTCCGAATTTCAATGCTCTCAAACTCTGTCGATAATATTTGAAAATGACTTTGCGTTATCGCAACAGCCGCTTACCATTGATTTCTCGCTGGCAACGGACACTTGTTTTTAATTGAAATTTGAGTAGACCTAAGCCTCCCCGAAGTCCCAACGATTGTTGGATTCATCCAGTGAAGGTCTTGTTAATGCTTTCCTTCCTCGGTCCTTTCATCCTCTTTGATGCCTATCGGCTACCTTATGTGGTATTTTTGCAAGTTTTAAGGCACGTTTTTGTTTGGTATTTGCATTAGTTTGTCACCGCAATCTTAAAAGACAACGATAGCTTGATCTGTGATGCTTCAATTTGAAATAGATTTCTGATGACTCCACGTGTTTGTATAAGAAGATCGCTTGATCACTGTCATGCATCAATTAAAACGGCATTTTCAGCTATAAGCGCACCGATTAAATGGACGCATCTTAAAAGCACACGATGCTGTTTCTAATTAAATGTGGAGTCATATTAAGTACAAAAAAAAAAAAAAAAAAAATTAAGAAAAAAAAAAAAAAAAAAAAGAAGAAATTAAAGCATTCCGATTGGTTATTTACGCGCAGTAGCAGTTATCGTCAAATAAATCAACGGCTAAACGGGGACACCGCCCGAAAACAATATATTCCTTAATATGTATTCCTATAAATATAGACGTTGTTTTCTTTTTTCGGGCTTTTATTTCATTCAATAATATGTATATTTCTTTTTATTACGTTTCTTTCTTATTGTCCTTTCTTTTCTTTATAATTTCTTTTTCCCTTTAACATTTCTTCATTCATTAGCATTTCAGTCCGGCGTTGCTCGGGTGTTTGAAGGTGTATGTTGAGAAAAAAAAAGCGTCAATATTTTTTTTTTTTACTCTGATCACTATTATGGCCCCTTAACATTTATTGGGCTAAAATAAAGTTATTAAGTTAGATCCATGTCCAAGGAACCTATAGCTAAAATTTCAATTGTTTATACCCAAAATAGGTCAAATCGTTGAACTTTGACTCCTTAACAGCAAAATTTCTGGCCGAAGACGGATTACAAAGATTTTCCCAAATCTCAGTACCTTGTATATCAAATTTCGAGTCTCTAGACTGAAAATTGAAGAGTTATTGCGTAGAGAAATGTACACAGGCAGACAGACATACACTTTTTGATATATAGATAGATTATTATTATTTTTTAATTTTCTTTGTTTTTACTTTGTTTCTTTATTTTTTTGTATTCTTTTCCTTTCAACTTCTCTTATATTTCTTTCCTTGTTTTTTTATTTATTTTACTCGTGTTCACCCCTTACAAAATATATCGACAATTGGACGTAAGGGGCTACTACTGTGGGCCATGTCTGGGAAAGGTTAATAAGGTATTTGTTTATGTTACATTTAAACTTCTGCATATCAGTACAGCCAGAAAAGCAGGCAGCAGGAAGGAAATTTCAAAGTCTAACTGTTCGAGGGAATAAACTATTAGAATAGAAAGCTTTCTGGCATTTAGGGATAACAACAGTGAAGTGGGGGGGTGAGATCTTATTGTTAAGGGGGTTTGGCGGCGATATGTACGTCGAAGAGGCACAAGTGAAACGCGTTCATCAGAACACATTTCATTAAAATATTTGTAAAACGTGCATGAAGTCGCCAAGCTAATCAAGAACCTGGATTCCAGTAAAGCAACTGGCCCTGATGGCATCCCAATTATAGTATTAAAAAAGCTTCAACCAGAACTTGCTCCCATACTTACGAAACTAAACGCTGCCTTAAGGAGAAGTGCTTTCCGACTCCCTGGAAGACCTCATCAGTTTGCCCTGTATTTAAGAATTCAGGTGATAAGTCATCTCCCTCTCAGTACAGACCAATAAGTCTCCTGTGTGTTATGAGTAAGTTGCTGGAATCCATATTAAATAGAGAAATAGTCAACCACCTCAGCAGGAATAACCTTCTTAGTGACACACAATATGGTTTCCGCTCTGCAAGATCTACCGCATATGTGCTGACGGTTATATCCCACAGGATTAGTGAATCTCTTGACAAAGGCTTCCTTTCTAGGGCGATTGCTCTTGCCATATCAAAGGCCGTCGACAAGGTATGGCATAAGGGTCTACTACACAAGATTTCCAGCTACGGTATAACTGGAAATGTTTTCTCAATCATTAAATCATTTCTCTCCGATAGGCTCATAAGAGTAGTGGTAGATGGACAAAAATCGGAGGCCTGCAATATAAATGCTGGAGTCCCTCAGGGGTCAATCCTCGGCCCAACTCTCTTCCTGATCTACATCAATGACCTCCCTAAACACATACTTAAATCATTCGTTGACATCTATGCTGATGACACGACCATCTATGGCAACATATCAAAGGCTGTAAATGACAAAGTTCTCTCTGATTCTCTCTCCTCTGATCTCGAGCGCGTGGTTCAGTGGGGGAAGATGTGGTTGTTTACCTTTAATGCATCCAAAACCAAACTCCTATCCTTACATCATCAACACTCTGATCCCCATCTGGCATCAATTATGATGGATGGCTCTCGTCTGGGTGAGGCCCCGTGTTTTGACAAGCTTCTGGGTTTGACCTTTACTCCTGATCTGAAATGGAACACGTACATCAAGTCTGTTGCCAAGGTCGCTGGAAAAATCGTGGGATCCTTCTACCGCTCCAGAAGATATCTCACTACTGATGCAATTCTCTATCTATATAAAAGCCAAGTACGTCCAAGGATGGAATACTGTTGCCATATCTGGGCAGGAGCTGCTAAAAACAGCCTATCTTGCCTTGACAGAGTACAAAATAGACTTCGTGGCTTAGAGGGGGATGCCCTTTTCTCTACCCTGCAACCTCTCTCCCACAGAAGAGACGTTGCGAGCCTATCCTTGTTTTATCGTTATTTCCATGGCAGGTGCTCGCCTGAACTCCAATCTCTGGTCTCCCCTCGCCAATCTTTCACAAAAAACACCCGTCTAGCTGAATCCACTGTGAAAAATTTCCCCCACTATATCTGTGCCTAAATCAAAACGCGGATTCCATGAACAAAGCTTCTTTCTTAGAACTGCACGCCTGTTGAACTGTTCCCTCTGCCCGCTTCCCACCTGACTACAACTTGGATGTCTTCAAGTCCAACGTTAACAATTCCTAATGAACCGCCCCCTTAAGTAAACACTTCATCAAATCTCCACACTAACGTAATGTACTTGCAATAACCCTTATCCCTGAGTGGTTTCCGGGCCTTGATAAGTGGTGATCACTGTAAAAAAAACAAAAACAAAAAAAAAACAGGCACAGTGATGCAATATTGCGGCGATGGGACAGGGGCTGGAGCTTAGTTGATAAAGTGGGATCGATTATATTGACAACTCTTTTTTGGACGTTATCTGAGGGAGAGACTAGTGGTAGATGCACCAACCCAGATGTGACAACAATACTCCATGCATGGGTGAATGGTGGCCTTGTAAAGGTACAAAATACTCTCAGGTGTGAGTAGTCTTCTAGCCCGATAGAGTGAACCCACCTTCTTTGCAGCAGCTTTTGCAATGTCTTATGTATTTGTTCCAGTTCATATTGCCCGCAAATATTAGACCGAGGAGTTTGAAGGTAGAATTCTCAGGTAGTGTGTTATTTGTTATCGATATATGCAGTTGGAGAGGCGTCTTGAAATTGTTAAAGGAGAGCAGCTTAGTTTTACTAGCATTAAATGTTACCATCCATTTGTAGCTCCATTCCAATATAGTCTGGAGGTCATTTTCTAACGATTCTGCCTTTGTCTTAGATTACTCTTGTGTTTTTTTTTTCTTTGTTCGTCTCTTATTCCTTTCTGTCATTTTTTCTCCTGTTTTTCTTTTCCACTCTTTCCATCGTACGTTTCGTTTTTCTTTGCCGTTTCCATTTTCTATTTTCTTTTAAATTTCTGTTCTTTTCACCTTTTCTTTACTGTCTTTATTTTCCTTAAAGGTTTTTCTTTTTCTTAATATTTATTGTGTTCTTCATTTCCTATTGTCGGTTTATTTTAACCTTATACTGGAATAATTGAATTTCTTTTAATTTACTTTTGTATTTTTCTATTTTAGATCGCTTTTAGTTAATATTTCAAGCCTTCATCTGATAGTGTAATAGACGATAAATTTGAATCAGAATTGGGAATCATAAAAGAACTTTTTTTTTCGGGGGGGGGGTATCAGAATCGGTATCTGAAAAAAAAAAAAAAAAGAAAAAAAAGCCCAAGTTCTGATACTAAAAACGATTTTTATTTATGTTAAAATTTTCTATTGCTAGGACAAGTGAAAATTATGAATGCAAATCTTAATACGCGACATAAATGGAAAACATTAAGTAGTTTGTCAAATTATTAAGAAAATAATGTCTACATTTCATGATAATCCTATGTTACCCTTCCAATATACGGCATAATCACGTTGACACACCGGTTCGCGTCAGATTACCGAAGTTAAGCAATTTTGAGTTTGCTCATGGCTAAAACGGGTGCCCAATTTAGGATTTCCAGGCGCTGTATGTAGGAGGACGTCGACAACTTGCTTGAGGAGCAAAAACCTAACGTCGACATTTCCCCTAACGGGGATGTACATGCGACAGGGGGACCGTTTGTGAATCATCCAACTGTTACTTTAAAGAAAATTTTCATGGCAAGTGCTCATCTGAGCTTCAATCTATGCCCCCCCCCTCGCCAAACTTTCACGAAAAACACTCATCTAGCCAAAACCACTATCTATTATTTCCCACACTCTTTATCTGTGCCTAAACGTAGATTTCGTGAACAAAGCTTCTCTCTTAGAACTGCACGCCTGTGAAACTCTCCCGATTGCCTGCTTTCCAGCTGACTACAATCTGTTTTCAAGTCCAATGTAAGCAAGTTCTTGATGAACCATCCCCCTAAGTAATCCAATTTACTAAATTCTCACTACTTAGGTTTACTACGATATAATTACATCGACTAATGTATAATCATTAACACCTATCCTCGAGTGGCCCCGGGCCTTGATAATGGTGATTCCTGTGTAAAAAAAAATCCTTTTTAAAAAATATGTACGTGATTATATGTTTTTATTCAATTCTACAGCGGGTGTTTTTTTTTTTTAATAAAATACTTGTTTCTCATTATTAGTGTCTTTTCTTTACCATTTCTTCAAACTCCTTGTTTTCTTAACAACTGTACAGCAACTTATATTTTCTTTCGTGGCATTTTTTATTCCTGTATTTCTCACTTTATTTCTTTATTCTTATTGTTGGTTAATTTCCCTTTGTTTTTTTTTTTAATTCTTACTTACTGCAGCGTTTTTGTGTCCTTTTTCTCGCTTTGCAATATTAATTCTGCTTTTTCTTTGACTAGCGATAGGGGGTGCCCGGTTTTGCCCGGGCGTAAAATACGCTTAAATATGATATTTTAATTTGTCCAGATTTCCTATATATTATAGAGTTGTGATTTTAAAAGTAAAAAAAAAAAAAAGTATTTAAATGCCATCGGTCAGAATCGAGACCGAAACTATCATTCAAAGCTGGTGACGTTACCACTGCGCAAACTGATTAAAAGTTTAAAATAAACTAAGATTAATGTACAAAATATTTACCGATTTTTTCCAATGTTGACCCATTTTAGAACCCTTAAGCTATTTTAGCGGACTTAAGATCCATAAAAGAACGGCCCGTAAAAAATCAAATCGTTTGAAGCCCTGACACCGCTCTGCGACTTTTAGTTTCGGAGGAGATAGTGTTTGAAAATAAGGAGACAAACAGACAGACATGTAGTCGTTTATATATTAGGTTTTTCACAAGTTAGAATTCTGTGTTATTTTTCGAACAGGACTAAAATTTACGAGACACAAGCAAAGATGGTCACCGTCGAGATTTTCATATCTTCTTTATTCATTTCTTAGTTTGCTTGTAACCCTCAAAATAAATCTAATTTCTAATTATATAATGTAACATTTAGGGGAACGATGACATTAACAAATAGGTCATCTTACGTTGGGCGTATAATTGTCACAACTCCTAAACAAGATTACCCGTTACATTAATTAAAGAATTTTCTAACAGACTTGCAGTCAATCGGGGATAGGATCATTATTGGCCTACAGCATAAAGAATCAATTATGTCGGGTTCAAATCAAATTTATTGTGGAAATTTTCGTGCACTGACAGCAATGAAAAAGGTATGAATCTACAATATGACAGTTATGGATAACATAGCAACTAGTGTTCAATTTGTTGTACACCATGAATTATGTATTTTGGCATTGGATAATCCGAAAGATGAAAAAAAAAAAAAAAATGTCAAACGTACAACCAGAAAAATTATTTCATAATGGATTTTTACAGATTTCGATAGTGCTACAATTATTGGTTCACGACGAGATGAAGTGTTGGAAATGTTCTAGTGTTAGTTATTTCTAACACCTTTGTTTTTGGTTATTATTATACAAACACCGTGACAGCGTTAGGGTTAGGGTTAATTCGCTGTCACGGTGTTTGTATAAATTTACCTGTTTTTGTTTATTGAGATTGTCCTAGTGACATGACCGAGTGATCTTAGACGTTGTATCAAAGTTGACAGTTACCCAAAGGTGCTGGGTTCAATCCTGAACGAAGGCAGTGAAAAGTAACATTCAAAACAGAGAATCAGCAACTATGTCCCAGAGCTTAGCTGGAGTCCGAACACGGTACCCCCGTAATAATAATAATAAAAAGTTGGGTTCGAGACTACTAACAAACGGTTCCCCAGTTCGATACAAAACACCTGATGAAGGCCGGAGGGCAAAACGGCCGAAACGTTGTGACTATAACAACCAAGATGAGGAAGTCAGTCCGACAATCTCAATAAATGAAAACACCTCATCTCAAAAATACAGACAATTACTATGTATTGTTTTTGTTTATAGAAAAGAACAATCTTCCATTTCTTTGGACGAAGGCAATAAAAAAGCAACAAGTTATTGCACTCAAAAGTAAATTATTTTCGATTATAATTATAAATACAATAAAGAGTAACACTTATGTCAGCTTGAAGTATGTTGCTTTTTTGTTCAAGAAAATTAGGTAAAAGGTGAGGAGAAGTGTTTTCATACCTTTCAGTAAATTCTTTTTGAGCTCTTCACGTCGAAGGTTGTTGTTGTTGTTACATTTTTTTATTATTTTTTTTATCTTTAGTGTTTATATATAGCCTCTCTTCAATTAATAGTGGGCAATTTGCATAAAGTCACTTATGTAAATTGCTCTAAAAAGTCTTGTTAAAAATATTTCATCTACACTCCCTCAATGGAGATTACAACATATTTATTGCAATTCAATTAAATAGCTATTTTATTGGTAGAGTTTATTCATATGCATTTTTTTTAAATGAAAAAGTGAATTTATATATTTTAAAAAGGTTGAATTTGTTTATTGGTTTATAAACTCTTTTCCTTTTTAGAAAAAGTTTATTTTAAATAATTGATTTTTTAGAGACTTATTTTAAATATATATATATATATATATATATATATATATATATATATATATATAAAATAAAAATTACAATTAAATTTACCAAAATGATCCAAGATGGTAAAACTAAAGTATATTACAAATATTAAAGAATTAATATTTATAAAGTAATCTCAACCAGATGTAAAAGCTCGATAAAACCAAATAGGAAATAGAGCTTATAATAAGAGCAAATAGTTAATAAAACATGTTAAAAAACACTTTGAAATGAATTAAAAACATATTTAATTTGAAAAGGAAACACTAAATAAGTGGATAGTCCTTTATGCGCGGAGTTTCGAAGAAATACTTTCCTTCTCATCAGAGGGTAGGATTTAGCAAAATGCGGGATCGGATTTTGCTTGCAAAAAGTATTTGATGAAACTACAAGTAAGTCAAAGATCTTACTTGATAACAAAAAGTGAATCAGAGGGAATAGGGTGAAGAAAAAGGTGATTTCACGTGAATGGATAGTCTGGTAAAAGGTAAAGTATCCAATGACGGTAAAATCCAAAAATGCAAATCCAAAAAAGTTGGTTAAATTTCCATTCGCCCAAGTAAAATCCAAGGGAATAGCGTAATTGGAAGATGGTCCAAAATAATCCAAAAGGCCGAAACCCGCGGAATAATTCACAAATATGTACAAGGAAAAGGGAAAGACTTCCAATAATATTATCAAAAGAAAAATAAGTTATGCGTTAGACTTTAACATGTTTTATTAACTATTTGCTCTTATATATATATATATATATATATATATATATATATATATATAACTACTTAATTTACTCACATAAAATTAATATACGAAAGTATAGATTTATGCGTAAACTTTAAGTATTTACTTCAAAAGTGCTCAATACGTAGGTAGAGCTAGTTAGTAAGTTATAAAATGTATGTGGCGATTAAGCTACACTGAATATTCCGCGTTTCATCCACTCTAGGATTCTTCAGGCTTATGCGCATAAGCCTGAAGAATCCTAGAGTGGATTAAACGCGGAATATTCAGTGTAGCTTAATCGCCACATACATTTTATAACTTACTATATATATATATATATATATATATATATATATATATATATATAATTTAGTACTATTTACTTACTAGAGATAATCAATATTATCCTTCATCATTTGATGGAATTTAGCAGTGGCTTTGCGTTTAGGTCTAGTTTCGGGTTGAATGGACACCTCTTTAATGCTATTTATTCAATTTTTATTATTTGAAATGCTGTAGCCTTGAAACAACCTTTATTTAGTTTCTTCAAACAACATTCATTTAATATATCGCAACAACATTTTAGTTTATTGCAACAACAGTTGGTTTGTTTTTTGCAACAAAATTTAGTTTCGTATATTGCAACAACATTTAGTTTAGTATATTGCAACATTTATCTGGTGTGGTGAAAACATTTGTATTGAAAACAACATTTTCAAAATTCTATTAGAGTCTAGGAATAAATTTGAATTAAAGACCAAAGAAGGGATATTTGTATTACTTTTGTTTAGGTGCCAAACCCGAGACATTTTTCATGAGGACATGAATTTGTACATTGCTAATAAGGAAACTAGATGAATAAAATAAGAGTCGTTTACATGTGAGCATGTTTAGAAGTAGAAATTGATTAAAATTGCTTTGTGTTATGGTAAAAATGGGCATGGTCATCTACTACCTATCTTCTGATTAGGATTTTCCATTCTATGCTATTCTCAAACTGTATAGCTCAGAGTCTAATACAAAGATTAAGTCTATGTTAAAATTAGGTGCTTGAAAGAATGTACTATATTATACGCACGTCTAGTAAGAAACGTTGCATCATATTTTAAAGGCTTAATAACTACAGTTTTAATTGGGATAAATTATCCAGGACACAGAATTGCGACAATATAGTCAAGAATATAACTTGAGCCAGTCTTGTGGGAAATTTATCATTCGTTCATAAACAAACGTTTTTGCCCGTAAAAATATTTAATTAATTAAAGCCTTAAATTTGGAAGTGATACTTTAAAACTAATAAATGCTCGTATTGTTGTAACGTTTCATCGTACACATTTTGTAAGGCTACAACGACATCTGAGCGGGAATCCCAGCAGAGTTCTTAGGTTCTATATAGACCATGTTTATGGTGCATTAGACTGTTTTCTATTTTAGAAGGAAAACCCTGTTTTTATGGGTTTGATAGAAATATTACAAGTTGTTTCGTAGAAATAAAAATACGCTAAGCAATGACATTTCATTTACAAGTGACAGAGTAGCATTTATTTAGAAAACAGGATTTGCAATTAATCCTTATTTTAGCGTTCGTGGGTGAAGTATATAAAGCAATGTAATGTAATAGTTGTTTTTATAGAAAGTCCAACTTCGATCCTGATTTCAGAAAATATGCTGACGAAAAGCCAAAGACACTTTAATCGTTTTAAAATGTGATCCTTTAGTAGCGGCAAATCTTATTTTATACATAATTATTTGTAAGGCTCTGATCATTTTAAAATACGTTTATACTGTCTTATATTAATCTTAAAAGAGAAGTAATATAGAATAGAACTGTTGCACATGAAGCGAATATTTCAGTTTTGAATGCAAAAAAAAAAAAAAAAATGGAATAGCCTTTAAAAGGAATCTTTTTAAAAGTCGTCATGAATTTATTTTGTGAACGGTTTAGATGTGCTGGTGTACTTGGTAACAGCTTTAGCTTTTGCAGGAGGGAGATTTGTCCATACTAGCTTTTTTAGCAATTTAAGTTTAAGACCCATTTTTAAATCGCTATCTCAAGAATTCAATATCTAATGTAAAGATTTCCAAGTCAAAGAATATACACCTGTTTAGGGAGGTTTTATTACAATAATTAATTTCGGATACTTCATAATCAATGGCTCTTAGTTGCTGTTTACATAAAGAAGAAGTAAGGGTCCCTTTATAATACATTCCCTCTAATCTATTAAAGTGCATGTTATTTTATGGGTAGCTCTATTACGCTTTAAAGAGAGTAATTTTTCTCGTATTTGGCCAGAATTCATTTCGTCGGCCTCTTATTTTCCTAAAAGGTCTTAAAAAATTCCCATGTTAAAGTCTTCCTTGTTGTTTATTAAATGATTTCTGTGATATTCTCAGAGTAAAAAATCCTTTAGGAGAAACAGTTCAAGTTCAAAATAATCTGCAGTTTTGTTTTTTGCTTTTTTCCATTCATATTGTGGTCCTGGATTTGACCTTAAACTATATCCGATGGTGAGACCCAAGCTTGCGGGCTTTGGGGATTGTGGAGTCACCATTTTTAATTGCCTTTGCTGCCAGGTTAACTATGGGTTAAATAGAAACCGACTTGAAAAAAAAATTATTAAAATTATTTAGCAGTTCAAACCAAATAATTTATGCAATTTTTGTTGTTGCCTGTTTCGTTTCAAATATTTTTGGCTGTAAAATGACTTTTATGCATGCTCTCCTCTTTTTCGTTGAATTGTTTTGGAAAATATGTTGGAAAATTTCTTGAGTTAGTTATTTTTAAGCGTTTTTTTTTTTGCTTATAGAAAATAACTTTTTGTAGCAGAATAACCTTCCGGTTTTTTTTTTGGACGGGTACTACAAATATATATAAACAAGAAACAGTACTTTTTATAAGTTCTAACGATTCACCATTTATCAAGATTAAAAGGAACTCTAGGATAAGGTTTATTAGAATAGATGCATTGTCACTCGAATGCCATTAACTTCTGCAGGGTTTTTATGAGACAGACGCATCTAGCTACACACGCACAAACGCGCTCGCACACACACACACACACACACACACACACACACATATATATATGTGTGTGTGTGTATATGTATATAAGTAGTTTTTGTTGTTGATTTTTTAAACGATATTAAGATTAGCGTCTTCGCCTTGAAGATCGGATGTTTTTTAGAAATTGCCCATTTTTTATTTTGGATATAAACAAATAATATTTTTATTTATTTATTTTTAAAACATTAATCTACGTACATGCATGTTTCGGGGTCCTACCCCTCGTCAAACGCTGACGAAACATGCATGTACATAGATTAATGTTTAAAAAAAAATGAATGAATATATATATATATATATATATATATATTACGTACTTAGTATTGTTGATATAAGTACTGAAATATCCTACACAAAATACTATATCTCATAACATTTTATGTAGATACATAAAATAATTATATATACAAATATTAAATCTGTTACTCTTAAACACGTCATTAGGCATTTATAACCATCACCATCCGGCGCTAAGATATGGGCTAAATAGGCATTCGTTAAAGAAAAAAACACACCAACGCCTATAACTCACTGAGAAAGGTCGATACAGCCAACATATTTGATTTATATTGCTTTTATCTATTGAAAAGTTAAAGCTACATTTTTACTCGAATTATGAATATTATAAGAGGATTGAACTTGATAGAATGATGACTTCTATATTGTTATTCGGTTGCTAAGACGTTTTTTTTCTCTGTACGCATTGCTTACTCCCTCTCTATTCTCCCTCTCTATTGGGGACATCTTCATTTTTCCTCTGTCTGCACTCCTTTTTCTTTCATCCTTCGCTATGTATGTATTTGTGGTTTTATCTATTTTTAAAATTTTTTATTTTACTACGTTTTTATATGAATTTTCGGTGCAAGTCTATAAATGGGCCACAACAAATCTTTTATACAATAAAAATCTGAAAAAAATCTTTATAATGTACGTAATTGTCACTGCATGAAGATGTCATATTCCAAAAATTACGTAAATCGATCAAGTAGTTTTTTTTTTATTTAAGAAAATCAAATATTATCGGAGGTTTAATCGAAGATTTGGCACGCGCTATCTTGTTTGAGAGATAACGCCACTAACGTCCCCTGGCGGAAATATGGGTCAACAAGGGCAGTACATGCAGACCATCGAATATTTTATCAATCAAGTACTTTTTTTCATTGAAGAAAATCAAATTCTACGATTTCTAGTGATAATAAATAAATAAATTGACTTCTTTTAATAAAGAGAATGTGGAAAACACTAGTTTATTTTGTTCATCTTGTTCATGTACTTGATCGATTTACGTAATTTTTGGAATATGACATCTTCATGCAGTGACAAGTACGTACATTATAAAGATTTTTTCAGATTTTTATTGTATAAAAGGTTTGCTGTGGCCCATGTATAGACTTGCACCGAATTTTCTTTTTCTTTTGGAATCAGAGGAGGCTTTTTCCACGCGTTCTTTATCTGAAACCTTGTTCGTGCTGCTTCATTCATTTTTCTTTTATATTTTTCGAGTCTTTTTACGTTTGCTGTTTTCCCAAAACAACAACAGACTAGATCCTTGTGTTTTTACCTTTCTGCAAAGTTAACTACCGAGTAGTAGAAAAAAAAAAAAAAAAAACGAACTATCACCACCACATCTTGAACCCCCCCTCAATCTGTTGTTATCATGCCTCTTTTCTCTCTCGAGCGCCGGATATAGAAGTAATATATTAGGTTGAAAGGAAAGTTCTTGTGGAAATTTTCGTCTTGATTTTAAATGATTTTTTTTTTCAAATAAATTTTCGTATTTAATACCTTTACTTTATATATTATTTTCAAGCGCGTTTTCGCTCTATCTAATCGTTTAAATTACAGTCGTTTTAAAGCAAAGATGAAAAAAGCTAAAGCACACAATTTTCTTATTTTAATTCAAGCTAGGCCGAAACGCTGCTGAAACAGCTCGCGAAATCGACGAAGCGTTTGGCCCATGAGCCACTACTGAACGCACAGCACAATGGTAGTTTAAGAAATTTCGTGGCGGCGACGAGAATCTTGAAGATTATGTGTGTAGTTGTCGGCGATCAAATGTTGACACCGATCAATTAAGAGACTTAGTCGCGCAACTGTTCGAAAACTTGCTTTTTAATCAGACGTAACGTATACGACGATTTCCAATCACTTGAGAGAGATTGTAAAGACAAAAGACCTTGATAAATGTGTGCCTCACGAATTGGACGACAACCAAAAGAAACCCCGTTATGAAATGTCATCTTCTCTTCTTTTACGCAACAAGAACGACCCGTTTCTAGAGCGGCTTGTGCTTGTGATAAAACTGGGTTCTTTTCAACCGGCAACGGTCAGCTCAGTGGTTAGACGCAAACGAAGCGCCACGAAGCTTCCTGAGGCCAAAGTTGCACCAAAACAATGTCATGCTGACTGTTTGGTGGTCTGCAACAGGTCTCATTCATTACACTTTTTTGAATGCAGGCGAAACCATTACGAGGAGGAACTAATACCAACAGATGGATGAAATGCATCAGAAACTTCGACAACAATACCCAGTATTAAGTCAGCAGAATAGCCCAATTCTCCTCCACGACAATGTCCGACTGCACGTTGCTGAACCGATACTGCAGAAATTGAACGAATTAGGCTACGAAACTCTGCCTCATCCGCCATACTTTCCGGACCCCTCACCGACCGACTACTACTTTTTCAAGCACCCCGATAACTTTCTGCGTGAAAAATGCTTTAAAAACCTAAGCGATATCAAAAACGGCTTCAGCTACTTCATCGCCACCAGAACGCAAGATTTTTAGATTGGTGGCATAAATACACTTGTTTTGCGTTTGCAAAAGTGTCTTCATTCGGATGACACTTATTTCATTCAATAATTTCTTGTTTGAGCCAAAATATATTCATCAGAATTATAAACCGCAAGAACTTTCTTGTCAACCGAATATATGAATTTTTTTCATGAGTTTGAAATATTAAATAGTTCATTTTTCGTCTGAATAATATTTTTATGCAAAGACGATAGGATTTGGAGCCTGGCGTATATGATTGTGACCTTTTAAGTATAGTGCGTATATAGCGTTTCTAATTAAGGTAGTTAGAATTTTTTAATTTTATTTTATCATTATTTCCATTGTTTTTATTTTATCATTATTGTTATTTATTAAATGTATGTGTTTGAAATACGTAATTTTATTAAGGTGGAAGTGACCCCAATGTAAGTGTGAGTTTTAAGTTTTGATAAGCTCCTGGGTTTGACCTTTACTCCTGATCTGAAATGGAACACGTATATAAAGTCTGTTGCCCGGGCTGTTGGGAAAATGGTACGATCCTTCTACCGCTCCAGAAGATATCTCACTACTGATGCAATTCTCTATCTCTATAAAAGCCAAGTATGTCCAAAGATGGAGTACTGCTGCCACATCTGGGCTGGAGTTTCAAAAAACAGCCTATCCTGCCTTGACAGAGTACAAAATAGACTTCGTGGCTTAGTGGGGGATGCTCTTTTCTCTTCCTTGCAACCTCTCTCCCACAGAAGAGACGTTGCGAGCCTGTCTTTGTTTTATCGTTATTTCCATAGCAAGTGCTTGTCTGAGCTCCAATCCCTCACTTATAGAATTTACTATTTTGTGTATTGTTGAGTGAGTTATTAGTAGCAGTATTGTGGGAATTAATGGATAAAATATCTTGATCATTTATAGAGCCTGAATTATGAAAATTTAATGGCGAGAGGAATTAGACTAGGGAACTGATTATTTGGTTCAATTGGAGAGTAATTTGGTTGGAATTCAAATAGACTACATACAGAGATTACATTTTATGAATGAAATCATTATTAAGTGAGAATTTCTGTTTATCTTGGCAGTTGCAATTAGTTCAAGGTGTTGGAGGAGGAGCTTGATTGAGCTGTTTTAATTTTCTTATTCCATGCGATTATTGTTTTAGATAAGTTAAGCATTGTAGAATAAGATATTTTAATAGATCTTTAATATAAAAAAGTACTATATCTACGTGCGTATTTGAAAGATATTTACAATTTATAAAAAAATATTTCGGTATATTGGTTTTAACATTGCTGGGCGTGGAACCAGATATTTTTCTTCCATCTTATGCGGTTGCGTCGATTAGAAGAGTTAGGTTTAATATGCGGGTTTAGCTTATATTGCTTAGGGGATTATTATTATTTTTTTTATTATTGTTTGTATTCGATGATATTCCTATATTTGTTTTATCCGTGTCATATTTTGCGTATTTACGAACGTTTTTTTTTTTTAGTAAACGGAGATGAATTTTCATTAAATTGAATTTTATCTGAATAGCCTGAATTCTGCAAAAATGTGGACTTTTAGACAAAAGTTTTTCTATCAGCAGAGCGTCTAGATTTTCTATTTGAGACCGAAGGTACTAATGATTTGATAATTGAATTTGAGTGGTTGGAAAATTTATGAACAGAGTAATTTTAAGTTTGGTTTGTAGTAGAGGCTATAGGATTCGGAGTTTAGGTTTAGCGAGAAATTTAAGAAGTTAGAAATTTTCTTGTCAAGTTCAATAGTTATTGAAAGGCCGAAGTTATTAACGAAGGCGTGTAATGCTTTAATAGTTTTATTGTATTCTCTTGATTTAGCCCTCGGGCGACACATTCTATGTAGTCTTCCCTAGATGAATTTAAATTCAAGCTTGAGTTCTTTCAACAGATATAAGCTTACTAAGTGTATAGCAAGAACTCGTAAGAATATCGAAATTATGTGTGTATGTTTTTTTTAGTCCAATATGTATTAGGGACTATTTTAATTTCTAGATCGGTGGGATCGGAGTTGCTTCTCGTGAAGATTAGGTCTTTGTTTAAGACGGTTGTAAATATTTACTGTTATTTATGTCACATATTATAAGGTTTAACCTTAATCTTAATGTTTATCTTTAAAGTTAAAAACCATTTGATTACCGAGTCGCAGCATTGTCAAATGGGGAGACTCACTTTATTCTTTTAGATTCTTTATTTACTAAATCTAAGTCGCAGCTAGAAGGTTACATATATCTAATGAAGGAGTTGTCATGTAAGTTTGATTTGTGATCTTTAAGAGTAAATCTTGGAATGCCTGGGGCAACGATTTTGGTATGATTTTTGATTTTCATTGATTTCGGTAAATTTTTAGCCTCAATAGTTATAGTATATGAAGTACTGAGATGAACAGCTTTATAGGATTTGTTGAATTCCTTAGATATGAGTGTTCAATATGTGGGATAATCTAGCTTATAATATTTTTTGTCCTGTCAGCAGGTTTCATCCTAACTTTATCTTCAAAGTTATCTATGTTCCTATAATTGAGTTTGACTTTTGAATTTGATCTTCTTAACCAGGTCAATCATGGCATTTTCAAAGTCATTCAAATTCTGATTAAGTTTAGGGTGGGATATAGATTTTAGTCCGTAGAGTTTAGCTAATTTCATTTCAATTTCTTATGTTTTCTGGAGGAATTGAGCGGAATCTCATATTTTAAGAACTCTGTGTTGAGTGACTCATCAATAGAAGTTGGTTTTTAAAGTTGTTGAGTTCATTTCGTAGTTCTAAGTCTTCAATCTGACATTTTTATGAATAATTTTTGAAGATTGAACAAATTTATGGATGTATGCTTGCTTTGCAGGACGCATAATGCTTTTTGCAAAGAAGGAGGCGGTATTCTTCGTCGAACATATCGTGAAAAGATTAAAAAAGCTCAACCTCTACAGGAGCTTGAAAATTTCAGAAATTCAAGTTTATTAACTGAATAATTGCAAAAACTTATTTAAACATTGTAAGGAGTTTACACACACATACACAATCTCTCTTTCCCTCCCTCTCTCTCTCTCTCTCTCTCTCTCTCTCTCTCTCTCTCTCTCTCTCTCTCTATATATATATATATATATATATATATATATATATATATATATATATATATTCAAGCACGTCTGATTGAACACGGCAGCGTTCTTTTTTCCGATTTTGTTGGCTATCTTTTCAATTCGCCGAGTTGTCGTTTTTATTTCGGCTGGCTTGATGTATATTATGGCGTCCAATACTAAACTTCGATACCTTAGCAATTGCACACGAAGACGAAAATTACTAGAAGCTATACTAATTAAAAAAATAAAAAAAACTACTGCCCCTTATTAACCGGATTTAATTTAATACCGGGACAGTTATACTAACTATATTCAATAACTAACAATAAATAAACTAAATAAATAAAATATAAAATAAGAAAATCAAAATAAAAAAAAATAATAATTCGCCCTTACCCTTCCTGCAACCACCTTTATAACCAATAAAAAACAAACCAACTATAAACACACTAAAAGAAAAAGAAAACAACAGCAACGGCAATCGCGCCTGACAACGATCGGATGCACCGATAGAAAGCGCTTGAGAATAATATGACCAAACAACAACTTTTGGGCACCATAATATAGAATATACCAGCCGAAATAAAAAAGACCGCTCGGCATATTGAAAAGATATTCAACAAAATTGGACAAAAAGAACTCTATCGTGTTCAATCAGACGTGCTATAATAATGACTTGCTGCCAATATATATATATATATATATATATATATATATATATATATATATATATATATATATATATATATATACGGGTGCCTCAAAGGAGGCTGACGGAATTTAAATTTGTTTAACTTCCTCAATATTTAAGTTATGCTTGCCAATTTAAATATGTACGTAGATGAGCCTCTGGAAATAGAAAAAAGAACAAGAAAACTCTTAGAAACTAAATTATATAGCAAGAACCCAAGTAAAGGGATACATACATGGTTTTTACACATGTAAGATAGTCCAGGCCGTTTATAGGTTGAACCAAAGAAGAACGGAGACATCTCGATCAGAAGAACAGGAAACTCATGACTGTGCACAATACTCTACACCTAAAGGATCATACTGACTGACTCTATGTAAAAAGAAAATAAGGAGGAAGAGACTGGTTTGTATAGAAGACTGTTTAAAAGACACGGAAAATGAAAACTACCGCAAAAGACACTACATTGAATTATGAAAACTGAAACTGTATAATTCTAATTTACTCCCCCCAAATGTAGTGTTGGCAAAATTGGGACTAAACTAAATAATCGAAGAGCGAAAAACCGAGGAGAAAAAGCACTAAACAGACCTCCAGTTGATAAGTGCGAACAGAACTGGGATATTGGGGAGACTTATTGCCATCTAAAGTCCAGTAAAGATCAATGGTCGCTACTAGTAAGAAATCAGTAGTAAACGGCTATTTCGATAAGGCAAACGAATTTGCAAAGATTACTCATAGAGGTAGTGTGATAATTAAATTGATTGACTTACCGAGGGTGGCTCGGTGGGAAGGGAAAGACACTCATGGCTGTGAACGGCCCGGCCTGGTGTTTATTAATGAAGAAAATAGGATGTCTATTCCTTATAGCTTAAATAGACATTCCAGTCTCGTTTCAATCTCGCTGAACGAGAGATTGAGACTATAGAAAGAGTCACCTTTGTAGGCTTGTTGTTGTTGTAGTTTGTTCTTGTCGTTGTTAGAGATCTATCAGACCGGTGCGACAACTGTTAACAGCGCGTTATATTTACAAGAATACGTTTGCTTGTAAGCAACGAGGTAATTTTTCGATGCAAGCTAAACGTCTTTTCTTCCCCCCCCACTCGTCGGTAGGAAATATCGACAGTAGTGAGTACTAGAAATCTGATGTGACTTGCGGTCACTCAGACTCAATGGATCCCCATAGATTATTCTCAAAGACTATTCTTTGATGACAGGCTGTGTAAAAACTTTTAGTGAGTAATAATATATCCTAAAAAGGGTATACTTGTTTGAAGTAGGTGAGGGGTAATCAAATAATACAATAAGTCGCCTTAATGGAAGGGTGTTGGTTGTTGTAACTGGTAAGATACTTAAGATTTAAGCTTTCAACGCACCATTAGACGTCTCTCCCAGGCGGTTCTTCCAATTTGTATTTGTTGCTTAACCAATCATTAATTTTTCGTGAGGAAGAACCCGGATAACATTAAATAATGATTATATATATATATATATATATATATATATATATATATATATATATATATATATATATGAACAAATGATTAATAAAACATGTTAAAAGACATCTTGAAAAAGAGTTAAAAACATATTTAATTTTAAAAAAAGAAACACAAGATAAGTGGATAGTCCTTAATCCGCGGAGTTTCGAAGAAATACTCTCCTTCTCATCAGAGGGCAGGAATTGGCAAAATGCAGGATCGGATTTTGCATATAAAAGTATTTAATGAAACTACAAGTAAGTCACAGATCTTACTTGGTTAAAAAAAAGGGTGAGGTAAGGGGAACAGGAGGCAAAAGAAAAATAATAAAAAGATTTCACATGAATGAACAGTCTACATATATATATATAGTCTATATATATATAGTCTATATATATATATATATATATATATATATATATATATATATATACAGGGAGTCCCAAAAGAAGCTGAGGGTTAAAAAAATTCATAACTTTCTGAATTTTTTTATATTTTTCTTTTATTTTTCCAGATAATCTAGAGTAACCCTTCCAAGGTCATCATGAGAAGCGGAGATTTATCGTAGAGTCGTATTTTCGGTTGAATGGGTCAATATCAGAAACCCAAAGAGAATTTCCCCTATTCCCAATGCAATAAAAGCTATGGTGGCTCGATTTCATGTATGTGATCTCCCTAAATCTGGTAAACCCCGTACGACCAGAAGTGATGAGAATTATCAGAGATTAGCAGAGTGTGGCCGAGAATCCATCCACATTAATAAGAAGGAGATCAAGTCAAATTGGGGTCTCTCGACCATCTTTTCACAGAATGCTTCATGAAGAGGGCAAATTTCCATACAAAATTCAATTGGTGCAAGAGCTTCGGCCAATGACAATGGACAATAACCTGCAGAGAGCACAAGAGTGTGAACATGAAAATGGTGGACATTTGAGTAACATTATTTTTCATAACTAAAATTAGACTTTGTGAAAAACATACCCTAGATTAAGTTGTGCAAATAAAATGAGAATAAGTCGACTATGATATCTTACTATATTTCAGAACATCACGGAGATGCTCATCTACCTACCTATGAAAATTGGTAAGCATAACTTAAATGTTGAGGAAGTTAATCAAATTTAAAATCCGTCAGCTTCTTTTGGGACATGCTGTATATATATATATATATATATATATATATATATATATATATATATATATATATATATATATATATATATGTTGTTTTATTTTTGTTTTAGCGATATGTTTTGAATGAATTCAATTATTTACGAAAGTGCATTTTTTCCTAAATGCGAGTTGGGAATAATTTTCCCTTTTAACCAATTTGGTACCCCCACATGGGGAGCGGTATATATATTATTTTTAAAATATAATTATCCACTGACACGTGTTTCGTCGTCTACGACTCATCAGAGTGGCTGTATAAATTTATTCGTAAACAAACTTATGGTTTGAGTACTGTAAGCGACAGTGGATTTAATACACACTCGATGAGAAATATTTACGGCACTGATTCGTGGCCTGAGGGTTAGAACAGCCGACTGTCAACTCGATGGTTGTAGGTTCGATCTATAGCTAGGGAAAGGTGTATATCTAGCCGCACTGATGAGTTGTGATACAACGAAATAGTACTGTACGTGGATGACGTGTGTGTGTGTGGACAATATTTAAACAGAGCGATTTCGCATACTCATTCCAGCAGCAGCAGCCAAAGAGCGTAACGGTGAGAAGCGCTGATTATCTCCAAGACGGTTGAGTTTCCATCCTGGCTTGAGGAAAATGTTGGTCTAACCGCATTGATAAGCTACTCTATGTGGATGATTATATATATATATATATATATATATATATATATATATATATATATATATATATATGTTTTATTTTTATTACCGTATCTTTCTGTTAAGTTACATTATTGTTTCAGCTACCCGGCCGTTTTTTTTGGCCGACTGTAGCTTCCTCAGACTTTTACAGAGATTTTCGTTATTATGGGATGAAAGAGTGATAGAGTATATATGTCTGTGTGTGTGTGTGTGTGTGTGTGTGTGTGTGTGTGTGTGTGTGCTGTATACAATAATGCGGTTGTCATTTTGGAGATTAGAGTCTTTTTTAATATAGATGAGATAAACGTTTCGGTTTGTTGCGTAAAAAAGATAATACGGATGCATTACTTTACAAAAACTGCTCGCTTTGTCTTTTGTATTCTTCCAAAGCAGACTATTAACTGAAAACTATCTTCATATTTGACAATTAAAACTTGCTTATGAAAATATATCTTCCCCCATTCTGTGCGTGTCAGACGCTTTTGTATATTTTATTCGGTCGCACTCTTGTCGTCATATTTGAATGAATGGGATTACAAAATTAGGTTTTTAGACGATGTGGGTGGCTTCATTTACGCGTCTACATAATGACGTCTCTATATATCGACCTATGTGTAAGAGAGAATACATACATAAATATCTGTAATAGTCAGAATATGCGTGTGTGAGGATACTTCTCAATCTATATACTCAACGAATTTCTGATCCACAGATTGAAATTTGGTCTATAGGGTATTATGACATGGAGGAAACCTTTAAATGGGGGTTTATCCCGAAAAAAGGCTACTAAGTAGTAAAAATGGACAAATCAGTACGTAAGGGTCGTCGGATTTTTATCTGTTGTCAACTGTTTAAAAAATGCGCATACGTGAATCGTTCCTATAACAGATAACTTATGTTAAGAATAAGTAGGTCTGTAACCACCTTTAAAGATCGTGTCAAGCTGGCCTAATTGTTAGCGTAATTAATTCACTGTCTTAAGGTTTGGGTTTCGATCTCAGCTCGAGTATTTTTTTTACATTATACTCGCATGCACATGTTTCAGTTTTTTTCATTTTTATTTTTTTACTTCTGCATTATTTAAATTCTGCATTAATTAATATATAATATTTATGCGTATTTTACGGCCGGGCAATGCAGGGCGACCTGCTAATATATATATATATATATATATATATATATATATATATATATATATTCTCCTGTCATGAGACTCACACAACTAAATGATTAGTATATAGCAAATCATCTGTAGTTTTTTGGAATAACTGCGAATCTCAGTCGGTGCAATTGATTACACACACACACACACACACACACAACCCCCATATATATATATATATATATATATATATATATATATATATATATATATATATCATTTGCGTGTTGTGGATGAACATTGGCGTGCCAAAGGTGACCTGCGAACCAAAGTTATCCAGCTATTCTTATTTTCTGCTTGTTCGTGTGTGTCATTTAGAGTCATCCTTACACACCTTCGAAATGTTCTCATACGACATTTTCGTCATCAGCCTTTCCTTCTTGTTCTCTCTGCAGTTCTTTTCACAATTGTATTTGCGAGACCCGATGATCGTATTATATAAACGTATGACTTCATTTTCCCCCTTCTTCACGATGTTCAGTAAATATTCATGTGGCTTCACTGCTTGTCCAGGTCAGTTCTTCCACGTTTGTAATATGGCCGCTGTTTGAAATGTTGAGGTTCTTTCGGAAACATCTCATACCCGTACAGAAATATGCAGATGACGCATCTCATCAATCGTGTGCACACACACACACACACACACACACACACACACACACACACACACACACACACACACACACACACACACACACACACGCGCGCGCATATATACACATATACATATACGTATTTGCGTACGAATGTCTCTTAGAAGTCTTCCAACTTAAAAACAAACATATAAAAACTTTCGGTCCAAAACCATTTGTCAGAAAATTTTCTTACGTCAATCATTATATTGTAATTACTGTGATAGTGAGCACCCCCCCAAAAAAAAATTCATGCTAGTCTAAATATTTTTATGGGGATCACCATGAAAAACTGTTATATATATATATATATATATATATATATATATATATATATATATATATATATATATATATATATAACAGCGGAGTTACTATATATAAGAGCATATCTGAAAAAATTTACCACATCCTGTCTGCTCATTCACGCCAGTGTTCACAATGTGGAATGGTTACAAGACAGATGATGAGGTGAGGTTCTGTCACGATTTCTCCATTGCTGATGACCTAATCCAGATTGTTCACCAATTCACCCGTGTGCCTGACGCTGATGGTCAATATGCAAGTTTCCGAGACCTTTTTCTCACAACTTGCCCTGATCTATGTTCGTCTTTTGTTTTGACTCCACTGGGATCTTCACACCACTCGGTTGTTTCCGTTAAGATAAAAACACATTGTAATAAGTTCTCCGACATACTTCTCGATCATACAGTATATCGATACTCTATGGCTGACTGGGATAGCTTCCATAATTTATATCAGATCTACCTTTTCGATACATGTTTAGAAAGGATGTGTCCTCTATAGTATCATTGCGCACAGAAATCCCTATTTCCATTGATTCCAACGTAATAGATGTACTGAGACTAAAGCCGCCTTCAGTGCTGCCGGCAACCACTATAAATGTGTAATAAAGAACGCGAGAGTTGTATGCTCAGTCCGTCAAGTCCAAAGTAGCTGACCAGCGGCTTGGTTCTCACCAATTTTAGCAAATAACAAACAGGGTCCTGAATAGAAGTGTGTGCTCGATCCCAACCATCAATGGACCTGAAGTAATCTCGCCAGCATTGGACAAAGCTAAACACTTTGCCAAAATCTTTGCAGCTAATTCTATCCTATGCGATTAGGGCCACCAACCCTCCGTATTTCCTCCAGTGGCTGAAAACACGCTATGCGACATATAAATATCTGTGCGTTGCCAAGCTAATCAAAAACCTTGATTCCAGTAAAGCAACTGGCCCTGACGGCATTCCTATTATAGTGCTGAAAAAGCTTCAACCAGAACTAATTCCCATACTTTCGTCCCAACACCCTGGAAAATCTCATCAGTATATCTTGTATTTAAAAATTTCGGGGATTGGTCATTTTCTGTGCGTCAAGAGTAAGTTGTTAGAATCTGTGTTAAATAAAGAAATAGTCAACAATCTCAGCAAAAATAACCTCCTCAGTAAAATGCAATATGGTTTCCGTTCTGATAGATCTACAGCTGCTGTGTTAAAAGTTGTATCTCATAGGATTAGCAGATCTCTCTCGATGGAGGCTTCCTTTCTAAGTCAATTGCCTTTGACATATCAAAGGCTTTTGATAGGGTTTGGCATAAAGGTCTACTCCACAAAATCTCTAGCTACGGTATAACTGGAAACGTCTTTTCAATTATTAAATCATTTCTCTCTGATAGGTTCATAAGAGTAGTGGTTGATGGGCAAAAATCTGAAGCTCACAGAATTAATACTGGAGTCCCCAAAGGATCCACTCTGGACCCAACTCTCTTTCTGATCTACATCAATGATCTCCCAAATCACATTCTAAGATCATTTGTAGACATTTATGCTGACAACACTACAATCTAGGGCAACAGTTCAAAGGCCGTAAACGACCAAGTTCTCTCTGATTCTCTCTCCTCTGATCTTGAGAACGTAGTGCAATGGGGAAAGTGGTGGCTGTTTAAGTTTACTGCATCTAAGACCAAACTTTTATCTTTCCATTATCAACGCTCTGATCCCCGTCTGGCATCAATTGAAATGAATGGCTCTTATCTAGAGAACCTTTACTCCCGATTTGAGATGAAGCACGGATATCAAATCCGTTGCCAGGGCTGCTGGGAAAATGGTGGGATTGTTCTACCGTTCCAGTAAGTATGTCACTGCTGATGCAATTCTCTACCTGTTTAAGAGCCAAGTGTGTCCAAGGATGGAGTACTGCTGCTTATCCTGCCTTGACAGAGTTCAAAATAAACTTCGTAGCCTAGTGGTGGATGCCCTTTTCTCTTTCCTGGGATTTCTTTCCCACAAAAAAGACGTCGCGAGCCTGTCTCTGCTTTATTGTTATTTTCATGGCAAGTGCTCATCTAAGCTCCAATCCTGTAGTGGCTTCATTGTCTTGATAAGTGGTGACTCCTTTGTATATATATGTGTGTGTGTGTGTTGTGTGTGTTGTGTGTGTGTGTGTGTAATGATTGTATAGTTTGGTTTCCTAGATGTAGATCCATGGAAACTCCTGTGTTTACAAAAGAGTGCTCAATAGAGGACAGATCAGGAGGTATATAGTATGTTCATTATACAAAATATATTAGTTACATATGTGCATACATGTTATCTCAATCTAGAGAGACTAACTTATCAGATAGAAGAAGGTGGCCACCCTTTATGCAAAGAGTGTAGAAATGTTGGTCGATCTGCATAATCTCCTCACAATGTCTATATAATTTTCTTCATATAACTACACGCGTATGGAGCACTTTTGAAAAAATATTGGTTTCAGTTCATGTCAGCAATATACCCGAACTTAATAATTATATATATATATATATATATATATATATATATATATATATTTTAAAATACAATATAATATACATACATATATATATATATATATATATATATATATATATATATATATATATACTAGCAAAAGTATGTATATATATATGCATATGTATATATATATGTATATATATATGTATATATATTTGAATATATATATATATATATACATAAATATACATATATATAAACATATATATGCATATATATACATATATACGTATATATACATATATATATACATATATATATACATATATATATATGTGTGTGTGTGTGTGCGCGCGCGCGTGTGTGTGTGTGAACCAGTATAGCTGAAGAACTTTGGTAAAAGAAATTATCTTGCGTATTTTGGTTATTACAAAAATATTACAAAATGTGAATAAATTGATAACTTCATTTAAATACGACACAATTCCACACACTCTAATTAGTAGATTTGATATTTCAGTCAGTAGATCACAGAAACACACGATACGCTTAGCCACACTGATGTCATAGAAACGACAATAAATAAACAAGGACTATATATATGTGTGTGCGTATGTGTGTGAATAACCATTTAAAAAAAAATTTATTTCACATCAATATAAATTTTCCACTACCTGCATACATATTTTTCATCTTGAACAAGACTCATTAGTGTGGTTATATCTAACTGCATAAGATATCACAGGATTCGAACAACAAGCTAAAGTAAACTGACTTTTTGACGCTCTTACCTAATCGAAGCAGCTTATCCTGCCTTGACAGAGTTCGTAGCTTAGTGGGGATGCCCTTTTCTCTTCCCTGCAACCTCTTTCCCACAGAAGAGACGTTGCCAGCCTGTCTCTGCTTTATCGTTATTTTCATGACAAGTGCTCAGCTGAGCTCCAATGTATGGTCCCTCCTCGCCAAACTTTCACGAAAAACACTCGTGTAGCCAAAACCACTACCAATAATTTCCCACACTCTTTATCTGTGCTTAAACCTAAATGTTGATTTCATTGAACAAAGCTTCTTTCTTAGAACTGCACGCATGTAGAACTCTCTTCCGATTGCCTGCTTTCCAGCTGACTACAGTCTAATTGTCTTCAAGTCCAATGTAAACAAGTTCTTGATGAACCGTCCCTTTAAGCAATCCAATTTACCAAACTCCCACTACTTATGTTTACTACGATATAATTACATTGACTAATGTATACCCGTTAACCCTTATCCTCGAGTGGCCTCCAGGCTTTGAAAAGTGGTGATTCCTGTGTAAAAAAAAATCCACTGAAACAACTGCATGAAATTGAAAAGAAATAATCGCTTTATTCATTTAATCAACCCCTGGATACTTTGCAACATTTTTTCCCTTACCGCGTTCTCCTTTTTGAAGGGATATTTGAATAATTATATTTAAACAAGTATATTTAATTATTTGTTTGCGAACTGTTATCCTCATCTTTATAGTTGTAGCTGTGTCACCACGTTTCGGCCAACTCATCCTCTGGTCTTCTGCATGTGATTAACCGTGACGGGATAGGAATGCTGAGACTCGTAACTGTATCCCGAGTAATTACTGCCTTCTTTCAGGGCCCGTTGCGCAGTGGATAGAGGCGTTGAATCTCTACAGTTCCAGGGTGAGGAGATGTTTCAATCCTACCCAAAGAAGGCCAGAGGTTTAGTTGCCCAAGAACGTGGTGAAACAGCAACAACTATGGAAGGCAGTAATTAATTGGGATACAATTTCAAGACTCGACATTCCTATCCCGCCGCGGTTAATCATTTGAAGAAGGCCAGAGGATGAGTTGGCCAAGATAAGGTGAAACAACAACGACAACAACAACAATAACAACAACAACAGCAACAATGAAGATGAGGATAACAGTCTGCAAATAAACGTTATATATGAAAGGGGACAGATCCCAGTAATTAGATAAACAACGTAAATAAGTTTGAAAATAATATTTATTAAAAGAAAAGGCTAGAATTGAACCCAGTAATCAAAAGTTAAAAGTGAATACATATTGCTATTTAGATGCAATCCTAGGAATTTAGGGAATTGTCATTATAGTAGAAATAATTATAACACAAAGATAGGTCAGTTAGGAATAATAGACAATAGATTGAGAGATTTTCTTTGTGTTACAAAGGTGTGTGGAGACATGTGTAATATGTACAATCCACGCGAGGGACATTTTATAACTTAAAATATTGCAGCATTAATAATTGATTATATAATGTTATAAATTAAATAAAAACATTTTTAATACTGCAATATTTTAAGTTATGAATTTTTTTATATTTTTTACTAGAATATCTTGTCCTTTTCGTTTCCAGTTTTAACAACTAGTCCTTTATTTTTCCATGTTTAAACTTAACCATATTACTTTTAATGCTCGCATTTTTCTATTGCAATCAATGATTTTTCCAGGCTTCCAGTAAATTCTCTTGATCTTTGTCTTATTTTTTTTGCCGCCATTAACATAACATGCACATACGTAATAACAATCTACGGCACTCGTCTGCTTTCAATAAAATCCCTCAAATTCCTTTATTCTCTCTGTTTCACTTGTTACTTCTCTTTCCCCGAGAGCAGTGAACTGATAGCAACAGTAGTCGCTGTGCGGCTTGGTTGCTATGGAAACCAGTCATAAAAACATCTCTCACTTCCTTACGTTTTTTTTTACGATTTTGAACACCAGTAAATTCATCATAACTTTTGTTTTACTGAACGAAAATTGAAAAATAAAATTTTCACAATACAGTGTTTGAATGATATCCACACGAATGTATTTCATAAAACAACCAATAAGAGTAAGATTCGAGCATGTACAAAAGTCAAAGATGACTTTTATTCAACAACCTTAGCCATACGGCTACTGGGGTGGTTATATGAAAGAAAAGAATAATAATCCTATTAATTTAATGAACATAGTAAGCGTCCTTAGCGGGGCTACCCAGCGTGAGCTGTTGCTATTATGATATAATATAACACTCAAGTGTACAAAAGAAACAAAAAGAAATAAATAATATAAAAAATAAAAATAATATATTCTATTAATAAGCTTTACCGCTAAGTAGATTAAAGCCCTCGCACCTTCTGGATATGAGAGTTTATATGGCGCTGGTTTACCGTAATTTTCATGACGAACTCCTAACCTAATTATTCCTAGGCGGCACTCGCATGTTTATTTCTTTCCCTCTTCATCTATCACTATCTCCATTTACTCCTTTCTATCTATTTCCTTCTCTCCCTCTCCCCCTTCTATATTCTCTTTTATCCCTTCTTTTCTTTCTTGGCTATATGAATTGTAAACACGTGACCCATTTCCTTAATTGCATTATTAAAAAGTTTCAGTTTTTGTATCTTAATTCAAGGACTATATTCCTCATGAAATAGGAACTTTGGATTAGCCGATGAAGTCATTAGTTTACCGAAATATTGCCATTGTTGTAGTGTGACTATGTAAATTGCTTACTTGAAATTATATAAAAGCGTACATATATACATATATATATACATACATATATATACATATATATGCACACACATATACACACACACACACACACACACACATATATATATATATATATATATATATATATATATATATATACTAGCAATATATTAGTCCAGCTATGAAACATCTATAAAACAGGTTACAAAAGAAAATTGTCATGCCTTCGATAATATGCAGGTATGGCATTGGTGAGTATTCACAAAAGCACATAAACTGACTAGATACTAAAACGTGGAAAATACTGACACTATACAAAATATCATACAGTTTTTCAGAGATTGACCATCAACATCGTGTGTACCAACGTTATCGTCAACAAATGTCAACAACCATTCCAAAGCGAATCCATAACCATTTCCAAAGCGAATTAACACCTCCCCTCGCTATTTTTTTTTTGTTACTTGTAAGTATCGTGGCTGGCTGTCCATTTGAGATCACGGCCCTGTCACACGTTGAAGTTTCAATTAAGAACTTGCTAAACCAATCAGCGTTAGAGTGAGCACCGGGTAATATATGATGAGCTCTCAAAATCCAGATCTCCAGACGACACATCAACATCAAGAAAGCGCCAACGGAAAAACTTCCATTACAACACTGGCTAAAAATTTTGAAGGCTGTTCTGATGGAGACCAATGTTTGATCTATATCAGAGCAACCTTCTAAATTTTTAGTCAGTGTTGTAATGGAAGTTTTTCCATTGGCTGTTTAGAAACAAGATGGACACAGAAATAACCCAAAATACATTATGGCAAATATCTTCTAGATGAATTCACCTATAAAGAAAGCGCAATAGAATGAATAAAAAGAGAATAGCTCCGTTATGATCAGAAGGAAATGAAAATGGCGGCTGCCCAAGATCAAGGTTTGAGTACCAGACTTGAGTGATCTCAGCAATGACAATGTGCAGGTTCTGCCACACAGAATTAAAGAGTTTGGGCCACGTGACATTCAACTGTAAGGTCTTGCTGGAGGATGGCTACTATACGCTTTGATGCTATGGTGTGGAAATTTTTTCACTGGACGATTTGTAAAAAGTTGAATACCGAATACAGCAGCGAGTACCGAGAGCATATACCATGATAAACAGTTGAAAATAAGTCACGCACCATCAATCACGACTACGCAGTTCCTACAGTAAGGTACCTACAAAACGAAGCTATTAAACCCGACATTGTGATATAGGATACGAAGCAGAAAAACAACCCTTGTAGAAGTATTTCCAATGATGCCGGGTTAAACACATCGGGGGAGGGAGAGATAATGGAATAGCACGGTCTTATGTACGACATGAATAGAATCTAAAAGATTCCTATAATTCCAGTAATCGTAGGAGCAATCGGACTCGTGAAAAAAAATTCAAAGAGGCAGAACATGATGAAGCTGCATATCAATAAGTTCTCCATCCCCTCACTCATCCTCTCCCATTGCGCCATCACCGCTACTCCCCCCCCCAAAGAGTGATACCAGATAGCCGAAAAGAGTCAAGGAGGATGGAAAAATCGAGGAGAGCGCTGACCAGACCTCCGCTGGACAAGCGCGAAGAGAACTGGGGTCTTAGGGAAGGCTTATTGCTACTCAAATTCTAGTGGTGACCAATGGCCACTGCCAGCAAGAAATCAATGATGAGAGGCTGTTGCGATAACGCAAAATTATTTGCAAATGCTATCGAAGGAGATGAAGAGTGCTGGAAATCTGGGGAGACTTGTTGTCACCCAGCTTCCAGAAAACACCACAGGTTTTCAATGGAAGATCTTTGATGACCTGTGTGAAAACTCCTTGTGAGCCAATAATAATAACAACAATAATAATAATAATAATAATAATAATAATAAAATACAACTACGTAATTAAGCAAATACGTAATTAAGCAATGATTATCCATATCTCTCTGTCACTCATTATTGCTATGTGATTTGGAACGAAGATAACATTGAATAAATCTCTCCTGTTTTCCACCAGTTTTGGGCGGACTTAGTCCTATTCGCAGGTTTAAAGAAGGAACCTTAATTTCAGGTGGCAAGACGGAGGGAATGACCGAAGGGTGCATTCAAGAACAAGCACCTAAAGAGGTGGGGTTAATAATTCTGAACTTCATGTATTTTTTGTAATAAGGACGGCCACCTCTGTTTTTTGTTTGCATAACGCAACATACCCACAAAAATTCGCAGCTTTTTTCTTTTCTTCAGATGTTTTCTCGCTTGTAACACTTCTATTAGCCGAAATGTGCGCATTAACTGAATCCTCCATTATGACTTTCATGTCTGACACACTCTCGGTTTAATGAGAGGGCCTCACACCTTGAGACGGTCAGGGACACGCACAAAAATAAACACAGACGTCTCGCTACTCCCTCAAGTGTGACAGCGCCCTAGGCCATTGGCAATGAACCTGGCACTATCGTTTGAGATGGAGAAAAAATAATGTATGCATCTCATTATCTCAATCTCAGTATCTAACGAGGCTTTATCTTTGGGCGTTTCACTTCCGTTTTCGTCTCCTATTTGCTCTTATTTCAACACCGTGAAAATCTTTTTTTTTTGTAATTAGATTCATATCTTTCGCTCGTCTTTAGTTTTGTTGTTTTTCCTTTCGTCTTTCATGTTTCTATTTAATCCTTGATGTTAAAAATATCGTTCCTCGGCGTTTTAATCTATTTCCTTTTTTTTTTCTATCTGCCACCTTGAAGTCTTTCTAACGCTTAACGAAATCTTGACGCAATTTCCGCTGCTTCAACATAATTTTCTTCGTCAGATGCGCCTATGCGATACTGTTTGACTATTGGTTGGTCACGCTTACGTTTACAAATAACATCTCCATCGTAAGTTGCGCACATTAAATGGACGCATCTTAAAATCATAGATTCTTGTAGAAATCGTTTCTTTTTTCAACGTTTTCTTTCGATATCGATACATGAATTATTGTAGATATTTCATATGTGAGAAATGTGGAGAGTTTTAGCACGTTATGGCGATAGAAGGGAAGTATGTCTACCTAACTGATTGTTGTTACCGTTGTGAAGTTTAACCTATGCAACTACTAAACATACCTTATATAGAATTTAACACCGTATGAAAACCATGAATTATAAATATTAGTCTTACACACACACACACACACACACACACACACACACACACACACACACACACACACACACACACATATATATATAGTAATTGGATAGTAATAAATAGTATAGTTAAAATATACAATATGTAATAATAAATAGTGTTATAATTCGTAAAATTGTAAATCTAGATAACAAAATAGGTTTAAGGCCCCTAAAAGTCATACTAAAATTGCTCGCAAGAATCAATGGCGTAGTGGATAAAGTACTTGGTTAAATTCAGTTGTAAAGTTACACACTTTTGGAGGTTGAAGGTTCAATCCTCAGTGCGAGTGACACCCAAAATACAATTTTGAATTACATAGGACTTCTATCCAATTATGACCGACAGAATGAAAGCATGCCCTCCCCATGGATTAAATAAAATTCTGTGCAGATTCCCAAATTTTATAGAAAGATTCCTGAGTTCGACAAGATACACCTGAAATAGGTTGGAAGTTACATGATTGAACTGTTGTAAAAATTACAAATTCAAAAGAATTCAAATAATATGGATATATGGTTTAGATTTAATTTATGAGCTTTAGTTGTGTTGGGGATGGGGGAGATAATAATTTAAAGAAATCATATTTTAGTATGGTAAATTTTTGACGTTTAATTTGTTTTATTAATTTCTTGTTACGGTAAACAACTTTTGGAGGTTGAAAATTCAATCAAAAATAAAATTGTGAATTACTTAGGACTTCTACCCAATCATGGCTGACTGAATCAGAGCAAGCTACAACCGTGGATTAAATAAAATGTTTCGTTCGAAATTCCGTGCAGATTCCCGAGTTTGACAGAAAGATTCCCGAGGCGACAACATACAACGTCCCAATTGTTCTGAACAGCACACTCAAGATAAGAGCACTAGTCCGAAGAATCCGAATATAACGAGCTGTTTAGTGCTGAACTTTTACATAAAGCTCATTATACGTTAATCTGAAGAAAAAAAAAGGAACGGTTATGCTTACCTGTAGATTTCGCATGGCACACAAAGCAATGGCTCAGAAACAACGTTGCCAATTCGACTTTATTATTTTGCTATTCCGTGCCTGACATGAGACAAAGACGAACAGAGGGCGAAATTCCTGATGCTGACTCCCACATGGATTCTCACCTGAACTCTGAATAATAACACTTCGTGCTAAATCTTTTTACTATGGCTGGTACTGCGGGGAACCAGAGAGTCAGGCAGCATATTTTAAGACTACCACATGGATACGTTGAGAAACGGTTGGACATTAGAGGGTGGATTAAATTATACCAACGCAAACGATGGAATCAGCGGTGCAGAGTCCATATATTTTTGCCAATTACGCAATAACAATGTTTCTACGAATGTAATAAAAATTATATACTCTGTACTAGGAGGTCATAACCTCAGACAATGCGTTATTGAATGAGAGGCAGTTTCATTGGCTGAGACGTCCTACCTCGTGAGAGGATGTTGAGGGAATCATAAGATCTTTGCAAGTCATGTACGCTCACAAAACAACATTTATGATTTCAAAGTCGTCGTCGTCGTCATCACCACCACCACCTATATAGTAATAGGATAGGTGTCATTATGTGTTATTTATTTTGTGTCTCATGCTTACATCCGAGTGATTGCGTTTAATTGACTGCCATTTCTTGTAATAAATAATTTTACCAAGAATTCTTCATAAGTTTTGGTTTCGGTTTCGATTATAGCTGATGGCAGTCTAGCAATGTATTTTTTAAAAATAAATAATTTTATCAAAAATTCTTCACAGGTTTTGGATTCAGTTTCGATTATAACTGAAGGAACTCAAGTTACACACACGCACACACACACACACACATATATGCATAAGTTTTGGTTTCGTTTTCGATTCAAGCTGATGCACTTAAGTCATATGGATATATTTCTTATTTTTTAAATCACAACTTTATAATATATAAGAATCGATAAAAAATTAACTCTAAAATAATATATACGAGCGCCTTGCTAGCTTAGATAAATACTTTTGCATTTTTAACAAAAGAGCTACAATAATATCAGGGCGTCCCCATTTACGTTGAATATCCACAGAATGTTAACATCAATATATTACATATGAAAAAGCCCGCTGTGGAATTTCCACAGGGCCCTCTAGTTTCAATAAATATAAATAAATAAATTATACGCATTGATGTAGAAAGCAGTGCAGATTTTCTCGGAATTCTTCTAGCTAAATGCTAATAGCACATACCTTGAGGGTTAAAATTCTGAAACTTCAACATCCAAAAACTTAAAGCCAGTTTTAAGGTAAGAGAACGCCTAATCCATAATATTTCGAAAGTTGTAGACTCTTTGTTTATCCATCATCCAATATAGTTGACAAACTACGTAAAATATTGGAAGAAAATATCAAACAAGAAATTTCAGAATTTGCGGCGATTATAAAATTGACTTTATATCATGTTCGGATTCATATCTTATTTGAAACAGTGAAAAAAAAAAACACATTACATTCATTAAGTGGAATGAAATGTTTTTAAAAAGTGGTCTGAAAAATGCGTACAATCAAATAAATGTCAAATTTCAGAAATTGCAACAACCACAAGGTTCTGTCTACAGCCAGGTCTATTTTGCAAAACGGTTCAAGCATTTTCGAACTTCTGAGAAAAGAACACGAAAGTTATTCATGACCTCCGTTTAATATTTAGAAACAATGGACACCCACTATAAGGGTGGCTCCGCATGTAATTGCAAACCAATTGTAGCGCAACCTTTTACTGCTCTTGTCTTGGTTTCGGTGATAAGGAGAAGTCTAGGAAGACTGGAAGAACTGCCGAGATACCTGGAGAGCACATACGGCACCTGGTATCCCCAAACAAGCACCCATTTAGTTCTCAGACGTTTCAAAGCCACTTAACTTCGGTGATCTAACAGGAACTGGTGTGTTAATGTGATTATACGATACTTTTAATCGATTACACACCTGGAATATTAAACTAATAAAAAAAAAAAAAAAAAAACACAGCAAAAAAACAAAACAAAACAGAAAACAAAACAAAAGCAAAAAAACAACAAAATAACAAACAAAAACAAAAACAAGCAAAACTTGTGAATATTTTGACCTAAATAAGGGAAAGTGAGATCCTTCTACCGCTCCAGTAGATATCTCACTGCTGATGCAATTCTCTATCTATATAAAAGCCAACAACGTCCAAGGATGGAGTACTGTTGCCACATCTGGGCAGAAGCTGCTAAAAGCTGCTTATTCTGCCTTGACAGAGTCCAAAAAGACTTCGTAGCCGAGTGGGGGGGATTCCCCTTTCGCTTTCCTGCAACCTCTTTCCCTTAGAAGGGACGTTGCGATCCTGTCTTTAATTTATCGTTATTTCCATGGGAAGTGCTCGTCCGAGCTCTAATCTCTGGTTCACCCCCCCCCCTCGCCAATCTTTCACGAAAAACACCCGTCTAGCTGAAAACACTGTTAATGATTTTCCCCACTCTTTAACTGTGCCTAAATCAAAACGTAGATTACATGAACAACGCTTCTTTCTCAGAACTGCACGCCTGTGGAACTCTTTTCCGTTTGCCTGCTTCCCAGCTGACTACACCTTAGTTGGCTTTCAAGTCCAACATAAACAAATTCTTGATGAACCGCCCCCTTAAGTAATCAAATTTACCAAATTTCCATTACTATCGAGTACTACGATATTATCCCACTGATTACTGTACACTCAATATCCCGTATCCTTGAGTAGCCTCTGGGCCCTGAAAAGTTGTGACTCCTATGTAAAAAAACATATTAGTAATGATTCTCTATCCGAAATGTGATTCCGGAACAAAATTCAGTTATGCTATATATTGGTTGAAAACTAAGTTCTTGCAGTTTTTTTTTAAATATATTGTATTTTGAAAATATATTTGTTATTTTTTTCGTTTTTTTAATATATTGTATTTTGAAAATAGATTTGTTATATTTTTTGTTGTTTTTAATATATTGTATTTTGAAAATATATTTGTATATTTTTCATAGATTGTATTTTGATTATATATTTGTTATATTTTATTTTTTTTTAATATATTTTATTTTGAAAATATATTTGTTATATATTATTTGTGTTTTTATATATTGTATTTTGAAAATATATTTGTTATATATTTTACTTGTTTTTTCTTAATATATTGTATTTTGAAAATATATTTGTTATATCTTATTTTTTAATATATTGTATTTTGAAAATATATTTGTTATATTTTATTTGTTTTTTGTAATATATTGTATTTGAAAATATGTTTGTTATTTTTTTTTAATATATTGTATTTTGAAAGTATATTTGTTATATTTTATTTGTTTTGTAATATATTGTATTTTGAAAATATATTTGTTATATTTTATTTGTTTTTTGTGATATATTGTATTTGAAAATACGTTTGTTATATTTTTTTTAATATATTGTATTTGAAAATATGTTTGTTATATTTTATTTTTTAATATATTGTATTTTGAAAATATATTTGTTATATTTTATTTTTTTAATATATTGTATTTTGAAAATATTTTTGTTATATTTTATTTGTTTTTTTAATATATTGTATTTTGAAAATATATTTGTTATATTTTATTTGTTTTTTTAATATATTGTATTTTGAAAATATATTTGTTATATTGTATTTGTTTTTAATATATTGTATTTTGAAAATATATTTGTTATATTTTATTTGTTTTTTAATATATTGTATTTTGAAAATATATTTGTTATATATTTTTTTTAATATATTGTATTTTGAAAATATTTTTGTTATATTTTATTTGTTTATTTTTTTGGTCTTAGTTCAATATATTTATTTTCAGATCATCAAAATAAAATGTCAAGTTTAAAAAAGTGCCCTTTCGACACCTACTTCTCTTTGCATTTCATCGACTTCTTACTGCTGCATAAAATGTAAATTACAAAACGTCAAGAATTTATTGCCAACCTAATACCTTTCAATGTCATTGACACTGGCTTAACCGAGCTATTCTTATACAGAAAAGGAAGATCTGGCAGTCATACGGAGTGAGTCGAGAGCAAGACAATTTTTATAAGGAAATAAATTCTTGCTGATATACGATCTTAACACGATTATAGAATTTATTTAACACTAAATAGAATTTATTTTCAATCTTAAGGAAGAATTGCCAAATTTTATATCATCTCGAATATTAAGATGCACTAAACAAACGTATGTCTTTGATTTTAATGGACTATAAAACTTATTCTTTGGTTTTGATATTTAAAAAGAAAATATAGTGCCACGGGTAGACGCCTTATCAAGGCTTCAGTTCATAGGCATTTCACGATCCAATCTCAAACCGAGTCTTGTCTGAAGAAGCCATAAATCCGCACGGAGTGTGAAACCCATAACATTCTGGGAGACTCAATGCGGCTCTCTTGGCTAAAATGATAATTCGCATTTATCATCTAGAAATAAGAAGTATAAAAAACCAGCCATCAAGTATAGCGCGCTGCTACGTGAAAAGGTGCTTATAGCATGACAACGTTCAATATGCATGGTCTCTAAATCATAGGCATTAAACACCAATGAGCAAGATTTCTCAAATTCCAAGTAAATGTAAAATTAAAATATTTTCCAAATTGCATAGAATTTGAACAGTAACAATGAAACATCAATTCTCAAAATTGTTATTTTCGCTGGAGTATTTTAAATGGCTGCTAGAGGGCTATAAATAGGTATTAACTACCCCTTCCTAAACTGAAACTAAATATTTAATATTTATTTTTTTTATTTTGAGGACTGTTATCCTCATCTTCATAGTTGTTGGTTCACGACGTTTCGGCCAACTACTCCATTGCCCTTCGTGGCGCAGCGGGTAAAGGTGTCGAATTTCTATGGTTTCAAGTGATTATTGTCTGAAGTTAGCGGTTTCAATTCTACCCAAAGCCGGCTAGAGGATTAGTTGACCAAAACGTGAGACGTTAACAACTATGGAAGGCAGTAGTTACTTAGGATACAGTTAAGAGACTCAGCATTCCTGTCCTGTCGCAGTTAACCAACTGAAGAAGGCCAGAGCAAAAGTTGACCCGAACGTCATGAAACAATAAAAACTATAAAGATGAGGATAACAGTCCGCTAACAAATAAATAAATATACAAAATACTCGACGCAAACGATTCCAATAATAAAACAAATATTAAATGTTTACATGAAATTTCAATCATGACTTATTAAAGATAAATCTTTTCCAGTTGATAAAACTTAGAAATGTTCCATGTTTATGAAACCACTCCACGAAAGAAATACCTTCTATACAGATTTTGTTTCGAAATTTTTTTTGTTACTTTTCAATTTTTCCAATTTGCTGACGTTTGACCTCTTGGGTTTCATCCTAATACGGCATATCTAGATTGGATGCAGATTCTGTTATCGTTTAGTGATATGCTTTCCGGGAAGCTGCACCTGAAATAGGTCGGAAGTAACAGCGACCGAAACGAGAATAATGTCCAAGATAATCCGAATAATACGTTCATCAAATCCGTTGCCAAGGTCGCTGGAAAAATGATGAGACTCTTCTATCGATCCAGTATATATCTACCTGTTGCTGCAATTCTCTATCTATATAAGAGCCAGGTACGTCCAAGGAAGGAGTATTGATTTCACATCTGGGCAGGAGCTGCTAGGATGATCTTATCCTGCCTTGACAGAGTTCAAAATAGATTTCGTAGCCTAGTGGGGGGGTGCCCTTTTCTCTTCCCTGCAACCTCTTTCTCACAGAAGAGATTCTGCGAGCATGTCTGTATTTTATCGTTATTTTCATGGCAAGTGTTTGTCTGAGCTCCAATCTATACCCCCCTCTCGTCAAACATTCACGAGAAACACTCGTTTGACTGTAAACACTGTCAATAAATTCCCCCACTTTTATCTATGCCTAAACCTAAACATAGATTCCATGAACAAAACTTCTCTCTTAGAACTGCACGCCTGTGGAACTCTGTTCCGTTTTCCTGCTTTCCAACTGACTACAAGTCTTCAAGTCCAACATAAACAAGTTCTTGATGAGCCGTTCCACTTAAGTAATCCAATTTACCTAATTTACGCTTCTAACGATTGTCCTTTTGACCACTGTACACTCTTTAACCCTTATCCTTGAGTGGCCTCTGGACCTTGATAAATGGTGATTCCTTTGTAAAATAGATATAGTAGTTTAGTTTTCATGTATGTAAGCAAAACTACGCCACTGTTTTGAAAGTTGTAACTTTATTCTCTCACCTTTCGAAGTTTTGAAAATAATTTTAAACTAGAAATCCTTTGATTGTCTTTTCTTATTATTAATTTTTCATTTATTTTCCCCCAACATTATTCTTTCCTTCTTTTTCCCCCACTTTCTCTTTCTTTATCTAATTGTCTATATTTTTTCTATCACTCTATAGTTTACGCCTCTTCTTCTTTCTGTCATTCGTTGTTGACCAACGTATTTATAATTCGTCGTATAATTTTAACTGACGTGAACGTCTTTTACGAATGGGTAGCCACTTATTAAAGCCAATAGCCATTTACGGAAAAGACCTAATGGGATGGAACAACTGTCAGCCATAACATGCAGAACACTATGCGAGTACTAAAATTAACCAATTAAATGAGCTAAGTTTAATTATTCATGAGGCAGTTTATGATTAGTATTTGTTTACATTGGATTTCTGAGATGACTATGCTGTAGTCTGCAAGTAAGCAGTCTCGAGATAATGTGTTCCACATGCGGCAATCACTTAAAAATTCACCTGACGCTACGCATTGAAGAAAGAAGGGACAATCTTTTTTTCATTTTGGACGAGTTCTTGCTGTGTCTGTCTTACAAGGGGGAATAAGAGATTGTAGCTCAGTCGAACACCTCTCAGGAAAATAACGATAGAGCAGAGAGAGACTAGCCACGTCTTTCCTATGAAAAGTGTGAGCAATAGAAGAGATCATCTACACTAAATTTTGAGTGAATTTTTGAACTCTAAGCAATGAACTACTCTGAACGACACCCATCTTAATGTGGCAACAGCATGCCATCTATGGACGTGTTTGATTCTTATATATGTAGGATATTGGTTCAGGAGTCAGGTACTTTCTGGAGCAGTAGAATGATGCAAAATTTTTCCAGCGACCATAGCAACAGACTTGATGTATTATTTCCGAATTTTTTCCCGTATTTTTTTGTTTTTGTAATCGTACGTTAAACTAGCATCAAAGTTGAATAAAATGAAATACGTATTAGATACGTTTTAAGCCAAAATATCGCATCATTACAAAATAAACAGATATTTATTTTGTTTGAAATTTATATTGAAATTTATAAATATATTTTGAAGATACACTTAATCATCAGTGTGTCTTTCTTTCTTTTTTTCTTATATCTGTTTATTTTGTAATAATGCATTGTTTTGGCTTCAAACGTATCTAATACGTATTTATTTTATTCAAACGTAACCAGCGCTTCTATCCAGGAACACAAACCTTTACGTAAAATTGATGTTTTTTCTTGTTTTTTCGTTGCACCTTCTTTCTTTTTACTTCTTCTCCCCTTCAACTGCCATTCTATATTGCTCCTTCTTCGTTACCTCTTTCTGTTCTCCTTTCAACTCCAAATTTACGTTCACCCTCCTCCGCATGAGTTCAGCACCATGCAAAACTGCTAAATAGACATACACAGAAACTTTTGGACAAATATGGTAAAATAGTCCCCAAAATAAAGTGGTTATATTCGCCTTAAAAGAGCCCTAGGGACACACCCAACAGTTATCCGCGAAGTATAGACAAACAAAATTATATAGAAATCAATTAGTTACAACTTTTCAGAAAGTTTTCTAAAAATCCAATTTTTCACTTAATAAGCACAAAAGTTTCAATTTTAACCATTTTAACCTGAAAGACACCACTAGGAGGGAAACTGAAGTTTTCACGGAAAATCCGTTCTTTTACTTTTTTTTACTAATATCATGTTAAATGTTTGTGTAAAATTTCAAAAAAAAAATTCGAAGGCATAGTTATTGGGAAAAGTGCGGACAGACGAACGGACGAACGGTAGATCGGACAAGGGTGAATTTTCAAGTCGATCCTCCTTTTGTCGGGCTAAAAATAAATCAAAATACACCTCATAAACTCACCACATATTTTAAATTCTAACGTCTATGTTAAACTCGAATAATATAATAATAATAAAAATAATAATAATAATAAAATAATAATAATAATAAATAATAATAAAATAATAATAATAATAAATAATAATAAAATAATAATAATAAAAATAAAATAATAATAATAAAGTAATAATAATAATAATAATAAAATAATAATAATAATAATAAACATAATAAAAATAATAAAAAATAATAATAAAAATAATAATAAAAATCAAAATAATAATAATAATAATAATAAAAATAATAAAAATAATAATAAAATAATAATAATAATAATATTAATAAAAATAAAATAATAATAATAAAAATAATAGTAATAATAATAATAAATAATTATAATAATAATAAAAATAATAATCATAAAAATAAAAATAAAATAATACTTATAATATTAATAATAAAAATAATAAAAATAAAATAATAGCAATAATAATAATAAAATAATAATAAAATAATAATAAAAATAATAATAATAATAATAATAATGATAGTAATAATAATAATAAAAATAATAATAATAAAAATAATAATAATAATAATAATAACAATGAAAATAATAATAATAATAATTAGAATAATAATAATAATAGTAATAAAAATAATAATAAAAAAATAATAATAATAATTATATTATTTTTTTTATTATACAAAATTTCCAGTCACGGTTAAGGTATATGGTGTGGTTTCAATTTAGGGCCACATCATGCCACCTCACATCTTCGAAGTCGACTTGAAAGTTAACACCAAAATGTATCTGAATGTGCTGACGAGTCTGGTGAGGCCCTGGTGCAACTACGTTGCCGCTGGCAGACCTGGCTTGGCTTCAGAAGGAGTGCTACAACTTCGTACCCTTCTCTCACTGGCCCTCTTCCTCCGCCGACCTGAACCCGACACATTTAACGTTCCATACTGTACATTACTTCTTTCATTCTTTCGTTACATTCACTTTTTCTTTTTCTCCGTCTTTTCTTCGGATACGGTGATAATGCATAATTTTTTCTTTCATTCAGTAAATCTGGCGCTACCAAATCAGGTTGACTGAGGATACCGACTTCCTGACCTACATTGCACGAAATATTGAAGTTATTGTTTTTTTTCTTTTTCCTTTGTTAAACTCAATCATGTTCTGCAAAGTCAAACACAAAGACAACAAATTCCCCTTTACAAAGCAACTAAATTAAGCGTCATGGGCAAATATTTGAAGATATAAAGACTATGAAACATAAAACCTTCTTAAAAACTTACTGAATCTGGCATTAAATATTTCGAAAAGGGGTTCATATGTCGTAAAACAAAACAACTAAACCAAATGCTATGAATAAATATTTGAAGATATAAAGATGCTGAGGCATAGACATTTTTTTTTATCCCAAAATTACTGTATTGGACACTTTGAAAAGGGTTGATATGCCGTAACTCGAAACAACCAAACTGTTGTAGCGATCGAAAAGGGTCATAAAAAAGACGCGAACAACAGTTTAACGTAGAAAAAAAAAATTTTTTATAAGAAAGTGAATACAAAAAAAAGGTTGCCGGTATTTACCGACTATTGAGTCAGACAGGCCGTAATCTCGCGTTAGGTCGCGATATTTCCTCCACGACACTATGAATTCTCGTGGTCTATATAATGGTTAGAGTATTCCATTATGAGTATCCATGACACAAACCAAACCACATCATTAATTCAATCTTGTTTTCTCTTGTTTTTTATTTTTATTTTTATTTTTTTACTTATGTTCACCTCAAACAAGGCACTTGAACGTAAGGAGTTACTATTTGGGATCATACACAGGAAAGATTAACAAGATATTGATTTACATTACATTTAAACTTCTGCATATCAGTAAAGTTGGGGAAGCAGGTAGCAGGAAGGGAATTCCAAAATCTGACCGTCCGAGGGAAGAAACTATAAGAGGAGAAAAGTTTCTGGCATTTACGGAACTCAACAATGAAGAGGTGTGATTTTGTTGCTAAGCTGGTTTGTAGGGATATGTACGTCGGGGGGGTACAATTTTTATTCTTCACTTATTCCTTTACGTTCTTTTCTTTTTCTCTCTTTCTTATAATTTTCTTTCTTTTGCCTTCCTTTTCTTTCTTTTTTTCTTTGAACTATTTATTTGCTTTTCATCTTTTTCATTTCATCATGCTTTCTTTCGTATTTTCTTTCTTGCTCCATCTTCATTATCTGTCTGTGTTCCCTTCTGTTTTCTTTTATCCGATTGTACAATATAATATTTTCCGGTCACTGATGTTTTTTTTTTTTTTTTCGAAATAAAATTCGTTCGCACCTGTTTGCAACGTGTGTTCATGTCTGGTGGTCATATAAACTTTCACCTACTTCTGTTAACCACCCTTTTCACAACAACAGGTGATTAAAAAGAAAAAAAAAAGAAAAAAACAACAACAACAAACAACCCCAAAAAAAACAAACTACCTCTTATTTCGGTCGTGTGGTTTTTGCCCTTCCCACAAAGACTTTCATCTCATTTACAATCTCACTAACTTCAAAAGGTTCTTATCATGAACATTAGAGGGTGGAACGATAAATTTGTCGCCCTAAAGAAAACAGCACTACAGCTTTATTTTAAAACTTTAATTGAAAAAAAAATCACATCAGGCAACTTGATTATCTAGTACAGCTGACATCTATTTAATGTAGTCGCATTCAGCCTCAATAACCGTCTCTATATTGGTTCGGAACTGGGAGCATGCCTTTTCCACAAGTGCCGGCGAGTGATCAATCAATACTCGGCAGATCGTAGTGATCAGACTGGCTTTAGTGTTGTTGGAGGTCACGTTGGTGATGTTCTCGACGTATGATGAAACGAAAGAATCCAGTGGGTTAAGATCGGGGAAGAAGCGGGCTTGTGAGAAAAGGGTACAAAGTCGTAGTACTCCTTCTGAAACCAAGCCTGAGTCTTTTTGGACTTGTGGCCTGACGCCGAGTCGTGCTGCCACACACAGGGTCTGCCAACGGCCATCTGATTGCACCAGAGGATCACCGCAATTCAGCACATCCAGGTACAATTTGGTGTTGACGTTTAAGCTGCCTTCGAAAATGTGAGGTGGCATGCAATAACCGTGGCTGGAAACTTTGTTTTCATCACCCTGGGAACATCTCTGTTATCCGTAGCAATCCAGCGATACATTGTGAGGGTACTGGCAATGGTCCTGTTGTCACAAATTGGATCTATATAGAGCATACGTTGTACAGCGCCGCATCTCCGATCTCGCTCGTTGAACATTGTTTCACTTTCAGACATGATAGAAGGCTCCTATCGCTCTTGGGACTTGTACACAACTGGCTTACTAGTAGATGGCCTGCAACAACAACAACAACAACAACAAAAGAAGATTGGTTTTCATCAAACGGAAATAGAATCATGTCGTCTTTTCTAGATGGACAATTTTATCGTTTCACTCTGTATAATCAAGATTAATTAGAATCCAAATATAAAACCATTACTGTTATTACTGCTACTAATAATACTTGCATAATAATTCTATTTGTAGACGTATAACAATAATAAATAATAACATAACTTCTTTTAATTTATTAGTTATTATTGTTATACAGTTCTAGGATCTAGAGCCATTGTGCAAGGCTAATTGTATTAATTCTGTTTTTATCTAATTTTCAGAAGTTCATTTCCATATTATATATAATGGATTTATATACATAATAATAGAATACACTGGATCATCTGTCATAGAACGATTAAATGAATTCCTTGGATATAACATTCTTTATTTTTACTGGGAAGGTCTAAAGACCACTCGAGGATAAGGGTTAATGAGTGTCAGGTTACCGTAATAATTGGTAATGGTGAAACTTTAGTAGGATTTAATTATATAAGGACACAGCTCAACAAGTACTTGTTTGCATTAGACTTGAAAACGACCATATGATAATCAGCTGGAAAGCAGTTCCGCGGTATCGTGTCCCAAAGACGGTTTTTTTTTTCTAGGGAAGAAATTTTGCTCGTGGGATTTTCGTTAAGTTAGAGCAAATTTAGTGAATGAAGAAAATTTGTGGACAGTTGTTGTGGCTGGACGAGGTTTGTTGCGAATGTTTTATCATAGATGTACCCAGCAGAGCGCATGCCATGAAAATAACCATAGAGTGTAGATAGACTTGCAGCATCTCTTCTGTGAGAAAGAGACAGTATGTAGGAGAAAGCGGCCTCACCTAATAGATTTTGGAACCGGTTTTGTGCCTTGTCAATGAAAGAAACGATACTTAACAAATCCTCTCTAGGTGTGGTACCACTAATCCATCTTAGGACATCTTTCGGTCTTCTTTTTTTTTACATAGACATAACCACTTATCAAGGCCAGAGACCACTCGAGGATAAGGGTTAAGAGTGTACAATAGTCAATTGGACAATATAGTGACCGCTAGTAATGGAAATTCGGTAAATTTGTTAACTTAAGTGAAACGGCTCATCAAGAACTTGTTTACGTTGGACTTGAAGACAACCATATTGTAGTCAGCTGAAAAGCACGAAAACGGAAGACAATTCGGCAGGCGTGCAGTTCTAAGAAAGAAGCTGTATTTATGGAATCTACGTTTAAGTTTAGGCACATATAAAGAGTGAGGGGAATTATTGGTAGTGTTTTCAGCTAGACGAGTGTTTCTTGTGAAAGTTAGGCGAGGGGGGACCATATACAGGTAAAGAAATACCCCAGGAGTGAGATATCTTCTGAAGCCGTAGGATTATCCAATAATTTTTCCAGCGACCTTAGCAACAGCTTTAATATATAGCTCTTCATTTAAGGTCATGAATGAACATCATAGTTAACTTTTGTTCCATTGTACCACGCACTGAAGGTCGGAAAAGAGAGAATCCGAAAGATCTTGGTCGTGGCCGGCCTTTGAAGTGTTGTCATAGATGATAGCGCTAGTGAATAAATATCAAAGAATCAACATGTTTTGAGAGATCGTTGATGAAGATCAAGGAGAGATCAGAATATATAATCGGAGCACGCCAGGGTTAAATTTCTGCCCATCAATGACTACTTTCATAAATAAGAGAAAACGGATTTGATAGTTGAGAGGCCATTTCCAGATATTCCGTAGCTGAAAATCTAGTGAAGTAAACCTTTATGCCAAAGCCTATCAAATGCATTTGATATGTCAAGAGCTATTGCTCTAGAAATAAATCCCACATTAACAGATTCACTGATCCTTTGTGGTATTACAGTCAGTGCATCAGCTGTAGATCTCGCAGGACGGAAACCGTATTGCTTGTCACTAAGTTAATTTTGGTGATGTGATTGACAACTTCTCCATTCACCAAGGATTCGAGTAAATTACCCATGACGCACAGCAGACCATTTGATCTGTAGTGAGATGCAGAAGACGATATCCAGTATTTTTTAGTACTGAACAGACTGTCAAAGTTTTCAAATGTATTGACATTTTAGTCCGGTTCTTTTTGTCTTTTCTCATATATGTAGGGTGTTCCACAAGTCGTGAAGATATCTGGACATTATTAAGGATATATAAAAGCATGCCGATATATATATATATATATATATATATATAGGAATAAATTATAAGATGGTCAACAACATGAACTTTCGAATATAGACTTTTATCATTCAATCACTATGTTGTTCTGTAATTGCATTAAGCTTCTTAAAAAAGGATTTGTATATATTATAAGAAAATAAAATATATTTCCACAGTCATATATATACACGGCATAATCGCGTTGACACACCGGTTCTCGTCAGATCACCGAAGTTAAGCAACGTTGAGCCTGGTTAGTGCCAGATGGGTAACCATTTGGGAATACTTGGCGCTGTATGTGCTCTCCGTTTATTTCGGCATTTGTTTCCAGTCGTCCTGTACATATGGGTAGTTAACAATGCCGATTCAGGAGAGGTGTGATTGGAGATTGCGCACCTCCTGCCACAAAAATTTCACGCACAGGCACCCTTTCGTGGGTATCCATAGTCTGCCAAAGACTGAAGGAGCCTGTATATATATATATATATATATATATATATATATATATATATATATATATATATATATATATAATCATTAATATTAAAGTTGAACTTGATAAATTAAGCTTTAAAATCATGTAATTGTCATTTCAGATATGTAGTTCAACAGATATAAAGTCTTGAAATTCGTCCAAGACTTCTGGAACACCTTCTATTTTAACTAAAGTATACGATGAAATGTTCTTTGGTTTTGGAATCGAAGTGTGTTTGAAAAAGCATTCTATTTGAAATGTTATAATCAATGTTAGTCTGTAATTAAGTTACCATTACTCCGGCTATAGACATAAACAGTAATACGAGACAGAAGAGAAAGGAAGAAGAAAGAGCACGTGCGAGAGTGTGAGGAAAGTAAGCGATTAATATTTGAAATTTTATTAAGTTTTTATATTTAATTGGCTTTTCAAACTCAATTTTCCTTGATTAAAACCGTCAGAGCTTATCCCAGTAACCTAATCAGAAACATCTTTTCAGTAGATACACACGCGCGTGTGCGTTTCGATGTTAGCAAATAACAACACAAAGACTGTAAAATCAACCGTTGAAAAGTTGATGTTACAGTCCTGTAGATCTTTTTTTTATTAACATGAAAGTGCAGGTAATCCCTGTTAGGTTGTTTTAATGTTTAGCTTATTTCATCATGAAGGTCTACTTTTAAACGTTTACAAAATATTAATACTTTAAACTTATTTTATACTAGCAAAGATACCCGCATTTTGTGTGGGATTTTGTTTTACGCTCCGATACCCGCTTCGCTGGCTCCGATACCCGCTTCGCTTGCAGTAGGTGGATGTTGTAAGAGAAGCACCAAATACGAGGGGCGTGCAATAAGTAATGCTCCTGACCCACTTCCAGTTGTCTGATCTACCTGAAATTTTGCATGTGCAATGATTTATATCTTTAGGGGTTATGTGGCAAATTACAGCTCTGAACTAATTGTGGTTTCTGTTTTACAGGTGTTTTAACTGAGCCTATTGAATGTCGAGCAGTGATCCGGTTTTTGTATTTGAAAGGATGCACACCACAGGTGAATTTTGAAATGAAAGAAACCTATGGTGATAATACCCTATCATATGACTTTGTAAAACGCTGGCATCGTGAATTCAAACATGGCCGGAAGACTGTGGAAACAGCTCCCGGACCTTGTCGCCTCCCTTCCGCCATTGATGAGTCATCTCTCCGTCAAGTTGAGGCTGCCATTTTGGAAGATCGGCACATTACTATTCGCCAAATAGCCCAAGATGTCCAGATTAGTACAGGGTCTGTGGAAACTATCATTCATGACCATTTGCATGTGCATAAGGTGTCTGCCAGATGGATTCCCAGGTTGCTCACATCATTCCAGAAGCGAGAACGCGTCGAGTGCTCGAGGATGAATTTGGAGATGTGCCAAAAAGATGAGTCAAAGTTTTTAAAAGACTGATTATACAGGATGAAACCTGGGTCCATCACTATGATCCAGAGACTAAAGCCCAGTCAATGCAGTGGAAGCACTTGGACTCAGCACCTCCAAAGAAGGCAAGGGTGCAGCCCTCCGCTGGCAATGTCATGCTCGCAATCTTCTGGGACTAGGAAGGAGTAGTGATGACAATTTTCCTGGCAAAGAGTACCACAATTACAGGAGCCTATTATGCTTCACTTTTGAGGAAATTAAGGGAAGCTATCAAAATCAAGAGGCGGGGCGAGATCAGCAAAGGTACCCTCCTCCTGCAGGACAACGCCCCGGTCCACAACTCGCATGTCGCCAGATCAGAAGCACGGGCGTGTGGTTATGAAATCCACCCCCATCCTCCCTACTCTCCTGACCTTGCACCCTATGATTTTCACCTCTTCCCAGCCATGAAGTTGTTTTTGAAAGGAAATCGTTTCCCAGATGATGCAGCCTTGATTTCTAAAGTCACGTCGTGGTTGGAGGACCAACCTGGGGTGTTCTATAATAACGGTCTCCAGAGCTGCATCAAACGATGGAGAAATGCTTATGCATTTCTCCATCGTGTGATGCAGCTCTGGAGACCGTTATTATCTGGGTGGTCCTTATGTAGAGAAAGACTAATAACTGTGCCAAGTTTCGTTGCTCTACTGCTATGGGAAGTGGGTCAAGAGCATTACTTATTGCACGCCCCTCGTATGACCTAAACGGTGGACATTAACCTTGAAAGTGAGCACCATCCCTTAATAGAGGACTATCGTCATACCAGGTTTGGTCATGATCAGTCCAGTGGTGTGGGCTATAGGAGAGTTATACACACAGACACACACACGAACATTACATACATACATGCATGTACGCACACACACACACACACATATATATATTGCGTTATTTATATGATCTGGGAATGTATATATATATATATATATATATTCCTACATCATATAAATAACGCTATTTCCGTTGAAATATTTCAGTCCTCATTGCGGCAACACTAAACATTCAACTGCGAATTAGTCATAGCTGTGAGAACGAAAGTGCACTACTTTTGCGGATTAAATAAAAACTGAACTTAGCGAGATTCGAAATTGGGACCTCATGGTAAGAAGCCTAAACTCTTACCACTCGATCATCTCGCACGACTGTTAAGATATATCGCGATTTACTTAGATGTTATTTGTTTTTGTTTTTGTTTTTGCGATACGTTTTAAGTGAATTCAATTATTAATACGAAAGTTCATTTTTACCTAAATGCAAGTTGGGAATAATTTTCCCTTTGACCAATTTGGTACCCCAAATGAGGAGCATATATATATATATATATATATATATATATATATATATATATATATATATACTAGCAAATGTACCCGTCGTTAACTCGGTTCAAAAACAGCCTATAGAAAATGAACTCTGATTTATGAAAGTATGATACGTTATGAAAAGGAAGGGTTGTAAAGAGATAGCTTCGAATTTGGAGGCATGAAAACCAAAGCAAAATATGATGAAAGTAAAAATAAAATAGATAAACACCATAATTTATTATACTTATTTAAATAAACCCCATAATTTATTATACTTATTTATTTATACCTATTCACATTGATCCACTTATCATAATATTCTGTGGATCTATATTAAAAACACCTTGTTAAACTTTGTGACATATTTCCATTCTATGGAGGTCAGGCGCGAACGAACACCCCGTAATTTTATTATACCATATTTCTTCAAACTGAAACATAATTATCAAAGTATACTTACGTAGATAGATATGAAAAGTCTTTATTAAAGTGTGTGCCTATTTCTATTCTATGGAGGCCAGGCGCGAACGCAGACCACACAATTTTATTATACCATCCCTATTTAAGTTAAAACATACTTATACAAGTATTCTCATGAACATCTATATCAAAAACACTTTTAAAAGTTTCTTTGTATTTTAAATTTTTTATTTCCATACTTTGTGGACCAGGCGCGAACGCAGACCCCACAATTTTAATGAATCACCGTTCTACCAGACCAAACATACCTATTCCTGATCTTCGATACATCTTCTATCAGTATATGTAATTAGTTTTTTAAAACCATATTGAAGCCTATTCGTGACAACACACACACACACACACACACACACACACACACACAGACGTTCAGCTTTATATTATAGATATGTGTGTGTGTCTGTATGTGTGTGTGTGTATGTGTGTAAAATCTGTAATGACCAAGTGGCAACTCTATGTTTTCACTTCTCTTGGTGCCAGTGTAACTCCTTAACAGCGCCAAAAGAGCCACACCTTTAATCTTGATAACAATTCGAAAATTAAAAAGAGTTGGCCTTTATTTGAGTAGGAAAACTGATATACCATCACCGACTTTCTTTGTTGAATTTCCGGTTTGTTGCTTAGGTTAGAGCTTGATTGCTTGACACACATAAATGAAAAGAAATAGACATTATACATAAATAGCATTTCCTTTGTGTGTGTGTGTGTGTGTGTGTATATATATATATATATATATATATATATATATATATATATATATATATTTTAATGATGTGTTTGAGTACTGAAGTACCAAAGATAGACTTTAGGATATATATTGACTCACATTCATAAATGAAATCCCTTTTCTCTCTTGCTCCATATATGTGTTTTTTTTTTAATTTTATAACTTCAAAATATTAACTTAGACCATTACAATTGTTTCCACAGACAGAGGAATTCCCTGTTTGTTTCTCCAGATGGTAAAAATGAAAACAAAAAATAATTTTTCATTTTTACCACCTGAAGGAAAAGACTGGGAATTCCTCTGTCTACGGAAACAATTGTAATGGTCTAAGCTAATATTTTGAAGTTATGAAATAAATAAAACACACATGTTCAGCGATTGAGCAGTTTTTATTATGCTGTACCACTTATACCTCTAAGTGTATATATATATATATATATATATATATATATACGCACATATGTATATATATATATATATATATATATATATATATATATATATATATATATAAAATAAGAAATAGAAATTAAGTTAACACGCCAAAAGCTTCTGTAAACCCTAAGCCAATATAAATATAAATAAATTACAAATAAAAAAATTCAATACAGCCATCATAGCTAATAGAGCTTGCCAGAGAAGAACGCAATTTTAGACTGTAAATTATTCGTTACATGAATTCATTGTTCGACAGAATAATATTTATTTGTCGAATAATAAATTCATGTATATATATATATATATATATATATATATATATATATATATATATATATATATATATATATAAAGCTGAATGTGTGTGTGTGTGTGTGTGTGTGTGTGTGTGGTCACGAATAGGCTCCTGTATGGCTGACTATTTTAAAAAAAACTGATCACATATAATGATAGAAAATGTATCGCGACACAGGAATGGGTATGTCTGATCCGGCAGAACGGTGGTTCATTAAAATTGTGGGGTCTGCGTTCGCGTTTGGTCCGCAAAGTATGGAAATAAAAAATTAAAAAATTAAAAAACAAAACGTTTACAAGTGTTTTGAGATGAGTTTAAACATATACTTTTTTGAAACAAAGTCTCTTCATCAGCAAAAATATTGGGTCCGTTTTTTTTAAGACACTAAATATAAATCTAGCATTTTTTAAGTAACTGGAAAATATTTAAATATAAAGAGAAATAGTTACTTTTTGATGTTGATAAACAAAGTAAGATAAATTTAGAATAAATAGAAGAAAATTATAAACTGGAATTAGGTTTAAATATAATGTTATAATAAGATATTTTTAAGACAATTTAACAAAGATATATATATATATATATATATATATATATATATATGTGTGTGTGTGTGTGTGTGTATGTAGTAGAGATTTAGAAGCTATCACAGTGCGAGAAATGAAATATAATCCTTGTTGGTAAAAGAAAACGAGAACAAGTGGCGATTTACAAGTCTCTCTCTCTCTCTCTCTCTCTCTCTATATATATATATATATATATATATATATATATATATATATATATATATATTAAGTTGTATTAGGTAAAAATGTCTTACTTGTTATGTCTGCGGCAGTATCCATTATTAATTTCGGAAAAAATTCCCATTCGCAGATGGTGGACGTAACAGATCGATTCAAAGCATGCTAGATGGTGGAGCGGAAGTTGGATAGCTGTGTGGGGCCTCGGAGCAAATGTGAGGAGGGAGGATTTATGTATGGTCTGATTAGGTAATTAACATGTTTATATTTATATTTATTTTATTTATTTATATATTTTTAGTTTATAACTTGTTACTTAAATGTGGGCTTTTTTCAGTTTGTATGTTCTCTATTTTGTAGTCTTTATTATTATTTATTTATTTATTATTTTTTTCTGCTGATATGTGGGATGCCTTGGTATATATAGGTCACGTGGGTCGCAAGTAGGCTGCGTCCGGTTAGCTTTTGAAGGATAAAAGTAGGTGTGGGATGTGAGAGAGGAGGGGAGGTGCGACGCGGGGTGGTGCGCTCCCAGTTGGCTGCTGGGTGTTTAGGTTAGTGTTGCCAGGAGTAGGAAGATAGGTTGGAAGGGGCACTGGAGTGACATTCCTTGGTATTTGTTAATTTATTTCCATAGAATTATAAGTGGTAATAGATGGGACATTGTTTTTCCATTTAATTCTTTATTGTAATTGTTTATTAATTTATTTGTGTTTGTTGTTAGTGTTATTACGGTTTTAATAGGTGGGTTAGCTTAAATCAAAGGTTGTTTTTATTTAATTGGTTTATGTTACTTCAGTTTTTTATTACTTTTTTGTGTTTAATATATACTGCTGTTTTTTACTTATTTATTAAATTTCTTTTAATGTCATTTTTTATTTATTTATTTATTTTTTTTTATATATATAATTTATATGGGAGGGGGCTTGCAGTAAGGTCCTATCTGGACTGTGAGGTGGGGTGTGTGCGGTGTGCAGTGGTGTACCTGTTCTAATGGGTTATGGTTGTAATGGTAAGTCTTTGGTGGGACCCGCATGTAAAGTTATATAATGAATGAAGATCCGAGCTCCAGTCTGTTGTTGAGTTCTGTCCGTAATTTGGATATTAGTAATGATTCTTTTATGCGAAGATTCCCAATATTGCGTTCTGTGGTTAAGATATCGACTTTAATAGATGCATTAGTGTTTCTGCAGGTGTTGAGGTGGTTGCGGAATGATGATACTTGTGTATGTGTGTGTTCCTTGATTCTTATGTGTAGGGGTCTCGTGGTGCTGCCCACGTAGAATTTTCTGCAGGCAGAGCATTATAGTCTGTATACTACGTGTGTGCGGTGGGAGATGGTTGCGAGGTATACGGAGTAATTTGTCAATATGCATGGTGGTGGGCCCTCGTTGTGCCTGCGTTTAGAGAGCTTCAGCCTAAGGTATGGCCCAGAGTGGGCTAATTGCATATTCAGACCCTCTCTTCTGATAGCCCTGCGGATAGCTGTTGTGATCTTGTCGCTGAAATGGGACATTTTAAGGAAGCAAGTATTAGTGGGGAAGCTTCTTACACGTTTTCTCGTGTTCCAGAGGTGTTTAATGGCAGTGCTAGCGTATCCGTTTGTCTCTAGGACCTGGTTGAACTGTTTTGTGCATTCTGTCTCGCCTTTTGGCTTGCTGCAATTGTTTTGAATGCAGATGATCTCATTCCTAGCATATCCGATAATGGCCTTAGTAGGGAGGGTCGACTTGTAGTGTACAAATATACTTCGGCTGGCTGCTTTTCGGTAGAATTTAGTAATGACGGTCCCTTCATCTGATATTTTTAGGCTGAAATCTAGGAGTGATAGGGATGCGTCATCGCTGGGGTGTTCGGTAGTGAATTCTATGTGTGGGTCGGTATCGGAGAATATAGCGTAGACGTTCTCAGCATCGGCGTATGATGATACGTGGATCAGGACATCATCGACATATCTCGAGAGGAATATGACCGAGTTGCATGTGTTGAGGGCTCGGCGTTCGAGTTTGACCATGTATGAGATGGCCACTATTCCTGAGAGAGGCTGGAACCCATGGGCAGTCCTGTAATTTGCCTGTTTGTTTGGCGTTGGTAGGTGAAGTATGTGTTGTCTACTATTATAAGAGTTTGTGGATGTCTGAGGGAGTGAGGCCGAAGCAGTGTAAGTTGCAGGAGGAGATAGGGTCGGTGATTAGATCTACTGCTGGGTGTACAGATATTGTGGTGTAGAGGGCAACTACATCGAGGCTGAAGGCGTATTTACCTTGTTTTAGTTGTTGTGGTTGGAGGGTGTTTAGACGGCGGAGTACTTCATCGGAACTGCTGACGTGTCCGGGGAAAGAGGAGAGTAATGGTTTAAGTATTTGAGAGAGTTGACGTGTCCAACATCCACAAACCCTCACTTATAATAGTAGACAACGCATACTTCACCTACCAACGCCAAACATATATGACCATATGCATAGCTACTAGTTCGGAAAGCGATATAATACGAAACACGTCTACATTCAAACCTTTTCCAACCTTGGTAGGGACGATGACAAGGTTATAGGGCCAGAGCTACCCAACTAACAAAATTTGGTGAAAATTCAGGAGAAATCGGAATCAGAAATTTTCGTTTTTTGGGCATCTCTGACTCTGCATGTGGCAAGCAAAGGTGTCATGCGCAGAACCACAAATCATTGGAGTAAAAATGGCAACGTTGCTTTCTCCGTATTCCCGTGTGTTCTCTGGGTCATTATATAAGTAAAACCTTTCCTGACTTCGTATGCAACCGTCGATCATTACTGTTCTCGGGGTCAGGGGTTAACACCTGCAACCCTGCAGGTAAATAAATAGCTCGATGAATGAGGAGGACCATGCAGACTACCCAATCCCTAGACACGATCTTTCTGAGCTCTATGTGGAAATCCGAATCAAACAAACAAACCAAAAAAAATCATCGATATATATTTTTATACTGTACTCAAGTATTAAACACTGTTAAAGTACACACTGAAAATCTACGAACAATATATATAGCTTCCTATATACGTGTTTATACATGAAATACATGTGCATATACATGAAATATAATTATTTAATAATAAATATGTAAAAGTTATTATCCACAAATGTTTACTATTTATGCTAATAGAATCATCGGTGTGAAATATAACTATTAAATAACAAGGTGCCTTCGATAAGTTTCCAGACGTTTTCGTATAGGCATTTAAATGTAGACTCTTGAAAATTCAGCATGTTATTGCTATACATCTTATGAGATGACTGACCAATTTTTATGATTTCACATTCAAATGAAGAGCTATAGCAGGAATCGGAATACACGCTACTACACCTGATTGTCTCACAGCTGGTGAATTTCAAAAATGCCATCTGGACGTGAGGACACTTTAGAAGAACGATATGCAACAAAATTCTGTTTTAAACTTGTTAAAAATGCCATAGAAACGTACGGAATGCTTCAGATTGCTTTTGGATTATCTTGCATGAATCAAGAATCAGTTTTTGAGTGGCATAAGAGATTAAAGGAAGGCAGGGAGTCTGTGAGAGATGACGAGAGGTGTGGAAAGCGTAAGGAAGTCAGAACACCGGAGTTTATTAGCTATGAAAGAATTTCATGGATAAGACCGTCGTGTGTCTATATAGACAATAAGTGCGCAGTTTGATATCAGTGTGGGAAACTGTACACACAGTTATTCGCGAGGAACTGAAGATTTGCGCGGATGCACCAATCCAAAATTCCATTCCTGTTGCAGACTATTTGACCAAGATGGGCATTAAGACAGTTCCTCTTCTTCCCATGTGATTTTTGGTTATTCCCTAAGGCCATGGGAAATCTTAAAGACTGTTGCTATTAGACAATTGAGGAGATGAAAAAGGCTGTGAAGAGGGGCATTTATATGCTCAGACAAAAGGACTTCCATGGGGCTTTCCAGAAATTGTTGAACGGTAAACAAGTGCATTGAAGCCGGAGGAGATTACTTCGAAGAGACTAGAGTTTCATGTGTTTACTATGAATAAAAGTGCATACACGAAATGTATCTGGAAACTTACTGAAGACACCTCGTATACGATTCGAACTCCCGTCATGAGTCATCCTTAACTCAAATCTCGATGCTCTAATGGACAATAATTTTAACATATAGTTTTTTGAAACAAAGTCTCTTGATCAGCAAAAATATTGAGTGCGTTTTTTTAAGACACTAAATATAAATCTAGCATTTTTTAAGTAACTGGAAAATATTTAAATATAAAGGGAAATAGTTACTTTTTGATGTTGATAAACAAAGTAAGATAAATTTAGAATAAAAATTAGAATAAAATTATAAAATGGAATTAGGTTTAAATGTAATGTTATAATAAGATATTTTTAAGACAATTTAACAAAGATATATCTATATATATATATATATATATATATATATATATATATATATATATATGTAGTAGAGATTTAGAAGGCTATCACAATGCGAGGAATGAAATATAGTCGTTGTTGGTAAAAGAAGACGAGAACAAGTAGCGATTTACAAATCAACAAGTACATACACACACGCATATATATATATATATATATATATATATATATATTCAGTTGTATTAGGTACAAATGTCTTACTTGATATGTCTGCGGCAATATCCATTATTAATTTCGGAAAAAATTCCCTTCTCAAATGGTGGATGTAACAGATCGATTCAAAGCATGCTAGATGGTGGAGCGGAAGTTGGTAGCTGTGTGGGGCCTCGAAGCATATGTGAGGAGGGGAGGATTTATGTATGGTCTGATTAGGTAATTAACATGTTTATATTTTTATTCATTTTTATTTATTTATATATTTTTTAGTTTATAACTTGCTCCTTAAGCGTGAAATCAAACGACTAACTTCGACAGCTACGTGACAAACCAAGAAATAAACCCTATTTGTGTCATTAAAGTGGGCACTATAGTCAACCATATTAATAGCATGTGGGTAGTAACTTCGTATTTTAGCTTAGATTTAGCAGCTTGCCTCATTTGTTTTATGTAAAGGGGCCATCTGAAACGTGGCTATAAATATTTAATAATAAAGTTTTTGTTTATTATATTCAAATAATAAATTCGGACCAGGATCACATAATTTTTCATCCTAAAACAATCATTACTAGCAGAACCTGTGAAGATTCCACGGCAGTTGAAAGTTTTAAAACACATCTTCTATAATATAAATCTCAACTGTCTGTTTAAATGTATGTATGTATGTATGCATGTATGTATGTATGTAAGTCTGCCTAAATCTTTCGACAGAGGTGACAGATTTTCACGACATCGATATCGTTTTAAAGCTCAACCCTTCGGACGACAAATATCGAAAAATTGGCCAAAAAACATTGATTCCTTCACCTTCAACTGGGCACTTTTCTACAAGGATGAGGGGTCGCTTTTTTCGCCGATATTTTCGAAAGTAATCACCTTTTTTCGATTGACTAGCCTTTATTTAATCCTACGTCACTTCCGGTTTGGTGATGAGTGCAACAGCAAAGACGTCACTTTTTTTCACCTTTTTCCTATTTCGCGGTACGGGTTCGAGCCTGCCTGCCTACAATCATTTTTTTTTGTGCTCAACACACACCTCCGAACACCCTGACATAGTCTATAATATAAATATCACTTGTCTGTTTAAATGTATGTATGTATGTATGCATGTATGTAATTATGTATATATGTATGTATGTCTTGCTAAAACTTTCGACAAAGTCGAAGGATTTTCACGAGATTGTTAGCGTTTTGAAGCCCGATGTCTTGAACGACAAATTTTGAAAAAATGGCCCAAAATGTTAATTTCTTCACCCTAAACTCGACCGATTTTTACAAGGAGGGGTCGATTTTTTCACCGACATTTTAATTCATCGTCACCGGGGATTGACTTCGGTTAATTTCAATGCTTTTGACATCCGGTCGCGTCATGGAGACATCGACTAAGGCGTCGGATTTTCTTTCTCTTTCTTTTCCGCTTTCGCGGCATGGGTTCGAGCCTGCCTGCCTACTACCACGTTTTTTTTTTTTTTTTTTTTTTTTTGGCTAAACACACACCTCCAAGCACCCGGGCAACGCCTGGCACTCAGGTTAGTTATAAATAAAATGGTGAAAAATAGAACAAATGACGAATTTAAAACATTTTTGGTAAATTCATTTTTAACCTTTTAAAGCTTAAAAGAATTAAAAAAAAATTACATTTTTTTAAATGAAAATTCAACAACACATTGTTTTGTTTTGTTTTATCCATAAATTTTAATATAAAGTATGAAGGAACAGATATCAATTCACTTACACATTTGTTTAAATTTTAAAAAGAATCTATAATAAAAATGAACTAAACTTATAGTCTCCTCTCAACACGATTAAAAAAAAAAATAAATAAAATAGCTAATTTGAAACCATAAACAGACAATCATATTCTTTTTGTTATGAACATTTTTGGAGGGGAAATAGTTTTAATGATTTTTAACTGATAAAGAGCGACTAAAATGCGAGGTAATTCGTTTCTCATTAATTAATGTTTGCGATGATTATATATTTTTCGTGACACCGGACAAATAAATTAATATTTAGACTATTCAGCTGGTTGCCCGATTCGAACCCCGATTATGAGTTACCTTATATGAGTCTATAAGTTAAACTTATCTTTTGACCTGTTACGCAAATTTACTTCGTATTGCCATTAAATGTATTAATTTTATATTATTACGTTCTGAGTTTAATTAGTTTTTTCACGTGATGTTAAAATGGTATTTTAATCTATCTATATATCTATAAAAGTGAACTTGTCTGTGTGTCTGTGTGTGTGTTTGTGTACATTTCCCTACGAAATAACTCTGACAATTTTAAGTCTACCAATTCGAAATTTGATATACAGGGTACTGAGATTTGGAAAAATCTTTGGGATCGATTTTCGGCCAGTAATTTGGCTGTTAAAGGGTCAAAGTTCAACGATTTGATCTTTGGGAACTCTACCAAACTCCTCTGACAATTTTGGGTGTAAACACTTGAAATTTGGGATATAGGTTCCTTGGATATGGATCTAACTTAATAACTTGATTTAAGCCCAAAACAATAAATGTTAAGTGGTCATAATAGGGGTCAAAGTTTAAAAAAATTGACCGCTTCGGTCTCTATCAAATTACTCAGACAATTTCTAGTCTAAACATTTGAAATTTTGCATAAAGCGTATTCAGAGATAGGGCAAGCTTTTTAATTGGTTTGGGTCAAAGATTTAAGCTACCAATATATAAATGTATGTATGTATGTATGTGTGTGTATGTATGTATGTATGTGTTATGTTTGACGTTCATCTTCGTCGCCAACTGTTATGTTTGCAGGTTGAACCAAATAACGTATAAGGCAATACAAATGAAGACTCAACAAAACAAAGGTAGATCAATAAGAAATGTATTAGCAAAAGTATATTCACAGTATATTTACACAATGGTTCTCAGGTATGAGAGTCTTGGCTGGAGTACATACCTGCCCTCGGCTCGGCTTTCGGTGGCTTCTGGTTAATACACACTCAGACTAACCGATTCTTGCTATTTATGTGTAATATTATCCACATATGTAAATGAGTGGGTGCCACCACAACACCCTCCTCCCAAGATTTGAAGTCACACAAATTTCAATATCTTTTTCTCTTGGGATTTAACATTAATGGTTCATTAAACTTTCTTTTTCTACCTGATCTCCGGGGCTCAGGTGTATATTGAGGCGATTCGAAATTAAAGGATTCGTATATGATGTCCATGGTTTCCTCCTCTTCGACTGCTGTTGTATAATCACCATCTTGAATTTGGCGTTTTTTTTATTTGGTTCAGGTGCCTTTTATATATATTTTGTGGACCTTTAATCATGTATGTACAATCACCAATGCGTTTATCCATTACTCCACACCCCCAGTAAGAGGTGCTATTCCTGTAGCACTTGAAATATATTCGATCTTTCGAGTTATATTTCTTTCTTATCATGTGTATAGTGTTTCAGACAATTGCCTGTCTCGGCAATAGTTTATCAAACGCCGATTACACCTTTCTTGCAAACATTAAATCAGCTGGTGATATGTTTGACGGTGTATTAGGGTGCGGTGTTATCCTATATATTTACAAAAATTGTTGCAAAGCTTTTTCCGTTGGTATCCCAATGGATTTTTTCAACGCTCGTTTTAACGTGTCCACAAATCTCTCCGCGAGGCTGTTCGAGCTTGGATGGTACGGAGGAGTAGTGTCACAAAATTCCTTAAAGTCTGTGGATGTGAATTGAGTTCCATTGCCAGTGACCAATGTGTCTGGTACAGCAAATCGTGCAAATAGCTCGTGTAGGAATCCTATTGAGTTGTTCGTTGTTGGATTCCTGCAAAGCATTTCCTCATGCCATTTTGTATAACTATCTACTACAATTAAGTAGTAATTTTCTCCTACTGGACAAGCGAAGTCCATGTGGATTCTCAACCATGGGTGGTCTGTTTTCGGCCAAAGTTTGTGTACTATAGTGGGGATTTTTCCGCTAACTGGCATCCTTTACATCTATTTATTGTTGTAGCTATGTCGATGTCCATGTTACGCCAGTATACGTAGCTTCTCATTAGAGACTTCATCCGATTTATCCCCGTGGAAGTCTCTCAAAATCCTCTTCTGCAACGTTTTAGGCATTACTACTCTCTCGCTGTATAATAACACATCGTTACATATGGAAAAAAATTCCTGAACCTTTTTGTCATTTATAATTTTTTCTTTTATATCATTTATGTATTCATCTTTATCGGCTTCTCTTTTATGTCCGACAATGTTACTGGTAGTTCTTTAATGATGTTTGCTACCATATTTTTCACTTCGACGTTTGTTCGAATTGCTGCAATCACTGATTCTTCCAAAGTATGTTTCTGTGGTATCAGTCTTGAAAGTCTATCCGAATGGCAAATCTTTTTCGATGCTAGATGTTGTAGCTGGAAATCGTAATTCAGTAGGATCGTACCCCAGCGCAACAATCTATTTGCGGTGTATACAGGCAATCTTTTTTTGATCCGCAGATTGTGACTAATGGTTTATGGTCGGTTTTAAGTATAAAATGTCTACCATATAAATATCGGTGGAACTTAGTCACTGTAAAGATTATACTCAACGCTTCTTTTTCAATCTGTGAATACGTCTTCTCTGCTGGAAGCAGCGTTCTCGAAGCGTGAGCTATCGGCTTTCTTGATCCATTAGGCATGATATGTTGAATGCATGCTCCTATGCCGTAGGAACTAGCGTCACTAGCGACGACTATATTTAATTTTGTGTCATAATGAGTTAGAAATAATTCAGATGTTAGTGCGCTCTTTATTTTCTCAAAAGCGGTTTGACATTCTTGCGTTCAGTTCCAAGGTGTGTTCTTTTTTAGCAGCTCATTTAAGGGAGCTCGCAAATTATGCATCCCTTCAATAAAAGATTGGTAATACTTTGCGAGTCCTAAGAAACTCTGCAAAGTTGTTACGTTATTAGGTGCTGGCATGTTTTTTATTGCCGCAGATATTTCTGGGTCTGGACGTCGCCCATGTTTATTTATTATATGTTCAAGATACTTAATTTCGCTCATACAAAAGTCGCATTTATTTTCTTTTACTTTAAACCCGAATTCTTGTATTCGAGTGAATACTTGTTTTAAATGATTCTTATGTTCTCCTAGGGATTTGCTCCTGATAACAATGTCGTCCAGGTATGCACATGCGCACTCAATACCACTTAGCATGGTGTCCATCACTTACTGAAAGATGGCAGGCGCTACTTTAAAGTCCAAATGTTACAGAGAGAGAGAGAGAGAGAGAGAGAGAGAGAGAGAGAGAGAGAGAGAGAGAGAGAGGGGTGAGTAAACGTGGAGGTAGACACGTTTACCAGAACCGAAGGTCAGCTGACCAGATTACGTATATGTGACGTGGTCAGATTGGCCAGATCGGTGAGATTTGATTTGGAATTTGAAGAAGACGGACGGTTCTCCGTTGTCTCCCCCTCTTAACTGGGGAAGGGGGATACGAACGTTGACGTGTGTGAAGAAGAACCCACACAAGCCGATTTCACTTCCACCTCCTGCAGGACCTCTGGGGAAAGTGAAATATAAACTATAAAACCCATTCATCGTCTTGGAGTGATAAATCTTCGTCAAACAGGTATCAAGCCTCCCTCCAGGATGAGAAATTCCCAGATGGTCCAACATCGAAGAAGCAGAGGTAGATTCAGAAATTACATGTCACACACACGATTCCCTTTATGATAATCAAACACACAACCATTTATATTAGAGACAATCATACGCACACGGAATCTTTGATGTTATACAGTGTATATCCCAAACGTAAATGGTGCCCCTCAATGATAACCCCAGTGAGAACTCCGATGAAGAACACTATGCAACAAACGTTCAATTTGATGCCGTAACTGACCAGACCACCTAGCAAGGGTGGGTTTAAAAAAAAAAAGAAGAAAAAAAAGAACTTCGATTACCATGGGGAAAAAAGGAAGAAAAAAAAAGACAAGAAAAACACAATAAAATGTCTGGAAAAAAAGAAAAAAAGAAAGAACAGTAGAAAAAAATACAAATCAACACACACACAACGTAGGGTCCATTAAAACACAAGGCGAATTAGAAAAATAATTAAGAAAAAAAAGAAAAAAAAGAAAAGCAATACACACGTACAACCTTTTTACGAAGAAAGAAAAGGAAGACATACAGACACACAGATGTAAAACTTTATATATAGAAAATAGTTAAAGAAAATGTTTATCGTATTAGGAATTAGCTCGTTATGAACGAAGAAAAATATCACTTAATGTCAAAATTAGAAGGGAAAAACAAAGAATGGCCTTATTCTGTAAATTTTTAACAACAGCCAGTGAGAAAACTAGAAAGAAAAAAAAGAAATAGAACATATGACTGTAGTAAGTGTGTGTCAGGAATGGGCCTTTACCAAAAGATAAACACGTCAATCGCAAATATGTGTTATGAATATTTTTGTTGCATTTTTAAACTGTGAACTAAGTGTAACTTTTAAGGAAAAACAATATGTACTTTTGATGAAAAACAATGGATAGGTTCTGAAATGTGATTTTTTTTTCTTTTTCACTAATTGTACGATTTTATTTCTTAGGAATTTTTTTTCTGACATGGACAATTTTAGTTCCATCGACTGTTAGGATTGTCTGAGACTTTATAGTGAGCCGTTTTATTTTATTTTAGAAACGACTATGTATTTTAATTGTAAATGTCTAGGTATTTTTTGTAAACGACTGTGATTTTTCTTTAATTTTGAATTCTGTGGAATGGTAAAAGATGATGCATTATGCAGCTGACCTAGTTGATGACGTGGTCAAATGGGTTTCCACGAATCTGTGTTTTGTTATTTGGAATTTTGTTGTTAGTAAGATGGGACTTTGTGATTGTTTATAGGATATTTTTGTATTTTTTAATTTATTATTTTTATGTAATTGATGTGTTGTCAAACGGTATTGGCAGAATTTTCTTGTTCTTTGACATGTATTTTTTTTCGCAGAATGGGGAGGTGAAATCTTTGCTTGTGGGGTCTAATGAAAGAATGATTAATAAAAGAAAGAACGTGTTGTTAATTAATTAATTAATAATCATAATAGTAATAAAAAATAGGGAAAAAGAGAAAGAAATAAGATTTAAACAGTGTAATAAATAAAAAAAAGTTTCGGAAGAGTCAAAGGTTCAGTCGGTATTAATTTTAATTTTCGAAAAGTAGAATAAATGTTCTATTCGACATGAGTGACGTTTTGACCGCATAATTAAGGTAGAAAAAAAAAGGATAAATATAGGGTTAAATAAACTATATGAAGAAATGAAAGAAAAAAGTGGGGCGTGAATGGAATTTAATTTCTGTGGCGAGCATGTTAGAATTTTGGAGAGGTGTTGAATTACATGGGTAGTTTTTAATTTCATTATTCTCGAGAAATGATTCGAATTTTATTTTTTTAACGTGATTTCTATTGATTTCGAGTAGAATCAACATAGAGCAAGTTTGAGTACTTCATGTGTGGAAATCCGATGTTTTCCGTGAAGCTATGTGTCTTCAAGGCAGGTTGCGCTTACCGACTTTGGAAAAAAAAAGTTTTTTCTGACATAGCAGTAAACGGAATGTATTCTGTCCAGCGTGAGCGGATCTAGTTGTAATCAACTTCAGGGAGCAAATGAAATGCCCTCTGACATGGTGTAAGGAGCAGAGGGGGTGCAATGGCTGACGTGGGCATTATGTTACGATTCGCTCAAGAGAAGATGAATGAAATATGCATGCAAGTACTTAGGAAAATAGAAGGCTACCCACCATATGGAATGTTAAGAGGTTTTTTGTTTCCCACAAAATACTAGTAATAAGAGTAGGCTTATGATGAATAGGATAAGGCTTGGGATGGAAATTTTTTTTTGTGTGCTACCTATGGGAAGAAAAGCTGATCTGTAAAGCCAAGGACGATGATAGTCCGTTTTGAAGAGGCAGATGGACCTCGATTTTATTATTCGGTTGATTGCCGAGAATTTATCGATCACGCGTAGTGTCGACGGGAGTAAAGGATGCCCCTGAAATTCTGATTCAAATTATGAAGAGACAATGGGGTCACAGGGAGTTGTTGACCTTCGAAGGCGCAAGGATTAGCGCCACATGGTATTATTTGTTGATATTATTTTACTTAGTATATTAAATAAAGGTATGACGGTTTTCTTTGCCAGTGGGGTGAGCATATATATCCCATTCTTAGTAAATGTGGGAAGTAGAAAATGTATGCCTTCGCCATACATTTTGATAAAAAGGGGGAAAGGAATGTTACAGAGAGAGAGAGAGAGAGAGAGAGAGAGAGAGAGAGAGAGAGAGAGAGAGAGAGAGAGAGGTGAGTAAACGTGGAGGTAGACACGTTTACCAGAACCGAAGGTCAGCTGACCAGATTACGTATATGTGACGTGGTCAGATTGGCCAGATCGGTGAGATTTGATTTGGAATTTGAAGAAGACGGACGGTTTTCCGTTGTCTCCCCCTTTTAACTGGGGAGGGGGGAGACGAACGCTGACGTGTGTGAAGAAGAACCCACACAAGCCGATTTCACTTCCACCTCCTGCAGGACCTCTGGGGAAAGTGAAATAAAAACTATAAAACCCATTCATCGTCTTGGAGTGATAAATCTTCGTCAAACAGGTATCAAGTCTCCCTCCAGGATGAGAAATTCCCAGATGGTCCAACATCGAAGAAGCAGAGGTAGGTTCAGAAATTACATGTCACACACACGATTCCCTTTATGATAATCAAACACACAACCATTTATATCAGAGACAATCATACGCACACGGAATCCTTTTTTATGTTATACAAGAAAAGTAAAATGGTGCCCCTCGATGATAACCCCAGTGAGAACCCTAAATGAAGAACTCTATATAACACAAAGAGCAACCGGTTGTATTTGTACAATCCCTTATGCGTGTTGATGCATCGTATTTTTGAGCAATTCTCCTCGACCGGTATTTGTAAATACGTGTCGCTCAAGTCTATCTTGGAGAAGATATTACCACCATTCAACTTTGTGAATATTTCCTCTGGGCTTGGTAGAGGGTAATGGTAATCTTGTAATATGGAGTTTAGACCTGTCGAAAAGTCTGCGTACACTCTGATTTCATCATTCTTTTTCTTTACATATACGGTGGGGGCTGCCCAGTCGCTGTGTTCTATTTTTGATAGTATGCCTGCCTGTTTCAATCTGTCTAATTCTTTATTAATCTTTTCCAACCTAGCGAACGGAACGTTTCGCTTTTTTTCTAAAAATTGGGCTGGTGTTTTCTTTAAGTTCAAACGAAGCCTTACATTTATTGCAACGACCTAATTTAGTCATGAATACTTCAGGGAATATTTTTTTAAAGTCCTCTTTTATATTTCCTGTTGTTGGAGTAATACATTCTATTTTTTTACAGAATGTATTGATTGGCTTATCCCACAGTCCAAATTTCTCAATCAAATCTATTCCAAACAGATTTTCGCTATTTTCAATACGAACATTTTTAATTTCTTCGTAATCCCTTTTAATTTTATCGGAAGGATAACTCCTTCTTCAAATTTTATCTCAACACCAGTTACCGTCCGAGCTGATTTACTTGTTTTCATCATGGTTGGTTTACCCAACTTTTTCCATGTATTCAAGTTTATTATAGAAATATCGGATCCTGAATCCAGTTGTAATTTTATTGGCATTTTAAATATATCCACTTTTATGTATTTTCGCCGATTTTTGTCTAATTTTTCCTTTGATTTTGTTTGTTGCACTCTCTTTCTGGTGAAATCTTTATATCTGCAACAATCGCTTTTGTGTCCGACTTTCTTGCAAATGTAGCATTTTTTTCTTCTTATAAGGGCAATGTGATTCCCAATGTCTTTCTGAGCATCTCTTACAGTTATATCTAGGGAGAGACTTGTTATATTCTTTACTATAATTATAATTATTATATTTGGAATATCTCGTTCCATTTGGACTGCTTTTATTTGTATAGTTCTTGCTTGGTGTGTATGGTTTTCTAACCTTTCTTACATATGCTACTCCGGATTCTTCTATCTTTTTTTAATCTTTTTTAGTGTAATGACCCTTTCACAATCCTCTGATAATTTCTGAAGTGTTAAATCCTGCTCAGATTCCAGCTTAGACAACACTCGTCTGCGTATTTCTGCATTTTTCTTGGAAACTAACCCTTGTGCGAAGATTAGGCATTTGAAATATTCTACTGTTAGTTCCGCTAGCTTAAAATTATCACAGTTTTTATTGACAACTGATGCGTATGTCAAATAATCTTGGTTGTCCATCTTCCTTAGATTCATACACAACCATCTCTTATGAAAAAGAGATATATTCGGATTAAATAATTCTTTTAGTAATTTTACAGCTTCCATGAAATCTAATTCCGTAGTTTTTTTTTTTTTGGTAATATGTAATCTACGAATTTAGTGTGTTCTGCTAACCCAACTTTCTGAGTTAGAGGCTCACTTTCTGGCTATTTGGCCAACTTTTGCAGTCCAGTTGAAAGATATCCTCGTATCTTGTATAGTATGCTTCAAAATTCTTTTCTTCCTCCGGCACATAATTAAATATATGGGAGAAATTAGCACTGTCGATATTTTCTCAATTATTCTTTAGTAATTCCAGTGTTTTAGCAAAACGTTCATTTTGCCTTTCTTCATGTTCAAATTGTAATTTTTTTCTGCCTTTCTTCTTGTTCCAATTGCCATTTCAATAATGTCTCATCTCTTCGTTCATCTCGCTCGGCTTGTGCCTGTTGTTGCGTCTGCAAAAATTGCATTAACATTCTTGATAAATCTTCCATTTTTTTAGTGTATTCTAAAATATAAAATGGCTTGTGTTACAAGTAAAATTGTTCAGAGTTCCTGTTTTTCAATAAATAATAATATCGCTGCTCGAATAATATTTTATCACTTCGCTAGCGAATCAAGCTCATCCAACCACAAAATAAAAAACCGAGGCTTTTACTGAAACCACCAATACGATTGAGTTTTCCGTTTTAGGCACTTCCTAATAAGTAACAGCAGAACTTAAGTACAACTCTTTCCACAAAAAAAAAGTTTTTTTTCAACTCGTGTCACAATTGAAAAAAAATAAAATGTATGGACTACATTTAATTCTTTCTTTTGTTTTTTTTTCTTACGTGACGTTTTTAGGTCTTATATCTGTTATCCAGTGACAACTTCAGTTTAAAAAAATTCTTTCCTTGATTTTAGTTTAACTGTGGCATTTTTTAATACCGAAGAGAGAAAAAATTGGTTTACTAAAAAGTCTTTAGTTGATGTTTTGCTAACGGAGAACAGCAATTAGGAAATCCATTGGTGAACTTTTTTTTCCGTATGTTACTTTCTTGTACGTTTGCTCTTCGTAATTTAGTAATACGAATCTGTTTGTCGTTTTACAACAAAACAAAAATTCACTTTTTTTTTCTCAAGATGGATTCCAAGAGAAACGGCGTAAATTATCGCTTTTGCCACGTTCGAGTTTTTTTTTTTTTTGCTTTTTTTTCTTTGCGACTGGAATTAGCGGTTTTGGTTTTTCTTTTTTTCCGACTAGTATTTTAGTAAATAAAATACTAATAATCGAGGTTACTTTCTTTTTAGTGAGTTCTTTCTTTTTTTCGTCAAACTGTTATATTTGACGTTCATCCTCGTCGCCAACTGTTATGTTTGACGTTCATCTTCCTCGCCAACTGTTATGTTTGCAGGTTGAACACAATAACGTATAAGGCAATATAAATGAAGACTCAACAAAACAAAGGTAGATCAATAAGAAGTGTATTAGCAAATGTATATTCACAGTATATTTACATAATGGTTGTCAGGTATGAGAGTCTTGGCTGGAGAACATATCTGCTCTCGGCTCGACCTTCGGTGGCTTCTGGTTAACACACCCCCAGACTAACCGAGTCTTGCTATTATGTATAATATTATCCACATATGTAAATGAGTGGGTGCAACCACAACGGTATGCATGTATGTATGTATGCATGTATGTTTGCATGTATGCCTAAAACTTTCGACAACGGCGACGGATTTTACCAAGATCAGTGCCATTTTAAAGCCCGACCTTTAAGACGACAAATATTAAAAAATTCGCTAAAACATTAATATATTCACCTTCACCTGGGCACTTTTTTACAGGGGGGGTCACTTTTTTCGCCGATATTTTTGAAAGTCATCCTCTCCTTTCAAGTGTCTAGCCTTAATTTAAAAAAAAATGTCACTTCCGGTCGTAACAGCATAGACGTCAGATTTTTTTCCCGTTCTTTTCCTCCTTCGCGGTATGGGTTCCAGCCTGCCTTCCTGCTACCACATTTTTTTTTGCTCAACAGACACATCCAAAACCCGGGCAACGCCGGGCTGAAATGCTAGTTATTTGATAAATGTATGCCGTTGTTTTTATTATCATCATTCTGATATGGAAATTTAATTGATTTCATAATATATTTTTTACTGCAATCAATTTTATGAAGCTATGCTATAATAATGAGTTCATTATATGTCATTATTTTAATTATGACATTATATTATTATTTTCATTATTTTTATAGATTATTAATTTCAACAGTCTTTCAACATTACGTTGTTACGATATGTTTTTATTTTACACAGCACATTAATGCATCTGGGGATTATTTCATACTAAAGTTTATCGCTTTAGATTACATTGATGAGGTGTAATAGGTTAATGATGACACCTAGCGTGTCTTAGGCAATTTAGTTGTTTCTTTAGTTTTTTTTTCTTATGGATTATTTAACAGACTGCATTCTTCACCTTGGGTATAACAAAGGGAATCAATGTTAAAAAGAAAAAGTCAGCGTGATGAAACGTATCTGCTTAATAGGCAGATAATGAATTGTCATCTAAAATCCATTCACACATCGAAAACTTTAGGGCCTACTCATAATCAGGTTTTAAGAAAATATCAGGTAGGGCATGTTTGCAATATCGTTGCACTGGATCTGCATTTATATCGAGGTCGGCTCCAAGTGGATATGCAGTGGTGTTACTATTCTGTAATCTAATTTATAAAACTCACTATGCCTGTCTGTCTCCATTTTTTTCAGACTACATTTCCTCCGAGAGACAAAGTCGATGAGCAGCGTAAGGTGGGTCAAATGATTTTGTGGACCGTTCTTTTATGGGATTTTAACCGGTAAAAATAGGGGGTCAAAATTGAAAAAAAAAATTGGAACTTGGCAACTTGGCAGGCGTAAGGTTTTGTTTTTGTACATACGCAGCACCACTCATAAAGGCCCAGAGGCCACTCAAGGGTAAGGATTAAAGAGTGTGCAGTAGTCATTTGGATAATATAGTAATCGTTAGTTATAGAAATTCGGTAAATTTGTTAACTTAAGTGGAACAGCTCATCAAGAACGTATTTATGTTGGACTTGAAGACAACCATATTGTAATCAGCTGGAAAGCAGGCAAACGGAAGACAATTCCATAGGCATGCAGTTCTAAGAAAAAAACTGTTTTCATGGAATCTACGTTTAGGTTTCGAGTGTGGGAAATTATTGATAGTGTTTGCAGATAGACGAGTGTTTCTCGTGAAAGTTTGGCGAGGGGGGTATAGATTGAAGCTCAGACGAGCACTTACCATGAAAATAACGATAAAGCAGAGGCAGACCCACAAGTCCAAAGAGACCCAGACTTAGGTTCAGAAGGAGTGCTACGACTTTGTACCCTTCCCTCACTGTACCCCCCATAACCCGACTCGAACCCGCTGGATTACTTCGTTTGATCATACGTCGAGAACATCACCAACATGACCTCTCACAACACCAAACTCAGCCTGATCTCCGCTATCCGCCAAGTATTCGCTGAGCTCCCGCCGATGGTTGTGGAAAAATCATGCCCTCAGTTCCGGACCCGTATCGAGGCGGTGATTGAGGCTGAAGACAACTACATTAAATAGATGTAAGCTCTACTACATAATCAAGTTACCTGAATTGATTTTTTTCATAAAATTTTTAAAATAAATCTGTAGTGTTGTTTTATTTAGTGCGACAAATTTATCGTTCCACTCTGTTCATTAGAATTAAAATGTTTGAGGTAATTCCACATTGATCATAAAGTAAGATAGGTAGTTTGTACAGATTTGAAAGGCGACATTTATTTTTACTCTTGCTAGTCACAACATATGAAGGCCGACAGCCATCCGATGATAAGGATCAATGAGACAGGGATGATTGTCAACCAAAGGATGAGAACCACTATGGGACAACATCGGTCAATGGTATAAATTGCGTTTGGTAACTTAGTTGAGAGTATTCCTTACTTATATAATCCCGAGGGAATTTGATCAGTATAAAATAATGAGACCCAACATACAGAGTAAGTTATAAGTTTATTGTATAACAGTGCAATGTAATAAATAAAATATTGACCAGATCCGGGGCCAATCACTAAATAATTACTATAGCATTCAAGATATGATCATATCTTGAATGCTATAGTAATTATTTAGTGATTGGCCCCGGATCTGGTATTTTCTACTACCAGAGCGTTATTTTGAGTCCAAGACACTTAGGCAACTGGGTCAATAGGTGCAAGTGGGGTTGGGGGGGATCATCTAACTACTTTGCTGATCATTTTATTGAAACTTTATTTCAGCCCCAAATTAGACACTATCACCATAATACCACGTTCTCTCCATTAAGTTTATCTACTTAAAAGATCCTCAGCTTATGATTTGAACTTTATTTACAAAAAAATCTTTAGTTACAGTTTCTGAAAAAATGAAAAACAAAAAAAACAAAACAAAACAAAACAAAAACAAAACAAAACAAAAAACATGTACGTACAGGGAAACAAAGCAAAAATTTTGAATGCTATAGTACTCTCCATTGGTTACCGCTTTCTAGCGTCTTTTATAGACTGAATAATCCACTGTCAGGATCCTCCTCTATATTACTTAGATAACACTGCTTTAGACAAACATACTTTCATTGATCCGTATAAATTTAATGTAAGATAGTAGAAAATTATCCTGCCTTGATAGAGTTCAAAATAGACTTCGTAGCCTTGTGGGGGATGTCCTTTTCTCTTCCCTGCAACCTCTTTCTCGCAGAAGAGATGTCGCGAGTTTGTCTCTGCTTTATCGCTATTTTCATGACAAGTGCTCGGTTGAGCTCCATTCTATGACCCCCCCTCGCCAAACGTTCACAAGAAACACTCGTCTAGCAGAAAACGCTATCACTAATTTCCCCCACTCTTTATCTGTGCCTAAACCTAAACGTAGATTCCATGAACAAAGCTTCTTTCTTAGAACTGCACGCCTATGGAATTGTCTTCTGTTTTTCTGCTTTCCAGCTGACTACAATATGGTTGTCTTCAAGTCTAACGTAAACAAGTTTTTGATGAGCCGTTCCATATAAGTTAACAAATTTACCGAATCTCCATTACTAACGGTTAATATATTGTCCAATTTCTACTGTACACTCTTTAACTCGTGGCCTCTTGCTTGGCCTTGATAAGTGGTGATGTCTATGTAAAAAAAAAGAAAGAATATAAGTAATTGTTCCGTATTTACGTTGACATTTCATTGGTGACAACTTAATATTTGAATTAAGTTTGAATTCTTTAAGTAAAAGGTTCGTTTGTAATTGATACAACTTCGGAAGTATTTCTTCTATTAAAAAAAAAAGACGTGAATTAATTTTACAATTTCATCAAACTGTCAAAAATAATTCAAATTTTCCAATAATTTTTCGTTATTTATTGTATTTCGTTCTATTTCACTTCAATGTAAAAGGCATTTAACGTTTACTAGTGGAAGCTGTAGCTTTGGAAATCGTCCAGTTTCTTTGAACCCAATCTGCCTTTTGTAAACCGAGACAGAAAAAAAAAACGCATTAAGAAAATAGGAGTGGAAAGCAGAGCGCCCGTAAAGAAAGCAACATAAAAACATGAAAGCAAGAATAATTTCATTTTCCCAGTCTTAATTCTTTTCCCGTTTTCCTATCAGATGTAAAACAAAACCAAACAAATGTTTAATGTAGAAGAAAAGAGAAAATATTCAATTATGGAAGAACTTGTTAGTGTATAGAATCCAACATAGATAGCTAAAATAGTTTGCAGGTTCAGGATATTTCTGATTTCTAAGACATTTAATTTGATAAAAAAAACGTATTATACGAGACTAAAATGTTCATTACATGGAATAATTATTCTATATCTTGTTATCCTCAAATTGAAAAGATGAACTTCAAATTAAAAAGATAAACTTACAATTGAAAATATATAGAATCAATACTTTAATATGGCTATAATTACACACACACACACACACACACACACACATATATATATATATATACTAGCAAAAGTACCCGCCGTTGACTGGGTTCAAAAATAGCCTACAGAAAATGGACTCTGATTTATTAAAGTATGATAGGTTATGAAAAGGAAGGGTTGTAAAGAGATAGCTTCGAATTTGGGGGTGTAAAAACCAAAGCAAAATATGATGAAAGTAAAAATAAAATAGATAAACCCCATAATTTATTATACCATAACTGTTCACAATGAAACACTTATCACAATGTTCTGTGGGTCTATATTAAATAAAATTGTTAAATTTTGTGACATATTTCCATTCTATGGAGGTCAGGCGCGAACGAACACCCCATAATTTTATTATACCATATTTCTTCAAGCTGAAACATAATTATCAAAGTATACTTACGCAGATAGATATGAAAAGTCTTTATTAAAGTTTGTGCCTATTTCCATTCTATGGAGGCTAGGCGCGAACACAGACCCCACAATTTTATTATACCATCCCTATTTAAGTTAAAACATACTTATCAAAGTATTATTATGTACATCTATATCAAAAACACTTGCAAATTTTTAAAAAATGTATTTCCATACTTTGCGGACCAGGCGCGAACGCAGACCCCACAATTTTAACGAACCACCGTTCTGCCAGATCACACATACCCATTCCTGTGTCGCGATACGTCTTCTATCATTATATGCAATCAGTTTTTTTTAAAATAGTCAACCACACACACACACATCCAGCTTTATATTATGGATATATTACAAAAGAGTCATTGCTTATCAAGACGCAAAAACCACTTGAGGATGAGAATTGTTATATGGTCGATGGTGAGAAAATATCGAGGGGTTAGTAACGATACTTGTAATATGCTAGAAACTGATTATTTAAAATAATAGGTCAAGAAGAATGTGTTTGCATTGCAATACTATAGCCAGTCGGGAAGAAACCCGGTGGTACTGTATTCCACATACAAACAGTTCTAGGAATGAAACTGTTATGGGAGCATACCCATTCACTCATAATGTACTCTGCAAACCATTATATAAACCACGAGATTAATACACTTCTGGGGGAGGGGAGTATATCGTGACCTAACACGAGACTATCTACTGTCAACCGTTTTCTTGTATTTACATTTTTTTTGTAAAATATACAATATTTTCTCCTTAGAACCCGCTTGTTCGCGTCTTTTTTAATGACCCTTTCCTTATGACAATAAATAGCGATGAAGTTTCGAGAATTCATGATGGGATACCGAATTTTCAAATACCCCAGTATTCCCTAAACAACTGGCGATTAAGATTCGAAAACGCATGTTGAAAAGTCGAATTTAAAATACTTCACTGTTACAAAACAACTCTATTTAAACTAACGACATGAGATTCGAAGGACCCACCTGGACAACATCGACCTTGCGACAAAGTATTTAAATGAGCCGTTACTGTTAAAAAAACAAATAGCAATGGATCACTCTGGTAGTATATACCTTAGAACCGGGCGACTAAATACGTTTTAAGAACCAGAAAATAACCCTGAACTACTACAAGATTATGTAGGATTGCTTTTTGGAATCAAACTCTTAGTTCGGCGCAAAAAAAAAAAAAAAAAAAAAAAAAAAATTGTTCAACGCGTAAAATGTGACATTTTGCGCGTTGAACAACAATTTTTTTTAAGGTCGGTGCAAAAATGTATTTTAACGTTCAATTCAAAAGATCATACCTCCTTTCATTATAAACTTTACTAATCGAAATAAGAATTATTACCATCAACACATTTTTTGCCAACGAGAAACAAGTTTATTTATTCCGGAGTTCTTGAAGCGACGTCATTGAATACCGAGTCTGCATCATCTCGGCTTTTGAAGCATTTTTCGCGTAGGAAGTTGTCGAGATGCTTGAAAAAGTGATACTCTGTGGGCGAGAGGTTCGGTGAATAGGGCGGATGAGGCAGTCTCGTAGCCTAATTCGTTCAGATTCTGCACGGTCAGTTAAGCAACATGCGGACGAGTGTTGTCATAGAGAATTGGTCCCTTCATATTGACCAATCTGGGGGTACATACGTTGGAGCTTCTGGCGCATTTCAATTTATTGACAGTACTTCTCCGGCGTAATCGTTTCGCCCGGATTCAAGAAGCTGTGATGAATGAGAATGGCTGCAGATAACAGTCACAATAAGCTTTTTTGTGTAATTTCGGCTTCGGGGAGTGTTCTGGAGCTTCTCCAACCACTGTGCCGAACGTCGCCGGTTGTCGTAGAGGATCGACTTTTTCATCACGCGTCACAATCCGCTCGAGAAATGGAGTTTTGTTGCGCAAAAGGAGCGTAGAAGACATCTCAAAACGACGATTTAAAAAAAAATTATTGTTCAATTCATGCGGCACCCATTTATCCAACTTTTTTGACTTCCCTATTTGTTTTAAATGGCAACCGACTGTTGAGTGGTCGACTTCAAGTTCAACAACTTCTCGTGTGCCTTTGCGAGGATCGGATTCAATTAAGGCTTTCAAATGTTCGTTATCAACCGCAGTCGGACGGCCGCGACCGTCTTCATCTTCGAGGCTCTCGTCACCGTTGTTCAACATGTTCGTCAGTGTTCCTGGATCGAACGCATCATTGATATCACGAGCTGTCTCTGCAGCTTTTCGGCTTAATTTTAATTGGAACAAGAAAATCGTGGGGATTTGAATTTGGTCCATGCTGTCAAAGCCTGCAAAAAAAAAAAAAAAATGAATGAAAAGATTGAGGACGTTAACGAATAACACGATTCGATATAGCGGAAAAACCTGGATATATATATCAATGAATTTATTCAGAAATCATAAAAGTAACACATGTGAGAAAACGATTTTTTGCCAATCTAATAAATGAAAAATTCGTAAGTTTTAATTTTATTTATTTTTTCGACCAACGATTGATTAGCGTAAAAAAGAATTTAAAAACTTTGAAGAGTCCTGCGTCGCATACGCAAGAAAGAAATACAGGAATAAACAAGACTCTATTTTTTAGAAAAAATAAAAAGGAAGAACATTATTTCCTCCTGCAGACAAAAAGACAATTCACTGAAAATTAAAACAATTCGCCACCTAATCCATGTTGTTGATGCGGTTCCTTAAACCGCACAGAATTTGTCTGACTTGTGACAAAATTGGAAAGAAAGTTCTCATTATAGAACCAGGGATAAAATTAAAAGTCGAGTCCGACACACAAGGACAAATGAAAAAAAGACAGGAAAAATATACGGAAATATGTGCTGGCAAAATATTAAATAAAAACAGTTTCAGTTAGATTCGAGATCAGACTTCTCGATCATAAATTTACACGCATATAGGAGATTAAATAAACTTACCATGCTAAAGTATTGCAAAACAGCCAGAACGGTGGCTGGGTCGAACATCAGTTTTGAAGGTGAATTAATCATGGTGATATTTAACGGTACGTCAAAGAAATGAAGACTTCGAGTTAAGAAACACAAAACCATTTTGGAACAGATTTTATGCAAAAATTCCATTTGTGAGTTCTTATGAATGCATTTTTGTCAAAGTCGAAACTCCGACTGAGAAGAACAATCTAAAGGCAGAATTTAAAGTTTCCCTGAAGTTTTCCCAGCCGGTCTGGGGGGAAAAGCACAAAAATGTCAGCCAGATTCTAACTCTAAGAGGATACGCAACCAGTTAGAAAGTAATGTACCGTTCGCCTCATTGGAAAAATTAATAGTGAGGAGCTTGAAAGACTTGAAGAAAAAACCCGGCATTCTATCAAGTTAAGTTCAGTCAATGGGAAGCCATTACCGTCTGTTAAAAATAAATCTGCGTTTGCTCTGACTTCAACAAGGGTGTTAACTCGTTAAGTGATAGCCATTACCCACTTTTTCAGTAAGCTAAACGTTGGAAAGATTTTCTCAAGTCGATCTGAGCGACGCATACCTTCAAATTCCAGTCGAGAAAAATACCTAAAATTTGATTTGTATTAATACTCATAAGAAGTTATTCAGATTCGGGAAGTTAGTGTTTGGTTAGCGTAATTTTTTTTTTCTTTTCAAAAAATTATAGAAACGAAGGTAAGCGGCCTTGATTTCACGATAGCATACCTTGATAATATAAGTAAAAACCAGAGAACAATATCGAGGACCTGTGTACAAGGTATTTTGAATTTAAAATCAAAGAAAGGGAATATGATTCCTTTATGGAGGAAATAAAATACTTGGGACAGCATAGACAAAAAACAAAAAAAAAAAACCCAAAGCCATAAAGGATATACTGGCTCTAAAAATTATTACTGAATTCCAAAATATTTTGAGGGGTTTGTTCCCAAAATACACGACCCACGGGTCCTACTAAACGCGCTATTAAAAATGAAAGATGTGGAAATGGACGTTTTAATGAGGCTAAAATATAAAAATAAACAATGAAAAAAAAAAAAAAAACATTGACGTCAGATCTATTCCTCACACATTGTGATTAAAAACTAGAATATAATAGTGATTCGAGCTCATATGGTGTTAGGTGCCTGTATCTTACATAAAATGCCGGACGGAGGTAGAAAACCGATTGCACACGCGTCAAGATATTTGATCCCTGCACAAAAGCGGTATTTATAGATCAAGAAATAAGCGCTAGCCATTATCTTCAGTTACAAAGTTCCATCGATATTTAAACAGGCGAATCTTTATACTGCACGCCGACTAATCATGTTCGGACATAAGAAAAGGTTACCTGCATACACAGCAAACAAATTGCTGAGATGGGGCATTATTTTGTTGAATTACAATTTCAAGTTTGATTACCTCTCCCCCAAAGCATATGCCACATGGGGGACAGATTTTCAAGGTTAGTCCCAGGACAGAGTAAACCTCTGTAAGACTTAGTAATTGCTTCCTTGCGTACCAGAAATTAAAACCATGCTATGCAATACTATCAGAAACCTTCCGGTCACACTAAATAAAATTAGATTCGAAGCAGAAAAAGACGAATTTTAGTGCTGCAAAACAGAAAATCGCAAATACAGGTCATGAATGCAGAAGTTTTTCTTTTCTCTGTGCAATGATGTTTTACTGTACAGCAAAAAGAACGACGTGCCAGAAGCGTTACGAAAAAATATAACGAAGGATTTTCACATGGGTCACCTGGGAAGGAACAGAATGAAGATACTAATGAATAGTTACGTATATTGGCCAAATATGGATGAAGACATTCAAAACAGTCGAACCAGGTACTTGTACACAATTTGAACCAAACATAACACAGCGCCCGATTTGCTTTGCTTGGAACAAGACGTCAACCCCCGGCACTCGCCGAGCGTCGCCGATTATGAAACGCTATTGAAGAAAATACGGAAGGAAACCTTTAAATATAATAAAATTAACAAAAAAAAACAAAAAAAACACTAAAAATGAAAAAAACAATGATCTACTGTAGCAATTTCTGTTTTACTTTTTTTTTGTAATAAATATATATATATTTTACTTTTTTACTGGGAGGAAAAAAAACAATTAAGTTGCATATTATTTTACCATGTCTTTTTTTTAAATCTCAAAATACACTCTCGAACGGCTGTTCCTAACAACCTTATACAAGATAAATATTTCCATCTTGGAGTTGCAGACGCCGGAAGATGTCGTTTCATATTGCCAAGCAAAACGATTAACCGTTGCAAATCAAAAAATGCGACCGTAGAAAAGTCTACCTAATCCTAATGAAATATCGCGGAATTTTTTTAATTAGAAAAAAAAAAGTTACCTAGCCACACCCTACAGAAAAAACACGTTCATGAAAAGAAAAAAAAAACAAAAGTTTACTTTACATTAGTTACAAAAAATAAAGAAAAAATGCACAAAAATGCAAGACAAAAACATAAAAAGTGCTTTTTAAAAATATGAAAAAACACAAATGTTTTAATTTTAGTTGACAAAAAATGTTTGCAAAAAACAAAAAAACAATAAAAAACAAAATCCAACTTGTTTGTTTACTTTTTCACTTAAAATTTTTGTTACAAGAATAAAACAGAAATTGTTACGGAAGATTTTTTTAAAAATTTTTTATTTATTTTTTTTTTTGGTGATATTTTTTAACTGGTGATTTTATTATATTTAAATGTTTTCCTCAAAATTTTTCTTGTTTTTGTTTGCTAATCAGCGATGCTCGGCGAAAGTCGGCGGTTGACGTCACGCTTTGAGCAAAGCCGAGCCACCAGTTACGTCTGGTTCAAATTGTGCACAAGTACCTTGAATGGGTGGTACTCATGCAGATATTGATCCAGAAGTACCTCAGCGCTCGCTCGAACATGACGTTAACAGCTCGGGTTTTACTGGTGTCTAACGTAAAATAAAGCGGAACCAATTACAATGCCGGACAATGATTTTCAACTTGACGCCCGTCCGCGTGGACTGAAAATCCGGGTAGCAGAGACAATTCGGAAGAGGATAAAAAGTTTCTCATTAAACATGGAGTTATCCTGGCAGCCATTTTTTTTATAACCGAGGAATTAGCAAAACCGTTCTTAACATAGGGAGGTTGGAGTATTTATTCCGGGAGCCGTTCTTAAAATGGGGAGGTTGAGGGTGTTTATTTCGAAAGCTGTTAAAAAAGTGAAAATGTCGTAAAAAGTACCTTGGTAAAACTTATAGGGAACGCTTTGTTTTACGGTTGTTTTAAAAATGGAACGGAAATTTTGTTACGTCAGACAGCAGCAGAACCCGAGCTGTTGACCTCATGTTCCGGAAGAAAACCGAGGGAATGCTGAGTTACGCCTGGAGCAATATCTGCATGAGTACCTTAATTACCTCCATGAATTATTCGCTAGGTTTTAAGTTATCGGCTGCTTAGTGAATGACAACGGAACGCGAAATACGTCCACGGACTTCAAGGGGTTCTATAATACGTTTTAAATCATGTCACGATTCCTCGAGTACCACTTATGATCTAATGGAATAGCTGAACACTTCGTCGATACTTTAAAACAAGCCCTCAAAAAAGCATGCGACACACCTACAAAAATAGCATTAAAACATTTTTTACAGGTTTATAGGATCACACCTAATAATAACACGTCATCAGCATTATCCTCAGCGAAGAATATATTCCAAGGGAAGATAAAACCGTTTTCGAAAAACTGACCAAACCACAAAAACTCAAGGACCTCTATTGCACCTAAGAAACATTACGTCCCAGGAGAGAAAATTTAATATGAGACTTACAAAAACACGTCTTCCTGGGAACAATAGACAATAATTGTAAGAAAGTGAAATTTAAAAAAATATTTATTAATTGATGTCTAATACCAAATATTAAGACATTTATAAGTCGGAGGTATCTGAATTTTCACGAAGGAGTTTCCACTTTCATTTTAGTTTAACTTATTTAATGCAAAAGCATAAAATAAATTAAACTAAATATAGTCTACATTTAAATCTCTTATGCTTCGCTCTGTTCCAATATTCGTAATTATCAGTCAATTTATTTAGAAAAATACAAATATATAAAATATTTAAAAAAAAAAAAACCCACCGAACTTACTAAAATATATTCTTAAAATGGATTCCATCGTAAATGGTAATTTTCTATGACTCATTTGTGACGTCACCAAGTGAGCACAGGTACAAGATACAAAAGAAAGAAATGTTTTCTTCAATATTTAGAAATTCAAACTGACTGTTCTATAGACCAGTATCAGCCAGAAATTAAACTTTAAGCATCCACACATCTATAGCATATAATAGACTAGTCTAGACATTCGTTTACTACTAGTTTATTTCTATTACTGGTCTATGTGCCTTGAAGTCAAGGGTCATTTAAATAACACATCATTCCCCCTCCTTAACATGACGTCATCCTATTATGAAGTTATCATTTATGATCCATTTCTTTATCCGTTATCGATTGTTCACGTGAACAAACAAAATAACAAACAGCATAATATCGAGAGAGCTTTAGGAGTGTATAGATCACTCTCTCTTTTATCTTCTTCGCCCTCCTCCTCTCTTTTCCTTTATATTCATTTTTCTCTCCTTTTCTTTCTTTTTTCATTCCATTTTCTCTCTATCTTTCTCCCTTCTTTTTGTATTCGTTTCTTTCTAGTTGCATTTCCCCCCTCTGTTTGTCTCTCGTCTTTATAATTATTTACATCATCACCTCAGTTTACTATTTTGTTCGTATCAATTAGTTTTTGTAGCTTCATCTCGTGTGCTTGGCCCATTTTGTGACGTCATTCACAGTGCATTCAAACAAACAGGATCCACTAACTTTTACACTTTGATGAGGCTTTGCAAATAGCAATGCACTTACGTTTGTGCAAATACAACTCGGAAATGGCGCCAGCGATGAGTGATACTCGTCATATCGCTTGCAGACAGTCTCTTTATTTGCTTCTTAATGGTTCAAATGGTAACGGAATAGTATGACAAGAGTGGTCTTTGCTCTTTAATGGAAGATATTAAGAACATTTCAAAGTAAATAATCTTTACCCCGAGAGAACATGTAAGACAAGAAAACCGTGTGTGTTTCTTCTATTACTGGTTTCAAAATAATGCTGGGTGGTGTCAGAGTTGTCTTTGGTATTATGTCGATTGAAAACTGTTAAATGTAGTAATTATGTCTGTTGTACTGTTCCGCGCCAATGAAAATAGCTGTTTTCTCGATGTGCATCACTATTTATAATCTACTTACTGAACTGCACGCTGATAATATTACTTTAGGGTCTAATACGCTTTTAGAGTTAAATATAGACGAATTATAAAGTACTAACCTGGGTGCCCGGCGTTTCCCGGGTGTTTGGAGGTGTATGTTGAGCACAAAAAAGTGGTAGTAGGCAGGTAGGCTCGAACCCGTACTGCGAAGGATGGAAAGAAAGTGAAAACAAAACAAAACAGTGACGTCTTTGCTGTTGCGCCTATCGCCAAACTGGACATGGCGAAGGTTTAAATGAAGGCTAGTTAATCGAAAAAAGTGGATGGTTTTCGAAAATATCGGCGAAAAAAGCGGCCCCCTCCATATAGAAAAGTGCCCAGTTGAGGGTGAATTAATATTTTTAGCCAATCTTTCGATATTTGTCGCCCGAAAGGTCGAGCTTCAAAACGATACCAATATCGTGAAAATCCGTCGCATCTGTCGAAATATTTAGGTATACATACATACATACATACATACATACATACATTTAAACAGACATATGAGATTTATACTATAGAAGAAGATGATCACCAGAAGCAATGCCCCAGAAAAAGGAAATGGATCCATAGATAAAAATAAATAAACTATTTAGTTAACGTTTCGACTGTTTTGTGTCGCCTTCTTCAGTTACGTTCCCAAAAGAAAGTATCGAGAACACACAGTTTAACTGCGAGGGGCAGGCAACATTCATAGTCAGGGTACCCTTCTTATGCGTGATTCCAAAGTCGATTTTTAACGTGAAAAAGCCCAGCTTCCCCCCAAAAGAATATTCTGGCTTGAGATAAAAATAAACATTCCTTCATTTTAGAAAGATTTATCTTTCATTAAGCGAGTTTAGTAAAGAAAATGTAGTCGAGGGGAGGAACATTTATTTATTGTTTAAATTACTTGTAGTGTTATAAAAGATGCTGGCAGTGCTCCCCGTTGAAATCTATGCATTTCTGTGGCAAGTTTAACAACGTTTGCAGATACTGCCTGTAGATCTTCTCTGGCGATTTTCCTGATAACGTTGGTAATGTTCTCCTTTAGTTGGTCTAAATTGTGAGGATTATTTGCATAGATTTTTTGTTTTAAAATCCCCCAAAGATAAGAATCATATGATGACAAGTCCGAGGAACATGGTTGCCATAATCCTTTGCTTATTGTTCTGATAGGCTTCCAAAATCACTATTCTCTGCTGCAGCGAAAACACCATACAGGCGCCAAAGTAGCAATTGTAGGGGACATTTGGTAATCAATTCAAGCTATGCTTAGGTTTCTCTACCTCTTCTTACAATCCTCTGACATGGTCTTATAAATCAACAACTCGTCTTTGGTGCTTAAACATACTCTCTTGCACTCCGCTTGTTGTTTCTCCAAGTATGTTCCAGACAAGAGGTATTGATAGATACTGTCTGCAACTAGTGAAGAGCTTGTAGGTAGTAGAGAGATGGCAGATGAGTCTGTACTTACTAGGGCGTTGTGCTTCACTTGTTTTGGATTTGAGAGTTGTATCATCTTTTAACTGCTATGCTGGTGTAGTCACTTTACTCCTTAATAGTTTGATGAAACAACTGCTATAATGAGTACGTGTTGTTAGTTGCTGAAGCCAGAAATTGTTCTTTTTAATCCAGGACTTTTGTAATTCTGGAATCCATTCAGGTTTTATCATGCAATCTGTTATTTCTGGTTCTGACGGTTTGCTTTGGTTGTTTTTAGCAACATCTAGGATTCATTGGGCCTCTTCATTTTAAGTACCCTCGTTTTCAAAAAGAGGTCCCAAGTAATTCTCTAGCATTTTTTAAAGGCGAATTATTTACTGTTATTGGGTCCCTTATTAAATTTCGGTAGAATAGTCGTGCATGTTGCTGAAATCGTTTATTTTGGGTTTTCGTCCATTTCTTATTTTCTATTTTTCATTCTTTTGCCAAGTACTGAGATTCGACTCTCGAGTTTCCTCGTTATGTTCTCCAGCTCACCTACTTTTATCTTATATCTTCTCACTGACTCTGCAGATAATGTGCTTCAGCGGTCCCTGCACCGCAGGGGCGACAAACAAATGATTGATTTGAGACAATTCTTTCTGCAAAGGTTCAACTGATTTTGGAACTTCTGTTTCCAGCATGATGTTTTGTTTTGTGCTCCAGAATCATATTGTTTTGATTTTGCAATTACGGAGCCGTTTTTCTAACAATATAGAGTTCTGCAGTAAAGCTCTGTGAGGGATGTACTATATATCTTGAGATAAAATTAACCCTGCTGCCCTTGTAAGTCTGGTAGCTGAGATTTTTTTCTACAGCCCCAGCCTTTGGATCTCATCAATGGTCTTACATAGCTCTTCCTCTAAGACCAACCGCTCATCATCCGTTTCTTGAAGTAGTGGATCTGGTACTGATGTTGGTAGTTGCAAGGAAGGACGAAGGTTCAGTGAGGGACTGTTTTGGGTGTTTTTATTTTTAACTAGTGATAGTGAGAATCATTCAACAAAGGAAATCCTGATATTAAAGTGGATGTTGAGGTGTCCTGGGCACAGGTAGTTGAGATGAATCGACAGTAGAGTGGTGTTGTTGCTCTCGCTATGCTTTTTTTTTTATTAAACCCTTTTCTTCCTTCACCCTCTTGTCTTTTTATGCTTTTCTCTTTCATAAAAAGAAGCTACTCATTTTCCCCCTTTTTTATGGCTGCATTTGTAATGAGGGTTTTTCCTCTTTTGTCGTATATATTCCCATCTGGGAAAGCGGCCATCTTAGTCGGGCCACTGGTTTGTTCTTTTTCTCTTCAGGGAAGTTAGTTTCTTTTATTTTCTGCGTCACGATTTGATTTACTGTTTTGCTCTATTTTTTCAAACTTTGAGTAGTTGTAGCAAAATAGCAATACATCTTTCTTTTTGTTGCAAAACATAATATATATAGGGGACTAGGACCTCTTATATCAAGGCCGGATGTCTTAGCCTAGTTAGCACATGTCATGACCATTTTCAGAACGTTTACACCATTGTTTGCCATTTCGTTCCTGGCGTATAAACGGATTGAAGGTTTTTTTTTATCCTGAGTGCCGGCCTGTCATTATGTGTTTTTATTTTTCTTCATATTATTATATATGAATCCCCATTGTCAACAGCTTTTTGTTTATTATTCAAAACTGCTTGCTATTAATAATATCTGGGAGACATGCTGGATGGCTTCAGGAGACAGCGTGCCATTAAATATGGCAAGGAGCAATAAAAAAAATGAAAACATACTGAGGATGGAGTATAGCTCCGAAATATATTTATATTATAAATTTCAAACAAGTAAAGTATTTGTGTATTTTCATTATATTACGTTGTGATTTGGCTTTCAAGCGCACTTGATGCGTATTTTACTGCATTTGCTTTTTAGTTGAAACAAATTAAGTACGTCATGTGAACGTATTCAATCTTTCAAAGGATTCCTCATTTTTTGAGCAGAAAAAAACATAGTAAAAATTAAAACAAAAAATAAACAGTGCGACTATGTGCGAAATGACCAAAAGGAAGACATTTATGACGACGCACTACTACGAAATTCAGATGATGGACATCCATAAGATTGACCCCCATCTTTTTTTATCACAATCAAGAATATCTGTGGGGCAATTACTGAAGGTTACATACCTGTGGTCCCACGACATGGCAACAGTAAAGAATTTAAAGAAGAGTATCTCGTAAAAGATTTAAAGAAAACAAAAACAAAAAATAATAATAAAAGCACATTAACTTTTTATTTGAAAAATAAAAAAAAAAATAAAAATAAATTTAATTTATAGAAATTGTTTGCCCTGTGTTTCTGCCGTAAGAAAAAAAAAACGATTGCTTTTATTTGAAACTTTTTTTTTATATATTTTCTTGGAAAGATAATCGTTTTCATATAAGTAAATTTATGGTGATTATTCCTCACTTTGCAATTTTGCTTTCGGTGTTTTTTTTTTATATTGTTCATGTTTGATTGCAACATTTTGAACTTTATTGCCTATCTTTTTCCCGGTTGTTTGCGTAACCATAGCGGAAGATACCGAAGCGAAATTTCCGAAAATTAGATTGTATACTATATAAATACTCATAAGTCATTAACTCAGTCAGTACTGAGACAAAACGAGAGCATGCCTACACTATGGTTATAAATAAAGAGTTCCGTTCGAAATTCCGTACAAATTCCCGAGTTCGAGAACATACACCCGGAGAAGGTTTTATCAACCGACACGTTGTGAAAATAACACTCAAGATGAGAACAATAGTCCGAAAAATCTAAAAATACAAATACTCAATCCTCATCCCCAAAATTCATAAACTTTTTTTTTTTTTTTTGATCTTTCAATAAAATTGCCACAACTTCCCGGATGTGCTTTTATTTTGAAAGCTTTTTTTTAATAGTGCACATTTTTTGGAAACTGTTTTTTTTTCTTAGAATTTATCAAATTACGAATAGGTTTAATAATAGTTACCATATTGCCGTTAATTTGATTCTATTTTTAAACACGACGATTTGCAGTTCGGCTGCATTTAAAGCAGATGTCAGTTTTAATTATCTGATTTTTTTTTTCAAAAGAAAAACAAATCTCAAATTAATGGTTTCTTAAGTTTCTTGAATCATCTAAACTGGTTGCCAGGTTAGAAAGCAGACGATCTTGTTTTCTTTTCTTTAGTTCACAATTTATTCGATAGTAACTGATTTGGATTAATGGTGACAGAGTTAGATGCCAGCACTCGAGGCAAGTATGACATTTCAAGCGCTGTTATAATTAGTAAAGGGACGATTCCAATATTTTCAGATCCCGACACAATTACTGATTCAGATTTTTAAAACAAAACTATCTATCTATCTATCTATCTATCTATCTGTCTCTCTCTCTCTCTCTCTCTCTATATATATATATATATATATATACAGCTAGAGAAGTGTTTTTCTTATTTATTTTTTAATTAAGTTTCCAAATATAATTGTGGATATACATTTTCATGTCCAATTGTGGGAGATGATCTATAGGTCATAGTTCAACTGATAGCTTAAAATCAATAATATTTATCTTTCATGACACTCAACTATAGAAAAGTATCTTTTAAACAAAACAAACTAAAGAAAAAAAAAGAATCGTTTTTGGCATCGTAAAATATATCCCCAATTCTAATTCAAGCTAAACGTCCTAACACTAAATGATGATGTACTGGAATGCTGACTATTGATTTATGGTCAGTCTGCGATGGCCCTAATTTCTTAGTTAGCAAATAAATGTCAGCCATTTTTTAAATTTAAATTTTTAGTGTTAATAAACAAGGCCGATAGCCATTAGTCGCGTGCTCTCGTGTAATGAATGAATGCGTGAATGTAGGATTGACATGAAATTCTTGAAGATAAACTAAAATGACCGAAAAATGGGCTGAAATAACTTAAATAAATAAAAAATAAATGACTTAGAATGACTTTAATAAACTTAAGGATGAACTGAATAACCTTAAGAATGATTTGAGTGCTTACAAAATAACTGGAATCCTTCAAAAACAACTTGAATGACCTGGAGAATGACTTGAGTGGCTTTGAGACTGACTGGTTGTAAAGTGGGTGATCATTTTACATTAAATTAATACAAAAAGGTGATCCCCCACTGTATATCACAAAGTTACAAACATAAGTACAGCATGTAGTATAAACAGATACTACACTTTGATCTTGGCCATAAGGCCAAGAAAAGGGTATTTACTTGGTCCCCCACTGAGCAAATTAGGCACAAGGCCGATTTTTAATGTGAGGAGTGAAGGAGAAATGGGGACCAACTCCCCGGGGAGTAGGGGAGCTGGATAGTGACAATTGGTATGAAGGGTTGTCCCTACATTGACCAAGGTCTTATATGTGAGGTTGCCCCCACATATGGTCTTTGCTTGCAGTATCTGCCGGAACAGATACTACACTTTTATATTGGCCATAAGGTCATGAAAAGAGGTGGTATTTATTTGCTCCCTCACCGAGCATATTAGGCACAGGGCCGATTTCTAATGTGAGGAGTGAATGGGGAAATGGGGACCAATTCCCCGGGGAGTAGGGGAGCTGGATAGTGACAATTGGTATGAAGGGTTGCCCCTACATGTACCAAGGTCCCATATGTGAGGCTGCCCTCACATATGGTCTCTGCTTGCAGCATCTGCCGGAACAGGCACTGCACTTTGATCCTTGCCAAAAGGCCAAGAAAAAGCTTAAAAAGCTAAGAACAGCATCTATTAACAACAGACCTTTGATCTTAACCAAAAAGGCCAAGAACCAAAGTGTTACGGACAGACCGACGGACAGACCAACTGACCGACCGACCGACCGACCGACCGACAGAGTGACTTATAGAGTTGCTTGCACGCGACTAAAAATTATGGTGTATTCTTAATTGTTGCTTACAACACTTTTCCCTCAACGTATAAAAAAAAATCAATAACTCATTGGTAACCAAAAACAGAAACAACAAAAATAAATAAATAAAAGCAAAATGGTGTCTAATTTCATTTTAATGATTTGAAAATAAACCGAAATTAACATCAGTTATTTTCGCCGAAATATCACAAAAATACGTCGTAATTATTATGAGAGGGGGATTTATCTTCTATCCTGTTTTAATTCCTTTGGAAGACAGAACAACTTTATCTACTATATTATTAAAAGTATTGCATGAATTCCCCCTGGTGTGTGCTTCCGTGTGTGTTTGCGTTTGTGCTTGTGCGGTGTGTGTGTGTGTTTCTTTATGTGGGTTCGTGTGTTTTTTCTCGTTAGTGTGTTTTTTGTGGGTTTGTACTTCCGTGTGTGTTTGTGTCTGTGCGTGTGTACGTGTGTGTGTCCGCGTGTGTGCGCGCGCGTGTGTGTGTTTTTGTGTGTGTGTCCGTATATCTCTTAGATACAAATCAATGTAATACTTGCGTCAACCAGACTCAGGCACGACAAGCGTGGCCGGGCGGGTACAGCTAGTTATTCATATTTCTCTGATAGGAGTATAGAAATGCCTGGTTTAAAACAAAGGCGCAAGGTTATCTATCTTGGTGTGATGGACAAACAGATCTTGTCAGACTATCGATAGAGAAAGAAAACTCTGTGCTACTAACTGTACGCATCATTGCACCAAACAATTGGGGTATAGAGGCATCTTTAGTTCTAGTCAACGACCTTCCTAAATCTGCTGACTCGAACAAATTATTCGGTTTTCAAGCCTAAATTGCTTATGGAGTAAGTGCGCTCTGCTGTCACCCAGCTTTTACAATCCTTTATCTATTAGCCAGGCACAGAGGTACAATTACTCAGCAGAGACACAGAGTATTTGGTCTTGTTTCTTGATTCGGACAATGAACACTGTGCTCAAACCCTTTCATTCTTCCAATGTCTTTTTCCTCCCCTTAATTAAACTGAGCAATTCGGGAAGGCAAGCTCGTCACTCTTGTCCATGCGATTAATCTGTGAAGCTCTTGTCTGACTGATTGACGGAAGAGGTTTGACAGTTTGTCTGCCCGCTGTTTCCGACTGACAGTACAATAACCTTAACTATTTGGTAGCCCTTAGAGTGGTTACCCCATCGCCTTTTTGATATGTTGTATGTTATCGGGATGGTCGTAGTGCCATGTCGTGCATGAAAAGGGATCCTGAAGTTATCTTCGATGGGTTTTCTTGAGGCCAAAACCATCTAGAAAAAAACCCCAGTTACTTGTATGTGCATATTTGGCACCAAACGGACCCATTTCGTCTATCCCATTTTATTTTAAAACTAAAAAAAAAAAAACTGAAATGGCATCCAAAACAAAACCACGTTAAAACTAGACACCAATGCAAACAAAACCAATTTTCCCCTAGTCTTGAAGCTAGCATTCAAAAATATCTGTATGCTTAGAAGTAACCTATATGATGCAGTATTTTTTCTAGTAAACTCCACGGATATGCTTGCATTAAGTGAAACCAACGCTCACTCCTCAATCCTTTCTAACTACCTTAACATAACTGGATATCTCTCCATCTGTTGTAAGAATTAAGACATATATAGACATACTTGAAATTTAAATTCGTAACACTCTCTCTTTAAATAAAGTGCAGTCTAGAATTAGATGCCGATGCCTTATAACACTGCGTGATTTATTTATATTTTATTTACCTTTCTCCCTCGAATTAGGACCGTGCCCTAATCAACTATGTATTTGGCAGTATACATGCAACACTCTTCTTATTTACTAACGCTTAGGTGTATGTATTTGGAGATTTTAATGTTCATTACACTAATTGGCATGGTTCCTCGAATTACAAAGATTCAGCTAGTAGCAGCAAAAAGCGTTTCTTACAGCTCCCTTACACAGAAAGTCACGTTCCAACTTGTCTCCCAGATCGTGAAGATCAGCAAGCCTTACTTGAAGATTTATTCTTAATTACAATATCCGGGAATTGTGTGACAAATGCCCATAGTTCACTCGGAAATGCCGATCAACTTTTGATATTGATCGGAAACGTGAGGCACTCATTTATAAAGATTTTTGTCTTTCTAATCTCTCTCAAGTCATTGAATTCGTCGTATACATTACATATAATTCAAAAACAAGTTCTCAAAGAGTTGTGCGTGGATTAGCTTCAACTGAGGCTCTTGATTGATCGTTGTCAACATATGTTGGTCGACCACTGCGTTCTTCAAGACTCTCGTCGCCGCTACCAAATTTTTTAAACCACTATTGTGCTGTGCGTTCAGTCGTGGTTCTTTGGCCAAACGCTTCATCGATATTGCGAGCTGTTTCTGTAGCCTTTCGGCCTAGCTTGAATTGAAATAAGAACATGGTGCAATTTGCTTATTTCCATTTTGAATTCAACGTTCTGAAAAGGAGACATAATTGTTTTAAAACGATTGTAATTTAAACGATTAAAAACAGCTAAAAACGCTCTTTAAAATAATATATAAAGTAAAGGTATTATAACGAACACCTATTTGAGAATACATTATTTGAAATCCAAATGAAAAATTCAGCCAGAACTCTCTAATCAACTTAATATTTCAGCTACTTATGTCTTTGTAGTTTTTCTGTTTTAGCATTGACTGTAAAACAGCATGAATTGCTATGATGCCACTCAACTACATACGAAATGTAATGCCGGATACAGGTTTACACAGAACAAAGAATAAACCACTTAATGTATATGCAGGACTTGAATGCATCTGCAAAAAATAAAATGGAACCGGAAAAGCTGATAACCACGACTAGAATATGCAGAATGGAATTCAGTATAGAAAATCACATAATGCAAGAAATATAATATATATATATATATATATATATATATATATATATATATATATATATATATATATAACTGGAGACGTGGAAGGGCATTAAGAAATTGCTTAACAAAGAAGGATGAGAGTTATATGGAAACATTTCAACTATAAATATTTGGAAGTTTTTCAAGCAATTATTATGAAATCTACATAAATGGAAGGAAAGATTGAGAAGAACAAGGAATGTTTCTAGAAACGAAACTACGTAGTAGAAATCTAGTTAAAAAGAAGAACAGCTGAGTAGTATAACTAATTTGATATTTCGGCCATTCATAAATAAAAATAACTCGCTGGACAGAAGACAAGGAAAGTAAGCACGATACACAAAGCACTATATACGGAAAGATGACACTGACTGACTCTACGTGAAAAGGAACGTAGGGGAAATGGCCTGTGTGGAAGCAATATATATATATATATATATATATATATATATATATATAGAATAAAAAATAAAATAAAAAATAAATAAAAATAAATAAAACAAATAAAAAATAAATAATAAGTAAAATGAAACAAAATAAAAGACATTGAAAATAGCACAGAACACAAACTGACTATTCACTGCAGCAAGTTACACCATCAAGATGAACAATACAGGAGAAAGTTAAACCAGAAACAAAATAAAAAAAGAAAAGAATAGTGGAAAGAGACACATGGACAATTCATAACAGCACATGAACAGACACGACTTTGTTCAGAACATCGCACAATCAGAAGTATGCAAGAAACGGAAATTTGAACAAATAATACCAACAGAAAGCGGATACAGTACTGGAAAACGAAAGTCACAAAATCTTTAGGACATGCGGATATAAACATATAAACCTATCCAAGCAAGGAGACTGGAAAGAAAATGATAGATTTTGCTGTCCCAACAAATCATAGAATAAAAATAATTAAAAAAAAAAAAAACCCGAAAGACAAAAGAAGCAAATATACGGTGTTTGCCAAATACTGTAAAGGATATTTAAAATGAAGAAACTTAATAATCAGAGAAGAACTAGGAACACTTTCTACAAACCTGAAAAAAAAAAACTACGAGAAATTGGTATCAATGGTACTGAGACTATACACGGACAGCTATGGTGTAAAAAGCTGAAATCTGAAAGGAAATCCGGAAACTAACTCAAATAAACTACGGTAAAAAAAAAAAAAATCACTTGGAAACAGTACCAGAAGTAAAACAACATCGTAGAAGGAACACCAGATGAAATCAAAAGAACTGAGACAGCTAAAAGGTTATAAATTACGCTCCTTCCGTTATGATATCAGACGCGGCTGATACCATACAAAATAATCGTGAAATATCATTGAGGTAGTGCACAACTGGAAGAGTGCGATGAGTTCTTTGGGAAGAATTATTACTACTCAAATCTCAGAGAAGACTAATTAATTGTTGCGAGCGAGAAATCAAACGTTAATTAATGCAACTTTAGTGTTATATATATATATATATATATATATATATATATATATATATATATATATATATATATATATATATATATATACTAGAAGGCGGCCCGGCAATTACCGGTCGAAAAATACGCTTAAATCTGATATTTTGATTTATGCAGATTTTGTATTATTATTATGGATGCCCGGCGTTATGACGTAGGTTTAAATTACGGCTAGGCAATCGAAAAGAGGGGGTAACCTTCGAAAATATCGGTGAAAAAAAGCGAACCCTCCCTGTAGAAAAATGCCCAGTTGAGGGTGAAGTAATTAATGTTTTCAGTCAAATTTTCGGTATTTGTTGTTTGAAGGGTCAAGCTTCAAAACGATACTAATCTTGTGAAAATCAGTCGCCTCTGTCGAAAGTTTTAGGCAGACATGCAAGCATACATACATTTATATATTGGTAACTAAAGATTTTCTACCCAAACTGATCAAAAAGCTTGCCCTATCTCTGAATACCCTTTATGTAAAATTTCAAATGTTTAGACCAGAAATTGTCTGAGTAATTTGGTAGAAACCGCAGAGGTAAGATTTTTTAAAATTTGACCCCTATTATGACCCCTTAACATTTATTGGGCTCAAATCAAGTTATTAAGTTAGATCCATGTCCAAGGAACCTATATCTAAAATTTCAATTGTTTATACCGAAAATTGTCGGAGGAGTTTGGTAGAGTTCGCAAATGCCAAATTGTTGAACTTTGACCCCTTAACAGCCAAATTTCTAACCGAAAACGGATTACAAAGATTTTCCCAAATCTCCATGCCCTGTATATTAAATTTTGAGTCTGTAGACTGAAAATTGACAGATTTATTGTGTAGGGAAATGTACACAGACAGACAGACACTTTTACTTTTATAGATATATAGATTGGATCCAATATATTGTAATTATTAAGGAAGTTTAAAAAATTACTCGTGCGCCACCACCGAGAATTGTAACCAAAACGTTTAGTTTGCGACTTACGTTTTCCTTTGATGTTAATGTCTTAGCTATGAAGACATGTTTGCCACAAGGCTAAAAAAATAAAGCATGAACCAATACCCATTTCCTTACGCAGGCATATTCCTAAACCGTTGTTCGACCATCACCTGGTTAATTCCATTTTTATTTTTAAATTTTCACATTTTTTCACCAATTTTTCCCAGTTATATATATTCCGCGTTTCATCCACTCTAGGATTCTTCAGGCTTATGCGCGAATTCTGTGGTTGTTTGTCGTTTTAGCCTGAAGAATCCTAGAGTGGATAAAACGCGGAATATTCAGTGTAGCCATATACATTTTATAACTTACTAACTAGCTCTACCTACGTATTGAGCACTTTTGAAGTAAATACTTAAAGTTTACGCATAAATCTATACTTTCGTATATAAATTTATGTGAGTAAATTAAGTAGTTATATATATATATATATATATCTTTCTCTTTCACTCTCTCTCTCTCTCTCTATATATATATATATATATAGATACAGTGCCCTCGCTCTCTATATATATACATACAGTGCCCCACAAAAGTTTACAAGACACTATGTAAACTGTCAGTTTGTATTTCTAGCTTCTAAATGGTAATGACATTTTTTATAAACATAGAAATTTATTGAAACTAAGATAAGAACAGTGGGAAAAATAAAAAATAATAATTTAACACAACGCGAAAAGAAAACTCAATAATTAGCAACAGAAAAGTTTACAACACATTTATAAAATAATATCTAGTATTTTGTAGCATAACCATTATTGTTGATTACAGCATGCAGATGGTTTGAGTAATCTCCTATGAACTTCTTACATGTAACGTGTTATTTTATTCAATTCTTCCACACAAATTCTCTCCAATTCTCGCAGATTTGAAGGTTCTTTTCTCTGGACCTGTAATTTAAATTCTCCCCATAAATTCTCTATAGGGTTGAGATCGGGAGATTGACTAGGCCACGTTATAACATTCACTTAATTGAATGAAACAAATTTTTTGTGAGTTTTGAAGTGTGGTTTGAATCATTATCATGTTTAAAGATCCAGTCTGATTTCAATTTGAGCAACTTCACACTTTCTTAAAGAAAGTGTGAAGGTTTTTCTTCAAGATACTCCTATGAAGTGCTCCATTCACTTTTCCTTTTTTATTTCCACTTTTACTACACCTCCTGCACTAAAACAACCCAGATCATAATGGATCCTCCTCAAAATGTTACTGTTGAAATGGTGTTTTTCGACTGGTATTTAGTACCGTTTTTTTCTGCAAACTTTCGGTATTTTTGGAGTGTCAAACAAGTCAATTTTGATCTCATGTGACCAAAGCAGATTATGCCAAAACTCTAGAGGCTTACTTGCATACTCATTTGCAAAATCAAGCCTAGCACCAACATGCTTTGACTTAAGAAGAGGAGTTTTTCTTGCTGATCTAGAGAAGAGGTCTTTAACGTGAAGGGTTCTACTCATTGTGTCCTTGCTAACTTTCACTGTTTTCTAAGTCCTTCTGCAGCTCTCCAAGAGTAATTCTAGGCGAATTCATAAACTTTCTTGTTAATAACCTTTCAGCACGTTTGGTTATTTTTCGAGGACGACCTGATCTTGCATAAGGAAGGGTTGATTTGTGAGACTTCTAGTGCCGAATTATTGTTCCAACAGAATTCAATGGAACCGTCAACTGTTTGGATATTGTTCTATATCCCCATCCACTTTGATGAAGGCTTGCAATTCGTTTTCTGAGCTCCTGGCTAATTTGTTTATTCTTTCCCATGATGTGGTTGCGTACAATACGGTTATTAGATAAAAAAATGACGCAATACTTTTACTTATTGTTTACTTCAATGTCTATTTGTTGTAGGGCTCAGTTGGGTCCACAAGAACAACACGGTAAACACGTAGTAGATGGTTTACAAGTGTATAAAGGAAAGGTACAAGGATATAGAGAAAGATAAAGAGAATAGTTTTAGTTGCAGGTATCAGTAGGATCTCGCTCCCCGAGGTACAATATCGGTTGAGATCTCGCTCAACCGTACCAGCCTTAGGAGCTGATTATATAGTATTTGGACGAGTCCATTATGAGGTGAGATCCGGTCTCACAGCACTATTGCATTATCCTGAACATTCTAGAAGCTTCTAAGCATTTTACCATGATAAACCGTTATAAAATTATTGAGAAATCTAATGAATTTGACATGTGCTGTAAATTTTGAGTTGCTAATTATTGAGTTTTCTCTTCGCGTTGTGTTAAATTGTTATTATTTTTTTACACCCTTCCTATCTTAGTTTCAATATATTTTCTATGTTTATAAAAAGTTTCATTATCATTTGGAAGCTAGAAATACAAAGACTGGCAGTTTCAAATGTATTGTAAATTTTTGTGGGGCACTGTATTATATATATATATATATATATATATATATATATATATAGAGAGAGAGAGAGAGAGAGAGAGAGAATTGGATCGGAAGTCTAGAAGAACAAAGTTTAATTTAATGTATTGATAATTTAAACAAACATTGCTCATAGTCTTGGAGATATATAACAAACTAAATACGTATATTTATCTTAGAGCTATATTAATGTTGAGGATAAAGATAATTAATTGTAAATTATGAATCAGTTTCAGAATCAAAATGATTTAGTTTTGTTATTGTTATTCCTTTTGAAACTGATTCATAATTTACAATTATGAATATTTATACCCAATATATATACATATATATATATATATATATATATATATATATATATATATATATATATATATATATATATATATATATATATATATATATATATATAAATTAATAAAATGAAGTAAAAGTCGTAAAAAAAATTTCAGGATTAAAATACAAGATAGAAAGATACGGAGATCAATTATTATCAAAACGAAAAGATAATCGGAGACAATGTTCCTATAAGAAGAATCCTGTAGACTTAAATAAAAATCTTAAATGTGTGTAGTAAGTCAAAATATTTGTAATATGTGTAATCCAGGTGTGTAGAAAATTTTTTTTTTGATGGACAATTCATACGGTATAACAACTCCCATGGCCAATAATAATGGTTTTAAGTGATTGTGTATATATATATATATATATATATATATATATATATATATATATATATATATATATATATATATGAGTGGCACTGATTCGTGGTCCCATGGTGAGAGCTGCCGACTGTCAATGCGCCGGTTGTAGGTGCGATCCACGGTTGCGGGAAGGTGTAAGTTTAGCCGCACTGATGAGCTGTGATACAACAAAACAGTACTGTATGTAGATGTATATTTTTCACGATTCCGATACAATTATCGATTCCGTGCTAAAATCCAGATTTCGATACAATTACAGATTCGATTCCGATTCTTTATAAATATCTAAATGTTTTACTATAAGATTGTTATTTTCCCCGATTTTCATTAAAAACACATTAAATATGCAGATATTTTCCTAAACGTAAAAATGCACTTGTGCAGGTGTTACATGATAAGGGCTGTCCCCTGTTCATATAAGTATAAAAATAGAGAGATTAGTTAAAATGAAAATAAGAGAAAGCAGAAATCGAACCCTGGACATAAGTTTTAAAGAACAATAGGTTTAAATGGAATGTCCAGTAAATTGTTAATTCGGATGAAATAAATAATAAATAAACTATTCAATTGTTAAAAGAATGTGGATAATAAAATATGGGTTAAATAAATTAGATATGTAGGTTGAATTCCTTTGTGGAAACAACACAAGAAAAAATAGGTTATTGGGAAATCAATGTCGGAAACGTGCAAAGTCGCGCATGTTGAAACACGTGAATTTTGCTCACGTGGCCGGGATGCATGGATTTCTCAATATAGGAAGTGAGAATTAGTTGGTCGGGGAGACAGTCAGGGAGACAGTCAGGGGAGACGGTCAGTGAGAAAACTCAGAGACAGGCGGACGTCTGAAGCGAGACGTCACTTCAGAAACTAAAATGTGAAACTTTGAATTCTTAACGAGGAAATCACGTGTTTTGTGATAAAGCTCATCTTTGTGTTTGTGATTTCTACAAAAAGGTAAATTGTATTGTTATTATATGTCTGTGTTATAAAATGTCATTACATACACGTTTCGACATCTCATATCCACAATGTGAATCTACATCATATCTACACTAAGACTGCTGAACACTATCTCATCATTCCAAGAGCTTTCTTCATATCTACACGTCTAAGTAATGAACATTTAAAATATAGGAATAGTCATAAACGAACAATCTCTCTTACAACAATATCTCTCTCTCTAAGATACAACATCATATGTAATAAGACAAGAACTCTCACTAAGACTGATATCTTTACTAACGTAACATACGCGCACAAGTGGTATCGTCTAATACTAATAATAATAACAATATAACACAGGATGATCTATCGATTTTAGCTTTATCGGTATTTTAAAATCAATAAATATTTATTATTTTATCATTATTACCAGCAATGGAAGATTTTACTTTAAACAAAATCAAATAAATAAAGGCAATCAAAAGAATCGTTTTGGCATCAATTTTTCCGATTCCGATACTTCCAAATGCTCCGATTTTTCCGATTCCGGATTTCGATTAATCGTCCCAACACTAATATATATATATATATATGTGTGTGTGTGTGTGTGTGTGTGTGTGTGTGTGTGTGTTTTATTTTGTTTATTACCGTTTTATCTGTTTGGTTACATATGTTTCGGATGTTGGACCGTGTTTACGTTTTTCTGTAAGGTCTGACGAGACTGTTAGATCCTAAACACGGTCCAACATCCGAAACATATGTAACCAAACAGATAAAACGGTAATAAAAAAATAAGACACATATTTGCTCTGCAATAGTATTGAGCACCCTCTTTAGGTTTTTACTAATTACCAGTTTTACCAACTATATATATATATATATATATATATATATGTGTGTGTGTGTGTCATCTACATACAGTACTGTTTCGTTGTATCACAGCTCATCAGTGCGGCTAGACATACACCTCCCCGCAGTCATAGATCGCACCTACAACCGTCGCATTGACAGTCGGCAGCTCTCACCATGGGACCACGAATCAGTGCCGTAAATCTTTCTCCTTGCCTGTGTATTAAATCCACACCCGGCCGACGCAACAGTACTCTAATCATCAGTTGTTTACAAACATAGTAATAGTGGACTTCGCTTAATAGCTTAAATACGGGTCCGGTGAAAATATATTTACAAAATGCTCAATATATATATTAATTTACTATGATAATTATTAAATACCTACAGACATAAGTGTTTCATCCTTTCGGGAATCTTCAGTGCAGAGCGCCACGATTAACACCAGTCGATAGATTCGAACCCGGCGACAGAAGCCATCTCTGGCTTCATTAGCAAGGACCATATCCATTCAGCTACTGTTAATCCCGAGAAATGCTATTGAATTTTAAACATTTATCAAATGTTTTTAACGCCAGTCAGAGTGATCTAATCATTATATGACGATTTGCGCGCGCGCTCACACACACACGCACACACACACACACACACACGCACACACACACACACACACACACACACACATATATATATATATATATATATATATATATATATATATATATGACAAAAGTCTATATTCCAAGGTCCTGGATATGACCTTAAACTATATCCGATGATGAGGGCCCCAGCTTGCAGGCCTTAGGAAGTGTGGAGCCACCCTTTAATTGCCATTGCTCCCAGGTCTACTCTGACCCGGAGTGGTAGCACCTGTTAGGGTCCCAGCTATGCGTTAAATAGAATACGACTTAAAAAAAACAAATATACTATATTAAAAAATCGTTCTTCAAAATCACCAGATTCGGCATTAAATAACCTGAAAAAGGTTGATATGCCGTAAAACAAAACAACCAACCAACTATATTCCAAATTTCAAGAAGTTAAATATCGTATCGTTTATAAGTAAGTTGACATGCACAATTCTTGAAAGCACCTGTTTCGTAACGCAAAATTATTCATTTTATCATTATATAAATCAATGAATTTATTTCGCCCTGAACTCATCAGAAGAAAAAAAAAGACACTTATCAATTTTAAAAGAAAATAATAGCATATGGGCATGATAAAAAAAAAAACTCGAAAAATTGGGAGAAAAGTTGCAGTTATCCTTTTCCATTTTATTACGTTATTTTTTTTTATTTTTATTTTTATTTTCTTCACGGTTTTGCGCTACGAAATGAATGCTGTCATAAATTGTGCATATGGGCAGACTTAAAGTAATAAATGGTAAGATAGTGAAATTTGGGATATAGACTTTTGTCCTTTATTTCTTATATGCTCTCTAATTACATACAGGCTTCACAAATTTAAGGATTGGTATAAATAAAACGTGGAAACATATTTCTACATACATAAGAACCTCGGGATACGGTGGCTCTAGGATACGTTTTTTTCAGGAAACGATGTGGAATACGATGTCTTTCCGGCCACTGGTTATGATATTTACACCGCTTTACGGTGTTATTTATAATGTTATTTGATTATATACATGTGTATTATATACTGTACTGTATTTTGTTACTAATTTTAAATGTCGAATCCCGAGGTTCTACTATATATATATATATATATATATATATATATATATATATATATATATATATATATATATATATAGTGGAGATGGTAATTAATAAAAACTGAAGAAAGTGCGCAATACTGTTGTAGAGCAAATATACGTTTTATTTTTTGTTACCGTATCTTTCTGTTAAGTTACATTATGTTTTCGGCTACACGTGTAGCCGAAACAATAATGTAACTTAACAGAAAGATACGGTAACAAAAAATAAAACGCATATATATATATATATATATATATATATATATATATATATATATATATACGCACACATTAAAGAAAATGTTATTCAAACGAAAGTATGAAAGATGAAAGAAAATACTATTTGAAACTAATGTGCGGGCGATAATAGAAAATGCTACTCCACACTGAAATGTCACAGAGTAAAGAAAGTATTATTTCAACTAAAACTAGTGCTATTCAATAAAAGGGTATAACAGACCAATGTGAACGCGGTTTCAAACTGAAACATCGCAGCCCGACCAAATAAACGAGGGACCGGCATACGAAGCCCTTCACAGTGACGCCAGAGCACATCTTAAAAAGGAAAGATCGAGATGGATACAAACCATCTCGAAAAGTCTTGTAACCTGACAACAATGCGGTTTTAAAATGATGAATCAGGTCAAAGGCATTTCGAAACATCTCTGATAGTTATTCACGGTTTTCGAAGCTGTGGCATTTCGAGGACGGGTTGTGGTATTTACAGTTGTAACTTATTCTATATTATAAAAATCGTCCTTTATACAAACATTATTAGCTACACATGTTCATACATGTTTCAGCTGCAATCTCTTTCGAGATTCAAATTCCCCAAGCCTCATATTTAAAAAAAAATTTTTTATTACATTTTCACCCCAAACAAGGCGCATTGCCACTTTGGTGTAGGGGGCTACTATCAGGGGCAGCGACTACTGGGGCACTATGTTGGGATTTGGGCAGCAAGATGTCGGTTCACGTTGCACTTGAACTTCTGCATGTCAGTACAGTTAGGGAAGCAGGGACCTGGAATGGAATTCTAGAGTCTAGCGGTTCTGGGGAAGAAACTACTGGAGTAGAAAGATCTTTTACATCTAGGGATCTCTACTGTGTGGGGGTGGGATTTAGCTGCCTGTCGGGTTTGTCGAGGGTGTCTACGTCGTGGGGGCACAGGTGTCTGCAGTTCGTCAGAGCATTCACCATTAAAATACTTGTAGAACAGGCAGAGGGATGCAACGTTTCGTCGATGGGACAGAGGCTGAAGCTTAGATGCCATTTCAGGGCCTATCAGATTGGCGACTTTTTTTTAACCTTGTCTAGAAGCGAGAGACTATGGTATTTAGTTCACTACCACTGCAAGAACTGTGACGCTAGGGTCGGAAAGTGGGCTTGAGAAGTCAGCGCCCCCAAGGAGGGGCACTCTGACCTGCAAAAAATGCCTGTGCATTTCCCGGTGAGAGCGCTTCAGAGGATTAAAAATAAACTTACCCCTTTTCAAAGAGAAAAGGCAAAGCCTGCGAGGGTGAACCCCCTAGAACTGCACAGGATTTAACACCCACCGCAAAATCAACAGGGACCAGGTTATTACAGGAATGGTCTAATCTTTGCTAGTTTTGGGGGCCCTGGATATCGAAGGCCACTCCGGGATAAGGGTTATTGCATGTACAGTAATCAATGAGATAGTATTGTAGTAATCATTAGTATTGGGGGTTTTGATAGAGTGTCTTACTTAAGGGGGCGGTTTGTTAGGAGTTTGTTTATTTTGGAGTTGAAGACGTCCAAGTTGTAGTCAGGTGGGAAACAGGCAAGCGGCAGAGAGTTCCACTGCCGTGCAGTTCTAAGAAAGAAGCTTTGCTCATGGAATCTACGTTTGGATTTAGGAACCGATAAAGAGTGGGGAAAATTATTGACAGTAGTTTCAGCCAGACGGGTGTTTCTCGTGAAAGATTGGCGAGGGCGGACGAGGGATTGGAGCTCAGACGAGCACTTGCCATGGAAATAACGATAAAACAAAGACAGGCTCGCAACGTCTCTTCTGTGGGAGAGAGTTTGCAGGGAAGAGAAAAGGGCATCCCCCACTAAACCATGAAGTCTATTTTGTACTCTGTCAAGGCAGGATAGGCTGTTTTTAGCAGCTCTTGCCCAGATATGGCAGCAGTACTCCATCGTTTTGATAGATATTTATGCAATAGATATCCATCCAATCATTTTTCAATCGCGATTCATTTTTTATTTTCGAACGTCATCATTAGGGCTATGACAAGAGAATATTCTTATCATTATTTTGACTCTCGAGTATATATCCGACACAGTTCGACGCAGTTAATAAACCGAGAACCACATCACTCTATATAAAAACATATAGGATATTAACTGATATATACTCGAGAGTCAAAATAATGAAATGAATATGCTGTTGTCATAGCCCCAGTCATCATATAATAAACATGGAATAACTTTTCTTTATGTCGTATATTTATTCATTATTTATATCGTTATTTAATGCTGATCTGTATATTATATTAACCTTTAAGCATACATTAATTATGAGACGATTCTTTTTTTTTATCTTAAAATTATTAAGTTGACAAAAAAGTTCTTGCGGAAGTTTTAGTTTGAATTTCAAATGATGTATTTCCAAATAAGTTTTCGATATAATACCTTCACTTTATATATCATTTTAAAGAACGTTTTTCAATCTATCTAATCGATTAAATTACAATCGTTTTAAAACAATTATGTTTTCTTTTCAGATCGTTGAATACAGGATAGAAAAAAAAAAGCAAATTAGTACACTTTTCTTATTTCAATTCAAGCTAGGCCGAAAAGCTGCTGAAACAGCTCGCGATATCAAGAAAGTATTTAGCCCAGGAACTACTACTCAACGCACAGCACAATTGTTGTTTAAGAAATTTGTAAAGACAAAACACTTGATAAATGGGTGCTTCACGAATTGAACAACCAAACGAAACACCGTTATTCAGTGTCATCTTTCCCTTTTTTGTACAACAAGAACGACCCGTTTCTCAACAGGGTTGTGACTTGCGATGAAAAGTGTGTTCTTTACGAAGATCGGCGACGCTCAGCTCAGTGGTTAGTCGCCAACGAAGCCACATTTGCGCAAACGAAAGTCATGCTGACTGTTTTGTTGTCTGCGACCAGTTTCATCCATTACAGCTTTTTTTTAATACATACGAAACTATTACAGCGGGAAAGTACTGTAAAAAAATGGATAAAATACATAAAAAAACTTCGACAATAACATCACCCTTAGTCAACAGAAAATGCCCAATTTTTCTCCACGCAATGCCCGACCGCACGTTGCTAAACCGACCCTACAGAAGGTGAACAAGTTGGGCTACAAAACTCTGTCTATTTCGCCATAGTCTCCAAACCTCTCATCTATCGACTAACACTTTTTGAAGCATCTCGACAACTTTTTGCGTGAGAAATGCTTAAAAATCCACGGTGATATCTAAAACGCCTTCAACGACTTCATCGCCACCAGAACGCAAGATTTTTTACGTTACTGGCTACACTTATTTTGTGTTGCTAAAAACTGTATTGATTCTGATGGCGCTTATTTCGATGACTAAATTTTTGTTTGACCAAGATATATTTATCTGCATTTAAAAGTTGGACACCGCAAGAACTTTCTTGTCAATCTGATAATACATTGTCATAATGTTTATCATTATTTGTAGTAATATTAGTATTATTAATATCATTATTACTACTGCTACTATAATTATTCTCGTAATTATAACTATTATTATAACCAATATTATTTATTACTGTTTTATTTTATTTGTTTATTATGGTTAATATGCTTATCATACAGCAATAATCAAATTTAAATCATTTAATTTTTAACTTATGATTTAATTTAATATTATTTCTGTTGATAATTCTGGATATCTTTCTTGAGGCACTAGCAGGACTGTATAATTTATTGTTTATAATATTATTTAGTTGGAATGAATTACTGTCTGTCAGTGTCGATACTATTATAAAATGAAACCTTCTTTCGAATTCCGTAAGATTGTCATAGCCAGATAAATATTTTTTTTTAAATAAACAAGACAAAAATATATGATCCCTCGACTGATGCCTTGAATTTTAGGAGGAAAATAAAAATTATCCCCCAAAGGTGCGTTTTTTACCCCTAAAACACTCTGGGGCCCAAGTTACAGAATTTTCTCCTAGGGTCAAATATAAAGTTTCCAGATGTATATCTATGTGGTCTTGATTTTGGGGAATTTTCGGCAAAATCTAATGACCTGAAGAGATTCTATGTCCAGAAAAGAGCTATTTTGGGCCATTTTGAACCCTTTTTGACCTCCTTTGTGACGCAACCAGAATTATTATAAATAATCCGAGAATGTAACAATTCCTCCCTTGGGTAGTTGTAACTTCATGCAAAATTCCAGAAAAATGTAATGAGTACTTATTAAGAATGTAGGGAACAAACGAACGAAAGGACGAGGGTAAATTCTTAGGTCCAAATCCGATTAAGTCATTGGACCAATAAAACAAGTGTATTTCTTCGTTTTATTTATCATCTCATATTTTACGAATTTGATGCTTCAAAATCTTTAAAAATGTACCATAAAATTGTCATTTTCAGCTGAATATTTCTTAAGGTAATAAAATGCAATAGAATGCAACACTTTAAGCCGATAAGATGGTATAATTTGGTTCGATTATAATTCTTTTTTTTTTAATGAGTAAAGTTAGATTCATTTTACATTAGCGACATCAGATAAACATATTTCTAAATACGTAAGAACACGAAATTAGCGTATATTTTTTCATATATTACTAATCAAATACTGTGCTGCTCCGTGATTTTATTTCAGTATCATAAGGTGGGTTAAACCAATTTATATTTCGTTTTCTATTATTTCATTTTATTATATGTAAATTTATTATTATATGCGCTGCTTTATAGTTGATTCATACCTTTTATTATCATCACCTGTATTCATATTATTAGAACTTTTAGATGTTCTGTAGATTATTGGGAATTTGGTGATTAAGATATAATAAATGGGTGCTATTTTTACTGTAATGATTAAGATATGATAAATATTTTTTCTGTAATGATTAAGATATAATAAATATTTTTTTCTGTAATGATTAAGATATAATAAATATTTTTCTGTAATGATTAAGATATAATAAATATTTTTATGTAATGATTAAGATATAATAAATATTTTTTCTGTAATAATCAAGATATAATAAATATTTTTCTGTAATGATTAAGATATAATAAATATTTTTATGTAATGATTAAGATATAATAAATATTTTTTCTGTAATGATTAAGATATAATAAACATTTTTCTGTAATGATTAAGATATAATAAATATTTTTCTGTAATGATCAAGATATAATAAATATTTTTCTGTAATGATTAAGATATAATAAATATTTTTTCTGTAATGATCAAGATATAATAAACATTTTTCTGTAATGATTAAGATATAATAAATATTTTTCTGTAATGATCAAGATATAATAAATATTTTTCTGTAATGATTAAGATATAATAAATATTTTTCTGTAATGATTAAGACATAATAAATATTTTTCTGTAATAATTAAGATATAATAAATATTTTTTCTGTAATGATTAAGATATAATAAATAATTTTTCTGTAATGATTAAGTAAAAGGTTCCGATAAATAATATTTTTCTGTAATGATTAAGATATAATAAATATTTTTCTGTATTGATTAAGATATAATAAATATTTTTATGTAATGATTAAGATATAATAAATATTTTTTCTGTAATGATTAAGATATAATAAATAATTTTTCTGTAATGATTAAGTAAAAGGTTCCGATAAATAATATTTTTCTGTAATGATTAAGATATAATAAATATTTTTCTGTAATGATTAAGATATAATAAATATTTTTTCTGTAATGATTAAGATATAATAAACATTTTTCTGTAATGATTAAGATATAATAAATATTTTTCTGTAATGATCAAGATATAATAAATATTTTTTCTGTAATGATTAAGATATAATAAATATTTTTCTGTAATGATTAAGACATAATAAATATTTTTCTGTAATAATTAAGATTTAATAAATATTTTTTCTGTAATGATTAAGATATAATAAATAATTTTTCTGTAATGATTAAGTAAAAGGTTCCGATAAATAATATTTTTCTGTAATGATTAAGATATAATAAATATTTTTCTGTAATGATTAAGATATAATAAATATTTTTTCTGTAATTATAAGAGTAAAATCAAGATATAATGATACTAATGCTTATGTCGGTAGAACGATAAATTGTCGCCCTAGAAAAGACGACACGATTCCATTTCCGTTTGATGAAAACCGATTTTCTTTTTTTGTTGCAGATCATCTAATATTTGGCCAGTTCTGTACAAATCATAAGAGCGATAGGAGCCACCCATCGTGTCTGAAAGTGATACGATTTTAACAAGCTAAATCAGGGATGCACAGCTGTACAACTCATGCTCTCTACCGATCAAAGTTATGACAACAGAACCATTGCCAGCTCCCTCAAAATGCATCGCTGGATTGCTAAGAATAAAAGAGACGTGCCCATGATGACGAAAAGAAAGTTTCCAGTCACTGTTATGGTCTTTGATGTGGTTTCAAGTGAGGGCCACATCATACGACCTCACATCTTCGAAGTCCGTTAGAAAGTCAACACCAAAGTATATCTTGATATGCTGAAGGGTGTGATGATCTTCTGGAGCAATCAGGTGGCCGTTGGCAGACCCTGGATGTGACAGAAGGACTCGGCGCCAGCCCACAAGTCTAAAGAGGCCCAGGCTTAGCTTCAGGAGGAGTGCTACGACTTTGTACCCTTTTCTCACTGCCCCCCTTCTTCCCCGACCTGAACCCACTGTACTACTTTGTTAAGCATACATCGAAAACATTACCAATATGACCTTCCACAACACCAAAGCAAGTCTGATCGCCGCCATACGTCGAGTATTCGCCGGGCTCTAGCCGGCGCTTATGGAAAAGGCATGTTACCAGTTCCGAAGGCGGCTACATTAAATAGATGTCAACTCTACTTGATAATCAAGTTACCTGAATTAATTGTGTCAAATTAAGTTTTAAAATAAAGCTGTAGTGTTTTCTTTAGGTAGGCACCGCCAAAAATGGCCGCAAAATCAAGTTGTTGTTGTTTTTTAAAACTAAATTACATTTATTAAAATCCATTATTTCTGAGTAACTTTTTTTTTCCAGAAAGATAAAACCCTGAATTTTATCATATAGAAAACAGAATAATGTAAAACTTTTTCTACTATTTTTAATTCAATTTTAAATGTTAAATTTTCCCAAAAAGTTAACAATTGACATTTTTTGTCTTGCACAAAAAACGTACTTAAATATTAAAAAAAAAGGGTTTTTGAAATAATTAATTTATTTATTTATTGTCTAACTAAGATTTAGGATGATTTTCTATGAGAATATGCAAAAATATTATAATATAAGTACCTGAATTTCAAATAATTCCACTTATTCATATAGGTAACCAGATATTTCGCGTCGACGTAGAGTTCAGATCGACTCTGTTTACGTTTTCTTTTGACCAGAAGAAAACTATGGAAGACCAAACAGGCCAAAAAAACTTATTTTTCAGTGACGAAAATTTCAATGTATTATTAAGCTGAGGCTGGCCAGTACCAGATGGGTGACCATTTGTATGAGTTTGGTTTTTAATGTGTATGTGGGGGCCAGGCTCCCCAAAATGGGGGGGGGGCAATTTAAAGCAGAATAAAAAAAAATTATTTCAGCGCGTTTGGTCCACCGTAGTCGAAAGGCGGCAAACGTTTTCAAACAAGATCGAAAAAAATGATGCTATTTTTAACACAAAGGGCACAATATTTATCGATTTTTTTTTGTATCGATTATTCAAAGCATGCCCTGTTTAATAATGGTCATGCATTATTCGGCTCGCTAAAAAAAATTGTTAATTTATTTATCAAAAATTTTAAAATGGCTTTTTTCGTATAAATATTAAAAAAAATTTTTTTTTGTTTTGCTTAACTTAAATTAATTATTTTACTTAACATATTCACCGAATTTCACACTTCAAAACTCAAAAGCGGGATAATTAAACACAATCGAAGTTCTGATATTCAGACGTCAAAATAAGGTATGCAAACAATTTTTTTTTTTAATCTATAATTCTGTCCCTTACAACAACACAATATGTGGTGTTCAGTTTCAGATGATTATTTTAAGCATATTTGTTCCCACTTCAAAACAAGGGGGGTTTTGTAAGCAAAAAAAAAAATATATATATATATAAATATCGTTTATGAAAAATAAGTACACTGTTATAAAGTTCATTCTTCTCCTAATAATTGCTGAAAATTTCGTATTGATCGGATAATTACCTGATTTTTGGTAGATTTTAAAAAAGACGGTCCGTCAAAAAGTACTGACCTGCCCCCCCCCCAGTTTTGGCGGTGCCTATCTTTAGGGCTACATTTTTATCGTTCCACCCTGTATAATAACATTAATTTATTTGGCGCGAATTCATTTCCCGCGATATTATTGTGCCTTATTATGTTTCTGAAGTTTTGCGATTACGATTGATAATTTGCATTATTTGAATTATTAAAACTACTATTCTCATCTTGAGCGTTATTTTCACAACGTTTCGGTTGACCAACTCAGGAATGTTTCTTTCGAACTCTGAATATGCACGGAACTTTAAACGGAATCTTTTACTTAATCCACGGAATGTAACTTGCTGTTGTTGGAATTAATCAGGACTCTTACCACGTTATGGCTGACGGGACAAGGGACTGCTAGATGTGTGGATTAAATAAAGAGTTCCGTTGGAATTCAGTACGGATTTCCGAATTCAACAGAAAGGTTGACTTGAAGAATGTTGGCGTTTTCATCATTCGAAAGGTTGGGTAGATAAGACTCACTAGAAAAAAATATTCCAAATATTCTAAATTATTGTACTTCTTTGACGAGAATGAAATGCATTATTAAAGAATTTTGGCTAAATTAGTTTCAGAATATTTAGGTTTTTCTGGGGGGAGAGGGGATGAATCCTTATTTTTAATTTAGAAATATAATAAAATGAAGGCGTTTCACACAAATACAACTCTCAGTATATTATTGATACAAGTATTCTGCCCAGCGAGCTTTATAATACAGGGTGTTCCAAAAGTCTTGGACACATTTTGACATTGAATATCTCGAGAACTATTAAGGATATAAAAACGCATCTGGAATATTCAGAAAGCTTGCAATCTCAAGTTTTTCATGGAATGTTCAAAGATGTTCAATGTGAGCACCATTGATCACACGAAACACATCAAGCCGATAGTCAAATTCTTGCCAAACGCGTCTCAGCATTACGTTGTCAATGGTTGCAACAGATTATGTTATTCTGGCCTTTAACTCATCCACATCTCTTGGAATGGGAGGCACATAGACCAGTCCTTTCATACACAAAAAAAAAAAAAAAAAAAAAAAAAAATCGCAGGATGTGAGATGCAGGTTGAACACGCGTCAATGATTCAGTTTTTGCACACAAAATTTCTTTTCTTGTTGAGTGAACGCCATTACTGGATCTGAAAGGAAATGAACAAAAATATGAATAGTCTTACAACAAAATTAAATGCACTTAGGTTTAAAAGTGGCACCACTCTTATCTTACTACCATTCATATTTAAGTAGATAGTAGGACGTGAAATGTGCCCAAGACTTTTGGAACACCCTGCATATACGGTTAGTAGCGCTTATTACTATTTTAAAGTTATAAATACTATACAAATAAGTTACCCGGTGCACAATCAAAGGCCATGATATAGTTTTACTTCATGTGATCAATGTGAAATCTATTTTTTCAGTGTACTTTCGTTAATCTACGTATATTTTATCCTACGTTTCGAAAATGTCCAATTGTCTCTTTTGTGCTCGTAGATTTTGTGCTCGTGATTTAAGAGCAATGTTAGAATCAATAACAGCAGACGACGGTAAAAATAAAATATAAGATATAAAAAAAAACAAAAACAAAAAAAAAAAAACAGAGAAATCAAAACAGCAATTATAATAGTCAACGGTAAAAATGAAGTCCATTTTTTGTTTTGTTCGTATTTGCTCGACTGAACGCAGTTTAGCATAGTGACTGGACCGGATGAGAAAAAATAAGGCGCCGTTACGTCATTTGAGATTAGACGTTTTTATTATTATTTAATGATAAAACACAATAGCGTTACTCAAGCGAAAATTCGTCCGCACATTAAAATAGGGCAGTGTGAAATAATCTATTATAGGAACAAAAAGCATCTGTCTGTTGTCTGCAGGTTTGTCCGGAAAAAACATTTTGAACCAGAATATATATATATATATATATATATATATATATATATATATATATATATATATATATATATATGTGTTTGTGTGTGTGTTTGTGTGTGTGTATATATATATATGAACGTCGTCCAAAATTAAATATCCTATCTTTTGTTTTTCAATCAGAAAGTTGAAGAGTTGAGAACACGGAAGTGGCACCATTAAAAAGTTAGGAACACGGAAGTGGCGCCATTAAAAAGTTAGGAACACGGAAGTGGCGCCATTAAAAAGTTAGGAACACGGAAGTAGTACCATTAAAAAGTTAGGAACACGGAAGTAGTACCATTAAAAAGTTAGGAACACGGAAGTGGCACCATTAAAAAGTTAGGAACACGGAAGTGGCACCATTAAAAAGTTAGGAACACGGAAGTGGCGCCATTAAAAAGAGCAATTATTTTTGTTCTACGATGTATTTTTTCTTAGTCTCACGTCATTAATATCTGCAATAGAGATATAAAACTTTCATGTGACGAATGCATAACTTCAATCATCATAACTATGCCATTAATAATCTCTTTCTGATTAATTAGTGTGGAATGAAAATAGAAGACATTACTTTGAATCGCTCCTTGGGCATACGAAATACATTGTCATAAATGTATATAAGGATATCTTCTATTGATGCAATTCTCTATCTGTATAAAAGCCAAGTACTTCCAAGGATGGAGTACTGCTGCCACATCGGGGCAGGAGCTGCTAAAAACAGCCTATCCTGCCTTGACAGAGTACAAAATAGACTTCGTGGTTTAGTGGGGGATGCCCTTTTCTCTTCCCTGCAATCTCTCTCCCACAGAAGAGACGTTGCGAGCCTGTCTTTGTTTTATCGTTACTTCCATGGAAGGTGTTCGTCTGAGCTCCAATCCCTCGTCCCCCCTCGCCAATCTTTCACGAGAAACACCCGTCTGGCTGAAACTACCGTCAACAATTTTCCCCACTCTTTATCTGTGCCTAAATCCAAACGTAAATTCCATGAGAAAATCTTAGAACTGCACGCCAGTGGAACTCTCTGCCGCTTGCCTGTTTCCCACCTGACTACAACTTGGACGTCTTCAACTCCAACATAAACAAACTCCTGATAAACCGCCCCCTTAAGTAAGACACTCTATCAAAACCCCCAATACTAATGATTACTACAATACTATTTCATTGATTACTGTACACGCAATAACCCTTATCCCTGAGTGGCCTTCGGGCCTTGATAAGCGGTGACCTCCATGTAAAAAACAAAACAAAAAAAATACCTTCCTTGCGAATTACGGGGTTCGCATTATATAGGTTCCGACAGCAACCTTGGACCTGATACCAGGCGCGTCAGATCGTCTCCTTGATATTGGAAAATCGTTTACTGACAAATTTTGGGCTTTCTTTAAAACAAAAACGGCAAGAGGCATCTGATTCTAAGTAAATGTTGTGTGGAACATGAACAACTTATTTTTGAGTCTGTGATTTATCCCATTACCTACCAAATTCTTTTACACGGATCTTATCTTTTTAGCCAAATCTATTTGGACGCAGCTTCTAATATCCTTGCTACTCCCATTATTGATAGCACTTTGCACAATGATTGACCGACATAACAATCTCTGTCTCCCCCTCTAGAGAGAGAGAGAGAGAGAGAGAGAGAGAGAGAGAGAGAGAGAGAGAGAGAGAGAGAGAGAGAGAGTGAGAGTGAGATATAGATGGATATATATATATATATATATATAAAATATAAAAAAGAAGCAAAGTTAAACTTTAGCTTTGCTTCATGCCAATCATGGCATATTTTCTCTCCTCCAAATTTAAAAAGGAAAGGTCTGGAACCTTTTTAATTTTTGTATTTTAATTTTTCTTGCATGATGAAATCAAATTTGATTGAAACAGTCTGCACACCGTAGCTAGACATGACTGTATTTACATAAAGAATAATAAACAATATAATTTACTCTCTTTTATTGAGCACTATCAACGGCCCTTGTTGAAATTCAATTAGTCTTAATTTTTGAAAATTGTCCACCTGGAATATATATATATATATATATATATATATATATATATATATATATATATATATATATATATAGGCACCGCCAAAAATGGCCGAAAAATCAAGTTGTTGTTGTTTTTTAAAACGAAATTACATTTATTAAAATCCATTATTTCTGAGTAACTTTTTTTTTCCAGAAAGATAAAACCTGAATTTTATCATATAGAAAACAGAATAATGTAAAAATTTTTCTACTATTTTTAATTACATTTTAAATGTTAAATTTTCCCCAAAAGTTAACAATTGACATTTTTTGTCTTGCACAAAAAACGTACATAAATATTTAAAAAAATGTATTTGAAATAATTAATTTATTTATTTGTTATCTAACTAAGATTTAGGGTGATTTTCTCTGAGAATATGCAAAAATATTATAAGTACCTGGAGTTCAAATAATTCCACTTATTCATATAGGCAACCAGTTACTTCGCGTCGATCTAGAGTCTAGATCGACAATGTTTACCTTTGTATTTGATAAAAAGCAAACTATGGAAGACCAAACAGGCCATAAAAAACTTATTTTTCAGTGACGAAAATTTCAATGTATTATTAACGCTGAGGGTGGCCAGTATCAGATGGGTGGCCATTTGTATGAGTTTGGTTTTTAATGTGTATGTGTGTGGGGGCCAGGCTCCCCAAAATGGGGGGGCAATTTAAAGCAGAATAAAAAAGAATTATTTTAGCGCGTTTGGTCCACCGTAGTCGAAAGACGGCAAACGTTTTCAAACGGGATCGAAAAAATGATGCTATTTTTAACACAAAGGGCATAATATTTATCGATTTTTTTTGTATCGATTCTTCAAAGCATGGCCTGTTTAATAATATTCATGCATTATTTGGCTATCTAAAAGAAAATTGTTAATTTATTTATCAAAGATTTTTAAATGGCTTTTTTCGTATAAATATTAAAAATTGTTTTTTTGTTTTGCTTAACTTAAATTAATTATTTTACTTAACATATTCACCGAATTTCACAATTCCATACTCAAAAGCGGGATAATTAAACACAATCGAAGTTCTGATATTCAGACGTCAAAATAAGGTATGCAAACAATTTTTTTCCAATCTATAATTCTGTCCCTTACAACAACACAATATGTGGTGTTCAGTTTCAGATGATTATTTTAAGCATATTTGTACCCCCTCAAAACAAGGGGGTTTTGTAAGCAAAATAAAAATATATATATAAATATTGTTTATGAAAAATAAGTACACTGTTATAAAGTGCATTCTTCTCTTAATAATCGCTGAAAATTTCGTATTGATCGGATAATTACCTGATTTTTGGTAGATTTTTAAAAAGACGGTCCGTCAAAAAGTACTTACCTGCCCCCTCCCAGTTTTGGTGGTGCCTATATATATATATATATATATATATATATATATATATATATATATATATATATATATATATATATATACTTTCGAATAATGAAATGAAATGTATCTACTGATATGCAAATTTTCGGTCTTAGAAAATATTACTAGATGTAATATTTTAAATAAGACAATCCCAGCCAAATGAAATTGCTTAATATATAAGATAGAGCAAATGAATCAAAATTTATGTATTCAAATTTTATGATTTCAACAAGTTAATCTTCAAATACAGAATTTTTTATTGTTTTAAAATACATAAATAACTAAGTGAGAGATGGATGACTTGTTAAATTAATGACAAATTATAATTAACTAAAAACAATTATTACAGTGGAAGATTTTTAAACATAATTTAATTCCAATATTAAAACATATTTTAGCATGTATTAAAAGTGTCATTAAAGTATGTAGAGAAGAAAAAAACCTTTTGTAAACAAACTCAGACTTTGTATAATAATAGATTTCAATTTCTTAATCTTTTTGTGATAATAAGATAAATCGAATAAATAGTGTATTTCGCTTAAACAAAATAAATAACTGTTGGAAAAATCTATTTCTATAACCCTTGAGTTTTTGATGCTTATTCATCTCTTCAGAGGAAAAATATTAGCAAATGTTTTTATTGGTTTGCCCATAGAAAATTAAAGTTTTTAAAACTGTTTAGATACATAGAATAAGGATAAAGGGAACCACTTGCGTTCTGTAGTCCTTCCAAGGTGTTAGGTTGCAATCACATGCAAACATATTTTCTTCGTTTCACCGTATCCGGCAAAGATTTTGTTTATATAAGATTCAAAAATTAAATCCAAGTGGTAAATCCAAGTTGTGAATACATAATTTGATTAAGATTATATCTGGAGGTAAAATTAAAGAATGGTTTATCTAATATAATATAGTCATTAAAAAAAATTTAGATGCAGCTTTAGTGAGCATATTCATATTTATACTCACTACGCCTAAAAAAAATCCTCAAATTTAATTTCTATTCTGTATTCTTAGTTTCGATTAAAAGAGACAGTAGGGAGTAGGGGTGGAAGATAGTTCGAAGAAAGGAAGAAAGAAAAAAGAAAGAAATGAATATTGTGATAGGTGGCACGTGTCAAAAGTTTGGATATGCAGATGTTGAGGAAGTAGATTTATTAAATTGTACTCTTTGTTTTCAAACAATATAAAGTTCTGTATTAACTTTCTCAAATTATAAAATTAAAAAAGAGAAAGATATATTTTTATATTTAAAAACTGGGCTTCTTCAGTGGAAGAAACATTATTAAGTCGCTTGAAAAGGACTTGTGGTCTTGAGCGACAATCTGTCCGAAGCATTAGCACGTCCAGTGCCGCGACATGTAAATTTGTCTTCATCAACATATATATATATATATATATATATATATATATATATATATATATATATATATATATATATATATATATATAGCCAGTAGAGTTTAGTTTCCTAGAAGTACATCCAATGAAACAACGTGTATCTACCAAAGAGTGCTCAATGAGTGAACAGAGCAGGTATATGAAATTTATTTATACAAACATTGATGGCTACATATGTGCATACATGTTTCTGTAATCACACACGTTGGGGGATTACTTCTTCAGGCCAAGAATTACCGTCGAGAACTATTATATATATATATATATATATATATATATATATTTATATATATATATATATGTATCTATCTATCTATCTATCTACATATATATATATATATATATATATATATATATATATATATAACTAATACATTTACTCACATAAAATTAATATACGAAAGTATATATTTATGCGTAAACTTTAAGTATTCACTTCAAAAGTGCTCAATACGTAGGTAGAGCTAGTTAGTAATTTATAAAATATATATGGCGATTAAGCTACACTGAATATTCGGCGTTTCATCCACTCTAGGATTCCTCAGGCTTATTTTATATATATATATATATATATATATATATATATATATATATATATATATATATATATATATGTGTGTGTGTGTGTGTGTGTGTGTGTGTGTATAAGAAGGAAGCTTAAACCTATCGTGTATTTTATAAAAATATTTTTATATACAGGGTGGAACGATAAAATTGTCGCCCTAGAAAAGACGACATTCCATTTCCGTTTAGCGAAAACCGGTTTCTTTTCTTTTTTGGTAGACCATCTACTAAATGACCAGTTCTGTACAAATCCCAAGAGCGAGACAAGCCTTCTATCATGTCTGAAAATGACACAATATTCAATGAAATCCGCCGCTATACAACTCATGATCTCTAGCGATTTCAGTGATGAAAACAGGACCATTGCCAGCATCATCAAAATTAAAATCTGAATGGTTCAACGCTTTATGAAGTTTCCGGCCACGATTATTGTTTTTGATGTGATTTCAAATGAAGGCCACTTTATTCCTCCCCAAATCTTCGAAGTCGGCTTCAAGTGTACCTGGAGGTATTATTTTAAGATCTCAATAAGTTATACAACCATGTTTTATTCCGAATGTCCTGTCCACCCAAATATTGACATTTCGAATAAAAGCCCGTTTAGTCAGAACTGAACCTTAACGTAGCATCTTCGTCTCCATTATCTATTACACTTAGAGCTGTACCAAGCTTCCGATCGTGCGACAGTGTAATATCTGAAATGAGTCGATCACTGACGCGTGAATCACACGTGAACAGTAGTTGTAATGCGCCATTTCTGTTCTGTAGCATTGATTTGAGCGGTGATTTAGTCAAGATACTACAGTTTCTCATGATGATCAAATCAAAATACGCTAGATGCCTAATATATACCAGTGGTCAGTATTCGATCCTCTATCTGCATAAGAGCACGATACGCCCTAAAAAGATCAAGTACTCTTTCCATATCTGGCAGAAGCTGCTCAGAGCACTCTATACTGCCTTGTCAAAGTTCAAAATCGGCTTCGAAACGTATTGGATGATGACTTGTTTCCTTCCCTACAACTCCTTTGACACATAAAAACGTTGCGAACCTGTCTCTGCTCTATCAATATTTTCATGGCAGGTGCTCGTCGGAACTTCAATCTATGCCATCCCCCAACTCCTGCTAAACTATCACCAAAAAAAAAAAAAAAAATACTGGTCTAGCTACAACGACTATTGACATTCCCCGCCTCTCAATCTGTGCCTAAATCTAAACGTCAATTCCATGAACAACAGTTCTTTCCTATAACTACACGCCTATGGACCTCTGTTCTGCTAGCCTGCTTTCCAGCTTACAATATTATCGTCTTCAATTCCAATGTAAAAAATTATTGTTGAGCCGCCTCTAAATAATCTATTTCTACCTCATTTCCATCACTAACTATAAATACTTTGCTGTTTTAGTTACTACCAGTACACTCATTAATTCTTATCTTTGAGTGAATTTCTGGCCCTAATAACTGTTTACTCCCATATAAATATATATATATATGTATATTTGGGGGGGGGAAGGGGGGAAGGATTACATCAGAGTGCTCTATTATAAGGAAAAACGCGAAAACAAGAGCGTATTATTTATATTTTTATTTACAGAAAGTTTAGATGAGATAAGTCATCAGTACCGTCGGTTTCGTCCCCCATGCAGATGAGTATTAGCTGAAGAGAGCTTGATATTGGTATCTAAAACGGTCCCTAATTATCGGGTTTGAAGCCGACGGTACTTATGACTAATCTCATTTAAACATTCTGTAAACAAGACACACACACACACACACACACACACACACACACACACACACACACACATATATATATATATATATATATATATATTTAAAATAAATATTATGAAACTTTCATTCACATACACAGAATGGTCAGTATAGAGATAGGATGCTCTGTCGGTAACACTATTCGGACCTTCAGACTGAAAATTTAACTTTTGTCCGGACTCTTACAACAGCAAAGATGTCACGTTTTAAAACCAACTAAATAAATTAAGATCTATTTATGTCTATTTATGTCTAGGCATGTGGACATTTATAGAAGGCTAGTAATAAGATAGCGATTTGAAATCGTATGTCACTTTGTCGACCATTCTTTGATCGTCCTAATAGTTTCTTGATAGGCTTCATGATGTGCTGACGTTTCTAATGTCAAACCCATTAATTGTTAAACCATTTGTCTTCATTTAAGCAATAGGGAATAAATTTACAAAAAATCAGAAAGAGATAAATGAGATTTATGCTAAATCCAAACATATGTTCAGACAATTTACAAGCAACGTGTCTCCTTTTTGAGGGGATTAATATACACTGCATTAATGTATTTCACGTCTTTTTTAATCTAGGAGAGTCGAAAGTGGACGATGGATTCAGTCTTGGCATCGTTGTAACTCTCTTTTTCTTTATTGTGTCTTTTATACACTTAGTCATCGTCAATAATTTTGACAAAAAGGAGAATTACGGAATCTATGTATCAAACATTTATTCTTGACTTTGAGAACCCCAGGGAAAAAAGCGTTTGCTGGACATACAAAAATGCGTGCGCTGCTTTTGCCTTATATATATATATATATATATATATATATATATATATATATATATATATATATATATATAGATAGACAGATAGATAGATAGATAGATAAAGAAGATTATATATATATATATATATATATATATATATATATATATATATATATATATATATATATATATATATATACTAGCATGGACGCCCAGGTGTTTGGAGGTGTGTGTTGAGCAAAAAAAAAAAAAAAAGTGGTAGTAGGAAGGCAGGCTCGAACCCATACCGCGAAGGAGAAAAAGAACGGGAGAAAAAACGTGAAATCTTTGCTGTTACGACCACTACCAAACCAGAAGTGACGTAGGTTTGAATTAAGGGTAGACAATCGAAAAGAAGGGATGAATTTTTTAACTCCTTGCATCAGGTGGTTTTATGTTTATGAAAAGGGTTCATTTTAACTGATTAGAATTAAATAAACACAGAAAATTAAAACGATATAAAGGAGACTTTTATAGGATTCGAACCTGTACCCTCGGAGAGGCATTACATATCACGATTGTCGTCTCAAACACTAGCTTAGCAAGTACAATTGTCAGTGAGGGTTGAATTTGCAGATGACACAATTTCTGCTTCAAACACTTCATTATAATAAGTAGGTAAAATACGAGTCATTTGGTCACATATGTTTACTGATAGTGTCTATGAGAACAGAAATCTAATGCAGTGCCGCAAGGAGGAGGTTATGCATGAGCGTTTGATATCACAGATGAATAGATATTGGAAAGAAAGAGTTAATGTTTGCGATGATTGTCTTGTGTGACAAGCGAACGTATACCACATTAGCACTTCCCCATCCGAAGGAAATAATGTTTAAGAAAATAGTCTTTTTATGGATATCACTCCAGACAAGGAGCGAAGTCATTTAATGCAAGGAACTAACAAGAACGATATATGATTATCGCAAAAACAGGAGATGCCCTTTGACCTTATTCGTGAAAAGACCATTGCTGTAATTAAAAGGATAACAGTTCTTGGAAATAAGCTACTACAATAAGATATTAAACAAGCGAATTGATGGAGACCATGATATCAAGGAGTCAAACGAACTGGAACACAAGAAGCAAGAGATAGATGAGGAAATAGACAATTGTTTAGAACGCATGCCATAGCAGTATTTATGGAAAAAAACTGATACTAGCAGAATTACGTCTGTGAGAGAGGGATTGCGGAGCAGAAGGAATGGTGGGAGCCACTCAAATTCCAAATACGTTTCTGTACCTTATCAAAGAACTCTCAAATGGAACAGAAATATTACAATACATAGTCTGATGGTAGATTTGTGGAGTTAGATAATAGACTCAAGTTTGAGAAGGTTTTTAAAGCGATAGACAGAACCGATTTTACGAGAAGCAAAAAGAGCAGTGGATTTAATATATGAACCTGAAAGACAGATTTGATGAGAAAGAAAGATTAAGAAGTTTCAGAATGGTTTTCCCCATAACGCATCTTTTGTTGTCTGATGACAACAGAACACACAATATCCCTCTGCTAAACAGCAAAGAAAAAAATGGCCGCATGAAAAGTCTGAATTAAGCATTGGTACGATATAGTCATATGTAGTATATTTCGTTGAGAAGAAAGTTCTTGCAGGATTTTTAATTTTGACTTCAAATGATGTATTTTCAAATAAGTTTTCGTTATAATAACTTTATTTCATACATTATTTTAAAGAGCATTTTTCGCTTTGTCTAATCGTTTAAATTACAATCGTTTTAAAACAATTATGTCTTCTTTTCAGAACGTTGAATACAAAATGGAAAAAGAAAATTCACTCAATTTTCTTATTTCAATTTAAGCTAGACCGAAAATCTGCTGAAACAGCTTGCGATATCAATTGAGCTTTTGGCCCAGGAACCATTACTAAACGCACAGAACAATGGTGGTTTAAAATATTTCGTAGTGGCGACGAGAGTCTTGAAGATGATGCGCGTAGTGGTCGGTCATCGGATGTTGACAACGTTCAATTAAGAACATTATTCGAAGCCAATCCACGCACAACTGTTCGAGAAATTGTATATGGCAATTTAAAAAGTTAAAAACCACAAAAACTTTCTTGCCAATCTGATAGTACAATAGATTGAGATATTGAAGTTTCGGCTTCAGACAGAAAATACCACATCTCCAGTAGTAATAGTAGTAGACGTATAATTTCGGATTCAGGGAGACAAATGGACAATTTCAATTATAATAACATTTAATCACTGTATCTATTATTGCTTTCCTATGGAAATCGGAAACGATTTGTTTTTGGTTTTTCATTGTTCATTATTCTTTCGAATTAAAAACAAAATGTTTCATTATCCTGTTTAAAAAAAAAAAATCCACAAATGAATCAAACAGAAAATGGAGCAGTAAGAACAGTAATATTATACTGCATCAAGCTCAACCTAAAGCGCTACAATATCCCCTTCAATCTTTTAGAGATTTTGGCAGCGGACAGAGACACTTGACGTACCACATGTGATAGCGGGATAGCCTTCTTCACCAACGGGCATGAGCGAGCGGTTACGAAGCGTCGCACACTGACACACCGACAAGCGGCGACCACTCACATCAAAACCCAACTCCTGTCTTCCTATGTTCTATCCGTGCAAAGCAGAGTAGATCACGCATCGGGCTTCACAGTCATCAACGGAGTCACAGAGTCAATAATAATAATAATAATAATAATAATAATAATAATAATAATAATAATAATAAAATGATGAAGAAGACGTCGTCATCCATATGAATGGACTATCATAACTAATTAACTAACAATATACTAGGCGCATATGCAACAATATATTCTGATAATTTCAAATTTGATTTTCAAATTGTCAAAATTTATAGCGGCCAGGGGTATAAGCTAAGGCGTTCTCCCAAAACTAGCTTAATAATATAATAATAGGAACAGTAAGAATGACATATACACTGGTGATGCGACGATTCCAATACTTTTCCCGATTCCGATACAATTACCGATCCATAGTAAATTACCGATTCCGATACAGTTACCGATTCTGATTCCGATTCTTTATAAATCTCTGAATATTTAACTCTAGAGTTGTTATTTTCCCCCGATTTCTGTAAAAAAACGCATGTTAAATATGCAGATATTTTCCTCAACGTAAATTTACACTCGTTGGGGGTGGGGGGGGGGTGATCTATCGATTTTAACTTTACTTGGATTTTAAAATCAATAAATATTTATTATTCATTATTACCACTAATGGAATATTTAAAAAAAAATCAAATCAAACCAAAATAAAAAAAAAAACCAAAACAATTAATAGAATCTTTTTAGCATCGGAAAACAGGCACCAATTTTTTCGATTCCGATACCGATTCCGATACCCCCAAATTTGTCGATTTTTCCGATACCCGATTCCGATTAATCGTCCCAACACTATTATACACACACTTTCTATGTCTTATCATGAAAAGGTGCAAGCCTGAACATTTTATTCTCGGTCCTCCTTCATTGTTATTTTGTCGACGCACGTTGTCTTTTTGTCGTCTAAGGCATTTACGGTCATCAATCATAATGTAACTTAGTTAAATCTATATTTTATAATCTACGTTTATACCCACATTGTCACTGACGGTTTAGTAATCTTTAACTCATCTAGTTTTCATGAAAGATGGAGAACATTATTGGTTATTTGATTCATCATAAACTATAAATTTCTCATATTTATAAGTAGCTCAATGTACAAGGTGCCTTCAATAAGTTTCCAAGCTTTTTTTTTGTACAGGCATTTTAAACTGTTGTAGACTCTTGAAAATCCAGTATGTTATTGCTATATATCTTATGAGATGATTGGCCAAATTTTATGATTTCAGGTTCAAATGAATAGCTACAGCAGGAATTTGAATACACCCTACTAAAGCCTGATTCTTACAGATGGTGAATTTCAAAAATGCGATCTGGACGTGAGGACACTTTAGAAAAAACGATATGCAATACAGTCCTGTTTTAACCTTGGAAAAATGGCACAAAAACGTATGGAATGCTTCAGACTGCTTATGGATCATCATGCACGAATCGGACATCATTTTCTGAGTGGAAAAAAAGATTCAAGGAAGGCAGAAAGTCTGTGAGGTATGATGAGAGGTGCGTGAGGATTAATGAAGTAAGAACACCAGGTTTGATTGGCCAAATAAAGAATTTCATGGATAAGGGGCCGTCGTGTGTCTATAGAGCCAATAAGTGCACTATTTGATGTCAGTGTGGAAACTGCATACACAATTATTCGCGATGAACTGAAGATGCGGAAGAGGATTTCCCTGGGGGCCTTCCAAAAGTTGTCAGAACGGTACAACAACTGCATTGCGGCTGGAGGAGATTACTTCAAAGGGGACTAGAGTTTCATGTGTTTACTAACATCTGGAAACTTATTGAAAGCACCTCGTATATTTTACTTCTTGTTTTTCCTCTTCTTTACAAATAAATCACTATTCATTAAAGTGCAAAGGCCATTCATAGAATTCCAACGCATGAGCACTCTTTTAAAAATCCTTCCTTGAGAAAACAGGCTGCTTTATCTAAACATATATGGCGACTCAATGATAGAAATCTTCCTTTCAATTTAAAATGGGAAATAATAGGATCTTATAAAGTATATATGCCGGGGGAGGACAGATTCTGTACACTTTGTAGATATGAAGCCCTTAATATTTTAAAATATAATAAATATAGAACCATTCTCTTGAACTTAAAAGACGAATTTTTTTCCGGATGCATTCATAAACGTGGGTTTAGATTTGATAAATTTAAGTCTCCATGAATCATAAAATTATTTTATTACTAATTTATCTTAAAATTCATAATTTATAAATTAATAAATATTATTATTATTATTATTATTATTATTATTATTATTATTATATCATCTGATATTTCACCATTATATTTTATTTTATTTTATTATCTATTACACTTTGAATTTACATCTTACTATGTTATTAATGTAAGTCCTATAAATATAATTACTATTTTTTTTTTTTATATTACGTTTATTTAATCACTTCCAAGAGGATTCATTCGATATTTAAAAACTCAAATATTAAATAATCAGTGTTTATCTCCCTTTGAACATGCAAATAATTTGTCTTTTTGAATAAAATTATCTCCCTTGTAATAACAATTTTTCAACTAATTTTAAATGTAACGTCACTAACGATTTTAACTGTTAATATTGTTCCCTAGGGTCTCCTTTGAAAATTTGTATATCAACATCTTCAAGCATTCATAAACTACTTTTACCATCCCAATGAATGCATTGACGATGATATTTACGAATTTTAAAAAGGCGAACCATTGCAAGGTATTTATATTTGTTAAAATATTTAAAATCTAGATTCTCTTAACCTTACCCTTCAACCAGATTCTGCCTTATTTTATTCTATTTTTATTTATCCTCCATTGTTTCATCAAAAAGTAACTATTTTCCTTTATATTTTAAATATTTTTCAGATACGTCTGCCTTACTTAAAAATGCTAGGTTTATTTTGGTGTCTTTAGTTAAAAACCCACCACCTATTATTTTTGCTGATGAGGAGACCTTGTTTTCAAAAATTATATGATAAAATTATTGTCCAAGACTCAATATATCACAATAAAAACATCGTTTCCGAAACGATCGTACAATTTATTGATTTTGTTTGTTTTTCCTTATGAAATCGATTTTTAATTTTTAATTTTAATTATAAATTATCAATCATCTTACTTTATATATATATATATATATATATATATATATATATATATATATATATATATATATATATATATTCGTTTCACTTTTGATTCAAGCTGATGCACCCAAGGCATAGGAATATATATTTTTTTATTTTTGAAATCACAACTTTATATTACAGGGTGGTCGCTAGAAAAGCGAGAAATTTGAAGGTCAACTTAGATCATGAATAAAATGCGTGATTGCTATTTTTTGATTATTGCCGTGTGAGTGTTGTAAAAATAGATCGTTGTTTGACGCTGCAGTGAAGTACACGGACGACATTTTGAGTATCTATGAGTATAATATAACATTAGTTTTTGAAAAACTTTGTAAAAATTATTCTTTGTAAAAATAAATCGTTGTTTGACAAATTTCCTGCTTTTCTAGCGACCGCCCTGTAATTGATAGAAAATTGTCTTTATAATGATATATACGAAATCTGTATGCATTAAAATACCATATTTAAGTGTATTTTATGACCGGGTAATGACAGCGTCCCTGCTAGCTTTCGATAAATACTTTTGCAGTTTTAACAAAAGAGCTGCAATAATATCAAGGCATCTCCATTTACGCTGAACATCCACAGAATGCCAACACCAATACAATACATATGAAAGAGTCCGCTGTGGAATTTCCACAGGTCCCGCTAGTATGAATTATTAGTAGTATTAGACGGGATTTGGTTTCAGGAGGGATTGAAACACATTACGTGTTATTTGAGACATTCGTAAGTGTCAAAGTCTCATTTTCGTAGATGAATGCTTGTCAGGTTTGCCTACGACAAGTAACTCTTTCTCATTGAACCATATAACACTGGCTATTATACTTTTTAAATTTTATCTCGTGTATTAAATTACGAACTTTTAAGCAATATTTTTTCAAGACATGATATATATCAGGTTTACAATCTTCCTGAGATAAGTATCTTACAGTACATATTAATTCAACACGCATATGTTCAATATTAGAGTTAAATGCAGCGCTCAACTCTGACTTTTATGCAACAATAAGCAATGGCACGCCAAATAAAACGCCTAATTAAACACAAACTATAACGTTAAAAGTATCATTTTATTATTTACATTTAAATTTCGTATAGTCCAATGTATAAATTAGAAACCTTACCTAACAATCTACCAAAACGACTACTTTGCCGACTATTTAAACATCTTTACTATTATTCTTGAAATAGTAAGTAAGGCACGTTTGGGCTCAGTCCAAAGAGTTGCACGATCCTATGCTTTTCTCCTCCTTCGAGTGGAGGATGCTTTTCTTTTCTATTATCTGAGTCATGCTTACAGGTCTGTTTTCGACAATTTTTGTACTGAAACAGAGAGTTGGTTTTGTAAAGCAAGGCACGTTTGGGCTCAGTCCAAAGAGTTACATGATCCTATGCTTTATCTCCTCCTTCGAGTAGGGGATGTTTTCTTGTCTATTGTCTGAGTCATGCTTACGGGTCTGTTTTTGACCATTTTTGTACTGAATCAGGGATGTGTTTTGTAAAGTAAGGAACGTTTGGATTCAGTCCAAAGAGGTGCATGATCCTATGGTTTATCTCCTCCTTCGAGTGGGTGGGTGTTTTCTTGTCTATTGTCTGAGTCATGTTTACGGGTCTGTTTTCGACTATTTTTGTACTGAATCAGGGATGTGTTTTGCAAAGTAAGGAACGTTTGAATTCAGTCCAAAGAGGTGCATAATCCTATGGTTTATCTCCTCCTTCGAGTGGGTGGGTGTTTTCTTGTCTATTGTCGGAGTCGGCTCTACAAGAGCAGGATTTCGGACTTGTTTCCGACTATTTTTGTACTGAATCAGAGTGTTATCTTGGGGGAGGTACTTTTTGTTACCTTGTGCTATATTTTGCTGTAATAGCTATCAATTAAATAATAACAATGCAATTAAATCACTATTTAGTATAAATACAACTGTCTTGGATAGAAAAAAAAAGACCCACGTCATTCATGACGGCTGAGCATTTAAACAATATCACATCCACGGGCGTGTGACCCATGAGTCAATACATGGACCTGTGTAATTTCTAGTTTTCATAAAGTACCTCTCCAATGCAATTGCGTCTGAAATGGATGTATTTGAGACTATCCCAACGTTCTATTCGCAGGGTGAGGGCAAATAGAATGTCACAATGTACAAGTCAGCGCCAAATACTTAGTAAATGACCTCTAGCTTGTAGTAGAATGCGACCAAAAATGTTTGGTTACACTGAATGCAATGAAGACAAATATAATTTCCTTTAACAACAACAGATAGTCCATCAGGGCAACGGAATGAACACCTCGTGAACAATAAAGGCCAAAGGGAGAGCCAAGAACGAGATGGAGGAACGACCTAATACAACACATGAGTCCCACATGGCAGTGGATAGCTCGGACAGATATAGATGGCTAAAGTCCAGGGAGGGGTTCCTCATTGAGTGATAACACCCTTATTGATTGATTGATTGATTGGACAACGATATGAGACCTTTCCAAGATTTAATGATAACACCCATCCTGGGAGACAAACATTCAACATCCTCGAGCTGACATTCCCAAGCAATGTGAGTTTGAATAAGTACATAGAAGATATTGCCAAATTAGTTGCAAAGAAGTTCGGCTCCCCATCCTGAGTTAAAACTCCCGAAAACTGCCAGGCCATTGTATGTCCATGAAGCCACCATTGGCATTTTTTTATAATGATGTTGCCCAATATGAGCTGTTACAGCACCCACAAGCTGCTCTGTCTTGAACAACGTGCAATGACGAATTTCTAACATAAGTACAGCAATGTATACGAAAATTCAACCACTGTCTCGTGGCAATAGTGTAGCAACACCGTGCTTGTTTTACAAGTTTCTTTTTGTTTTACAAGTTGTTTTTTGTTTTACAAGTTTTTTGTTTTACAAGTATTTTTTTTGTTTTACAAGTTTTTTTATTTTACAAGTTTTTTTTTGTTTTACAAGTTTTTTTTTTGTTTGACAAGTTTTTTGTTTTACAAGTATTTCCAAAGAATTTGAAGAGTTTACTGTCATATACTCTCCTGCCTGCCCAATGCGAGCTATATACATTCAGCGATTATAGTCAGGATATCTGCAGAAGAACAAGCTTGCCTAAATCGATACTGATAGTCGAAAAAAAAGTTCAGTATCTAGGAGGTAGTGGACTAGTGCTTGATTGATTAAGAACTCCAAGATTTTGACGAAAGCAGGAAGAATGCTAATGAGGCGACAATTGAGTCGATCACTTCTTACACCAGAATTCTTGAAAACTACTACCACAGTAACAATTTTCCAGCAGTTATGAAATCAAGATACGATAGAGTATTTGTTGAAGAGTTGAGAGCGAACTGGGGCAACCTCAGTGAAACATTATAAATAGTATAGCAAGGATGAAATCAAGCTCACACGTGCAGTGTGATGTTTGCGTTTCTTATGATATACGAACATCACAAGAAGTGATTTTCAAATCGTCGAGTGTGGTTTCTATCCGTAAAGGGAAATTCATGAAATAGCGTTTTTTGGGGTCTAAAGTAGAGCTGGAGGCAAATCGTCGGGTACACAGATCAACCATGGTGGAGGACTTGTTGATTGCCCATTTTTACTAAACTGTTTTAAATTTTCAAAAAATCGGGAGTTCTTAATTTCTGCAATTCAATGCATTTCCTATTGATTTCGTATGACTTACCTTGGTTACGACTATTTCAGTCTCTTACACTTATTTCTAACTTCTATATACTTTTATCTATTTTTACTGGACTTATGTCGGATAAATCTACGGAATGCATGCTGCCTTTGAGCAATAAAACTGCACAAGTAGAAGTGAACCATTGAGGAGAGTGGAGAACTTCCGCGTGGAACATGTACTGCAATTGTTCAGTAGACTCATTTGCACAATGTTCTGCAGGAAGAGAAAATATACTATTCCATGGGGCATCTTTGATGTAATCCCTGATTGCTTTCCAGTCAGTATTCTTAAAGTACCTTTTCGTTTTGAGCAATGGCTTTCAGACTTTTGGGGTTGAGAGTGTCTACCAATATCATAACGTGATCAGCATCCTAGAGTGAGCTTTGTTAGACAATCTTCGGAAACTGTGGTGAGAAATATGTCTAGACGTGAGGCTTGCTGATCTTGACAATCTGGGAGACAGGTCGGGAATATCTGTGTCGTGGAATGGGATACAGAAAGGCTATTTATGATACATCTGTGTAATTAGAGAAACCAAATAAATTACTGTGGTAGACATTAAAGTCATCAAATACATATAATTGGAGCTTGTATCTAAGGAGAGTGCTTCATTAATGCTGTGAGAAACGTAGTTGATTGGGGTATCATTGCAAGGTTAATCTAAATCACATAAAGGCCTGGTCGTCTGATTCTAGATTGGAATCAATAATCAAGAAGATAGTGTTACGAATATAGACTCCAATACTCTATATATTGACAAACCTTTTGCTTTCATGGTTAAAAGTATATATTAAATAAATAAATATTATGTCACATATAGCGCTTGTTGGATGACATCGTCCTCGCGAGTGTACAAATCCTACTAGTGAGACATTGACTTGGGTTCTCAGTCATTGGGTGACGACACTCTTTGTTTTATTAGCTATAGGTAAATTCCATAGTCGGATTTCGCAGAAGTTTGCTTCATCTATGTTAAATAATATGCTTTATTGTACGTGGCGCTATTGTTAAATTGCAAAATATATCTATAGACATAGAAAATCCGAAAATAATTTACAATTTAAAGTACATCGAAAAAAAACCCCACACAAACCTTTTTACATACACTTTTACTCACATCATAACAAAAGAATAAAGTCCGGCATGGTAATCTGTTTCTTTTTACGTACTTTCAGAATCTGCAGGCTTCAATATCTCGACGAGGAAGATAGTGTTACGAATATAGACTCCAGGTCTGTGAATGTGTCTGTCTGAGTCCTTACGGTAAAGTGGAGAGGTATTTAGTTACGTTAAAGTGATTAGAGGGAATGGGAGAGTGTAGGTAAATATTACTTAGCATTTAGGGAGTTTGCCATGAGAAATGATTTTACATCATCTAAGTGCTAAGTTCACGAATATTTGTAAATGCGAGCCTAAAAAATATGGCGGGAATTGGTTTTGTTTTAGCGTGAATCTGATTTGGTCGTATTTCTTGTTTGAGCCGTGATTTTATTTATTAGTTTCACTTTCAGTATGAGAGGTGTTGGACAAAGTGGATCTGTACAATACGAAACATGCACGCACACGTAAATCATCAGTCGACCCTTCATCTAAAAGATTGTGAGATCGATAAAGCCCACTAGAGATGGATGCAGGGTCTCTTTCCATGCGCCACTCTAAAACCACCCCGATAGTATGTGACTGGTGATAAAGCAGTCACTCTAATCGTTACCAAAGAATTAGTGCTCTTGTACTGTCAGTTAGAATACAGCAGCTAGACAAACTGCCAAACAGGTACTCTCAAATCAGTCAGACAACCAGTTATATGTGTCAATCAAGCACTTGCAAGATGCTCAGCTTAAGGGGAAGAGAATGAGACAGCATTCATTGAAATAAGACCAAGCACTGGGTGTCTCTGTTGACTCTTTGTGCTCACACATATGCACCTGGCGAATAGATAAAGGAGTATAAAGCCGAGTGTTAAGCAGAGCCAGGTGTTTTATATTATTTATTTTTACTTTTTGGGGTGTTGTGAAGCTGTATATATTAAAATAAAACCGTGTCAACGATGTATTTCAAGGTGCAATTTAACAATGAAAATGGATTGTTTGATTCGAAGGTCAGCAACATTTATTTCGATGGCTAAGATATTCACTTTAAAAATCCTGTCAGTGGCGGTGCAAGCCTGAATATGCCTATGAAATAAAGAGTTATGTGTTTGCAGGTGTTCCTTGATCCGAATACGAAAGGAATCACTATGCTCTACTATGCATGTGGTGCATTGAATGCGATACACAATGTTCGTGTAGTGGCATAAATTAGTAGAATTCATGTAGCAAGTTATAAGGATGCGGGATGTATTATTTTGATGTGCGTTGCGTGTTGTTAGTTGTTGCCATAGTATGCCCCCGGCGTTTATTAGTTGTACATCAAGACCCTCCCCACGTATGGTATTGCAGATAGCTGTAGTGATCCTGCTGTTGATGTACAACAGCTTTAGAAAGCAGATGCTTGAGAGATTGTATATTTTGGGGATTTTCCGAAGTTTCTGATATGTTCGTATGAAATATTTTAGTTTCTTGTACATGGCATAACTTATTGCTGCTGATAATATTGTAAGCTTTTTTTGCTACGTTTATTGCGGATGCGCGTCAACCCGTTCTCTGCATATTTTGGCATTACGAAAGACGACCGATAGGTAATGTATCAAAGTTACTCTACAGGTGGGCTTCCTGCTGGACTTTGCATTTATGTTATCATCGTCTGAGATGTTCAAGCTAAAGTATAGAAGTGCCAATAACCCAGGACTTAATATGTGCGTCTGTATTGTTTAAAATTGAGTTCGCCTCGTACTGAGACGGTGCTATAAAAAGGAAGTCGTCTTATGAAGAAGATGTAGTAATGGCAGGAGTTGAGAGTGGGTCGTTTTAATTTATCCATCGTTGGTGAGCAGTCCCGAGAGGCTGACTCCCATACGAAATCACGTTATTTGTTTGTATGTGTTTTTTGTAGTGAATTTTATCGAGGCGTTAGTAAATAGATTTCGGCATCTAGGGAAATGGTTATGCAATTCATTTTTTGGGGGGAGGGTGATTTTAGTAGAAGTATGACGTTGGTAGTAATTTTATGTTGTACTTATTTGATATATAAGGTTGAATAATGTTAGTAACTGTTTTTGCTAAATGATATACGAGTGTAGGGATGTGGGAGATTATAGGTCTTAAGGGGATCCTTTTTAATGTGTTTTTTTCCGATACATAACTTATAATTTTATTTAGTTTTAGTATTCCTACTTCAGCGTTGTTTGCTGTGATTGTTTGTTTTTTCTTATTGTTCTCTTGTTTTTTTTAAAGTAGCTTAGATTTAGTTTTATTGCAAAGAATGTTATTATTTTTGTATCGTAATGTATTTTATTTAAGATGATATTCATTCTAGATTTGTTAGCAATTCTTATCGTGATGTCGTTATATTTGTATAGTTCTGTAGCGGCTTATTTTAGTTCTGGGATTATGGTGTCTATGTTTCTGTGAGTTTTTAAGTCCCTTAGGAGATTTTTGAGGTTGGAGTGCGTGGTGATCTTATCTTCATTTTGTAAGTTTTGAATTTGTTGGTAGAGAATTTCGATTTTACATTGTTTTACGTTTTGATCTTATTTACTAGAGAGTGGGCAGTAAGGACCTTGGTTAAGGAATAGAATTTGATGTTCTATGAGGAGAGGGTTGGAGAGGTTTACGTATTTTCCGTTGATATTAGGGAAGTATACGTGCCCCTTTGTTGTGGTCAAAACAATCAAATATTAAATTCGATACACTGCTGTCAAAAACTCTACTCCAAATCACAACACTCTACTTTCAAAACTCAAACCTAAAACACGACGCACTGCTGACATCCGAATCCAAAATCAACGCCGTTAATGAAAAATCAGGCTTTTTATATGCAATCGGCAGTATCTCATTTGCATGTTAGATGACAATATACCAAGCATATAAAAGGGGCTTTTTTCTTCTTTTTCTTTATTCTTTTTGTTTGCACGGAAATCTACAGCCTGCACACATTTGTACTAAGTTTTTAAGTGATTAATTACAAAAAACAAAAAACAAAACAAAATAAAAAAAACTTATTTTGCCTTTGGTAGCATTTATGACCACATTTGTATAATTGATTCAAGTTTAATTTTGTTTATTTTTATGGTGGACTTGTTTGTGATGTAGGAATTCCGTGATGCGAGACTGAATTTCAGTTGTTTTTTCTTTAAGTTATGCAATTGTTTTTTTCTTTAAGTTATGTAATTGTTTTTTAAGTTATGTAATTGTTTTTTCTTTAAGTTATGTAATTGTATTTTTTCTTTATGTTACGTATTTGTTTTTTTTTTCTTTAAGTTATGTAATTGTTTCTTCTTTACGTTGTGTAATTGTTTTTTCTTTAAGTAATGTAATTGTTTTTTCTTTAAGTTATGTAATTGTTTTTCTTTAAGTTATGTAATTGTTTTTTCTTTAATGTATGTAATTGTTTTTTATTAAGGTATGCAATTGTTTTTCTTAAAGTTATGTAATTGTTTTTCTTTAAGTAATGTAATTGTTTTTTCTTTAAGTTATGTAATTGTTTTTCTTTAAGTTATGTAATTGTTTTTCTTTAAGGTATGTAATTGTTTTTAATTTAAATAAGTTATGTAATTGTTTTTCAGTAAGTTACGCAATTGGTTTTTCTTTAAGTTATGAAATTGTTTTTTCTTTAAGTTATGTAATTGTTTTTTTTATTAAGTTACGTAATTGTTTTTTCTTTAAGTTATGAAACTGTTTTTTCTTTACGTTATGTAATTGTTTTCTGTAAGTTATGTAATTGTTTCCCCCCATTACGTTACGTAATTGTTTTCTTGTTACGCAATTGTTTTATCATTAAGTTCTGTAATTGTTTTTCATTAAGTTATGCAATTGTTTTTTCTTTAAGGTATGTAATTCTTTTATTCTTTAAGTTACGTAATTGTTTTTCTTTAAGTTATGAAATTGTTTTTTCTTTAAGTTATGTTATTGTTTTTTTCATTTAGTTATGTAATTGTTTTTTCATTAAGTTATATAATTGTTTTTCATTAAGTTATGCAATTGTTTTTTTCTTTCAGTTATGTAATTGTTTTTTATTTAAGTTACGTAATTGTTTTTCTTTAAGTTATGAAATTGTTTTTTCTTTAAGTTATTTTATTGTTTTTTCTTTAAGTTATGTAATTGTTTTTCTTTAAGTTATGTAATTGTTTTTTCTTCAAGTTACATAATTGTTTTTTCTTTAAGTTATGAAATTGTTTTTTCTTTAAGTTATGTAATAGTTTTGTTTAAATTAAGTTACGTAATTGTTTTTTTTTGTTATGAAATTGTTTTTTCTCTAAGTTAGTAATTGTTTTTTCTTTAAGGTAAGTCATTGTTTTTTCTTTTTGTATGTAATTGTTTTTTCATTAAGTTATGAAATTGTTTTTTTCTTTAAGTTATGTAATTGTTTTTGCTTTAAGTTATGTAATTGTTTTTAATATTAAGTTATGAAATTGTTTTTTCTTTAAGTTATGTAATTGTTTTTCTATAAGTGATGTAATTGTTTTTTCTTTGAGTTATGTAATTGTTTTTTTCTTTAATTTATGTAATTGTTTTTTCCTTTATGTTATGAAATTTTTTTTCTTCACGTTATGAAATTGTTTTTTCTTTAAGTTTTGTAATTGTTTTGTCTTTAAGTTATGTAATAGTTTTGTTTAAAATTAAGTTACGTAATTGTTTTTTTTTAGTTATGAAATTGTTTTTTCTTTAAGTTAGTAATTGTTTTTTCTTTAAGGTAAGTAATTGTTTTTCTTTTTGTATGTAATTGTTTTTTCTTTATGTTATGTAATTGTTTTTTCTTTAAGTTATGTAATTTTTTAAAGTTATGTAATTTTTTTGTTTATGTTATGTAATTGTTTTTCTTTAAGTTATGTAATTGTTTCGATGTCTTAGTTACGGTTACCTATCACCTCTTTGATGGATGCTATTTTTCATTGTATTATAATTTTTCTGAAGACACCTGTGAGTTTTTTCCATTTGTATACGCATATTTATGCAGCAAATCCTTATCCAAGAATGTGTGGTTAAATGCGACTAAACTTTCATTTTTCTTTTCTGTAATTTTCTTGATTTGACGAGCAATTCTTGTAGTATTGGTTCGTAAATGATGCGTTATAGAACCGAGTGATCGGGTGTCGCCTATTTCTCTCAAACGCTTTCGATCACGTGATCGTCACCAGGAGTAGTATACGAATGACACATTTACATCCCTATGTCAGTTTCGTTCAGGAACAGCAGTTTTGGGTTTAGGCTTTTGGAAATGGACATCAACTTCTGGAAAATTGTAACTTAGACTCTTGTGTTAGTAAACGAGACCTGCCAGTGGGGGGTTACGTTGGATGTAGGGGTTCTAGGTTTATATTTATGCTTTGTTTTGTGACTTGTCATATTGAGGCTGAAAGAAGCTTTGTAGAAGTCAACAGTAATATTAACAGCTAACCGAAGAGATAATGAATAAAGAAGGTGGAATCCTTTTCTCTGCGTGATGGTGCTAGTATTTGAAATTAGCGATGATTCTAGAAGTCTTCGCTGAGCTCTATCTGGAACGAATTTGATGATTTTTACACGTGCAAATTCGTTCCAGATAGAGCTAAATAATAGCACCATCACGCAGAGAAAAAAAGTCTACAATTTAGCCCCCATTATAGGAAATATAATAATGAAAAAATGGGTAGCTATTCTATATATCCTTAACCGTTTTTCCTTGTATGATTTCTACAAAACTATTAAGATATTAACAATTAAGCCAACAAATAAATATAAATAAAAATACACTAAAAACCCCATTTAATGGTTCAGTAACTATGCATGTATATATGCATATAAGTGACGTTTAAATGTGTGTGTATATATATATATAGAATAATTCAACCTCCCTACACGCACTTTTATGAGTTCATTTCCATAGTGGGGAAGAACTTTAGGTTCCTTCCCTATTCACGCGCCTCTGTAACATGTTTCCTCAGCATATTTTAACCAAATCCTGATTATGTTCCCTGAAACGTTGATTACTATTTATATATTTTCATGCTTCCTTTTAATTCCCATAAAGACAACCATCGTTTGTATTTCATTTTATTCACACACACACACACACACACACACACACACACACACACACACACACACACACACACACACACACACACACACACACACACACACACGCGCGCGCACGCACACACATATATATATGTATATATATACATATGTACATACATATACATGTCTATATATAGACACACAGACACACACAGACACACACACGTATATATATATACAATATTGTGATAAATATTTTATTTTAATGTTTATCCATATACACATGTGTTTCATACTTTTTAGGGGTTCACTAGTGTGGAAAATGACTGTTGTACCAGCCGCGCGATCTAAACAACAGAACAAAGTCGCTTCTAACTTTTCAGTCTGAACCTCTACCACGCGACGAATCAGCCATTTGGGAAGAGGAGAATTAAAGTCTCTTTTTGTCTATACAGTCGAGCATATTTTAGTAGGCTTTTAGAATAGCGTTCAACAATCTAGACATACTGAACTTTGTATTACAGATTACTGAAAATATGCCCGAGTGTATGGCAATGGCCGATTGGATGAAACACATGTCAGTATTGCAACACTGTCTATCTGAAATGAATGGCAACATTTAAAAATCTTGATAAATAAGGTAATCTCCGAATTCGGTCATCATTTTCTGCATGAGCTAATGCATATATCACATGGTCATATGATATATAAAACACACGACATATTTATGTCTACTTACGTAGGACGATGTAGATACAAAAAAAGTAGACAAATTAAGTAGATCTCTTGACAGAATAACACATCTCACATTTATGTTATTACTTACACCTATGACATTTGGATATATACATACATACATGCACACACACACACACACACACACACACACACACACACACACACACACACACACACACACACACATATATATATATATATATATATATATATATATATATATATATATATATATATATATTACCAGGCTTCCGGCGTTGCCCAGGGAATCTACTTTATTTTTGACCTCATGCATGACGTCATACTGCCATTATACATGACGTCGTCTGCTATTTTATGATGCATAACATATATGCTATGACGTCATTGTGAACAAACAGACAAATAAACAAACAAACAGGAATACGAATTTATTATATATATATATATATATATATATATATATAATACTAGCATAACTCGTGTACAACCGTTGTCCGATAGAAAAATGTAAAAAACATAAGGAATTCGTTAAAACTCCTCCTGGTAAACAAATTAAATTATGATTATTTAACGCCTTATCATATGTGAATCACGTAAAATATGCATGTGAATAAACTATTAGAAACTTTGTAATATATAGAGATATTATTTATTGATAAACTGGAATCTACAAAAAATGAATGGCTCGTTATGATTGTAAAAATGAATGAAAGAAAGTTGTGGACGCGTCTCCTTTTTTAATTTACATTACGGTATCACACACAAACGCATAACTTGCGTTGATTTATCGTAACTGGATCAGTAAGGTGGTGGACAGGTAAATTTCCCAAGTTTTATAAAATGCTTAGGAATCGTGAATTTTGATAGGTTAATTGATTTTGATAGTTTTTATGTTGTGTGATGTGGGTAATTATTAATTAAAATTTGTAGGGGGATACTATCTAGAACATAATGTTCCAGAATACTGTGTAGGGAGTTGAGCAGCAAGATATCAGTTTATTTTGTCTAATTGTTTCTTACCAAGAACTTTAACTTTCCATATGCAGAACACGTTACGACAAGACGGGAAACAATAAATGTGGCCCCGAATCTCCAAGTGTCCTGCTTACCTATGAAGCCTTTTATTCATTATCTTTTGTGATACAGCGTACATTTTTAAATCTGTTTTCATTCATTTATGACAAACATGTGTCTGTGCGTTCTTAAAGAATACAAATTGTTTTCCTATCGTTGTTAATATTTTAATATTATTTATCCTAATTAGTCGTGAAAAAGTAGTGTAGTTTTACACTGGCACTCAGCTTTACTGGATCTGTCACTGATACGTGACGTGTCCCTTAACTCCCCGAGGTCGTGGGGACACTGCATTATTTCATGCAGCGTTTCTTGGGCAAGAATAGCCTGGCGGTAACTATGCCTCTCCAGGCTCCGAGCACATACAGCACCTAGCAGTATCAAATGGCCACACACTTTAGTATTGCCCAACGTCGTTTAACTTCGGCGATCTAACGAGAACAAATGTGTCAACGTGATTATGCCGTATCAGAAGACGTGAGCTCATTTAATAAGACAAATATTTGATATTTACTGCTAGTACAATCATATTTCTAGCGTTTTCCTTGGCTTCTATCTTGTTCCTTTTCATAAACGACTTACTGACGAGTGCGAGACGAAAAAAAAATGATAAATCGGTATCTTGAATTTTATTGAATTCATTTAATTATGTAAAAAAAAAAATGAATTGCCATGGTTTTCTATCGTAATATTTGAAAACAAACTGACCAATCAAGAAAAAGAAAACTCCATCTTTATTTACGCAAACACAAAAAAAGTAAACATCGATTCATCACGGTGATCTTATCACCATCACAGGCAAGCCGTGCGGCGTTGCCCGGTCGTAAAATACGCATAATTATAATATTTTAATTCATACAGAAACGGAGACATGTGCATGCGAGTATTATGTTTTTTTTTTAAACAGTCCATTTTTTTGTAAGTAAAAAGAAAACATTCTCGAGCTTAGATCGAAAGCAAAACCTAGAGACAGCGAGCCAAGTACGATAACCATTAGACCGGCTTGACACATTCTTTAAACCTGTTTTGCAATTGTACTTATTTTTAACATAATGAATCTGTCATGTGAACCATTCACACATGCGTATTCGTGGAACAATTAGCAAACAGATAAAAAGCTGATGACCCTTACGTACCAATTTTTCAATGTTGACCCCTTAGCAGCCCGTTTTTTCCAGATGAAAACCGAAAACTTTTTTCTCATGTCTGAATACCCTATATACCAAATTTCAAATCTGTAGATCCAAAATCTGTAGAATATATGCTGAAAAGTGTCTTCACGCACATTCTCTCTTTTATAGATATATAGATTAGATTAATGAATTTGGCTTCAGATTTTATAATTTTGTCTCTGTTATTACTTATTGTAAACCGGCGCGTTTCTCGCGTCTACGTCAATTACACTTTTATATTTACTAAAAAATGAATACGTATTGAAATAAATCATGCGATAACGTAAAATAATAAAAAAAAACATAACATTTAAACAATCTTATAACAGGGTATAGCATGATGATCCCTTCATGAAAAACAGATCTGATAGTATTACTGGACGAATACTTAATAAAATCATTTTTAAATAAGAGAAGAATCCAGGTCGTCTTCGATGGTCGTACGTCTAAACAATATGATATAAATGCGAGTGTACGTTTGGACGTTTACTATTCCTGATATTCATAAATGACCTCTCTAATAAAATAGTCTCTGAGACAGGTATATTTGCTGACAACATCACACTCTATAACATGTTCAGGAAAAGTAATGTACACATATCCAAGGCAATGGTGGAAACCCAAGAGGACGACCTGAAGTCCGTAGTTAAATGGGGTAAAAAATAGATAGTAACGTTCAATGCTGCCAAAACAAAGTTCATTACTGTTAATAATTATAAGGAACCTTCTCAGTCAATAATAGCTATGGCTAAAGATACATTACCTCAAAATACTTCGTTCAACCTCCTCGGCTTAACGTTCACAGGGAACATAAGTTGGAACAGATACGTCGAGAGCATTGACAAGGCTGCTGCAAATGTGGGCTCTCTCTACCGTGCTAGAAAGTTACTTACGCATGAAAGTATCCTGTAATTCTATAAGGCAACCATACCTCCATGTATGGAGTATTGTTGTTACATTTGGGCTGGTGCATTTGCTACTAGTTTCTCGCTCCTGGACAGGGTTCAAAAAAGAGTCGCCAACCTGATAGGCCCTGAATTGTCATCTAAGCTTCAATATCTGTTCCATCAACGAAATCTTACATCCTTTTGTCTGTTTTGCAAGTATGTTAATTGTGGATGCTTCGACGAACTACAAGCGCTTGTACCCCCCCCCCCCGACGTACATACACCCGACAAACCAGACAAACAGCAAAGTCCCACCCGTACACATTAAGGACCCCTAGATGTAAAAACGCCTTCTACTCTAATAGTTTCTTCGCTAGAACTAGTAGACTTAGGAATTCTCTTCTGGGTTCCTGCTTCACTGGCTGTACTGACATGCAAAAGTTCAAGTGAAATGTGAACAGGAATCTTGCTGCCCAACTCCCTACATAGTATTCCAGCAACTTATGTCCCTGATAGTAGCCCTTACATCAAAGTGGCACTGCGCTTTATTCGGGGTGAAAATGAAATAAAAAAATAAAGAATAACTTACGAAATTAAACCAATCATAATGCGTTTAAAATCCGAAAATTCATTATTTTATAAATAGCTAAAAAAAAAAAAAGGAGAGAATAAATAAATTCGTGACTCTAAAAATGTTGAAATAAAGTTAAAATTCCTGAAACTGCCGAATGGAATTTTATTGAAACTTGGTCTACGATTCTCATTATTAAAAGATTGAAAGCGTTCGAAGCTGTTTACACCCGCTTTATTGTAAATAGAGATACAACAATATAACCTTAACAAAATTAGTTACAGTTTTGTAACAATTCGATGCAGTGGATAAGTTAATTAATTAATTCAATTTTCAAAATAGAAAAAATAAAACCTCTCGAGCAACACTGAGAAGGTACAACTATTTTTTTAATAAAGTTGTAGCATAAAATATTTTTCATAGAAAGTTATCTAATGCTATCAGATCAGACTGACTGAAGATATCAGTTTCCAGATTTAAATGTACCAAACATTGATACACTATTGCTTTTCTTTTCATTTTCAAAACTCAATCATGTTCTGCAAACTTCAAAACAAAAACCACGGGTTCCTCTACAAAACAATCAAACTAAGCATAATGAATATATAAGATATAAAGAACTTGAAGTATACTCGTCTTTATTTTCCAAATTACTTGATTCGAATAATCGGTTAAAAAGTTGATGTGCCACGAAACAAATCAATAAAGCACAGAAAGTTTACAAAATTAATCTATTTTCCACGAGAAGTCACATTGGAATCAAAGGCGATGAAAGGACTTACTTAGCACCCAAATCTGTACTAAACCTGAATCCTGAAACAAGAAGCATTCCATATACTGACTTTAAACCCAAAATCAATCAACTATTTTATGCAAAATGAAAACAACAATGGAACAACAACTCAAAGATCAAATTATGCCAAATTAAATCAAATTATACCAAATTAAACGAAATTATACCAAATTAAACCAAATTGAACGAAATTATACCAAATTATACCAAATTTTACCAAATTAAACCAAATTTTACCAAATTAAACCAAATTATACCAAATTAAACCAAATTAAACCAAATTATACCAAATTAAACCAAATTAAACATAATTAAACCAAATTACACCAAATTATACAAAATTAAACCAAATTATACCAAATTAAACAAAATTATACCAAATTAAACGCATTCTAGAAGAATAAAAATCAATTCCTAGAATATCAAGTAAAGAACAAGTTGTTATATCCAAAATTTATATTGGTCATACAAGACTCACACACTCCTACATACTGAAACAAGAGCAACAACTAAAATGCGAATTCTGTCAAAAATATTACACCAGCAAACACATTTTTGTGGATTGTAGAGCCATTCATAATGCTAGAAAACAATATCTTGAATCCAACAGCATGAAAAACAGTTTCGAAAACAACCGCTTGGATCAAATACTTTTCTTTTGAAAGTAACACGACTTTTTATAAATTAAAAAAAAAAATTTACTCAACTATGGATAAATATTAAAAAAAAATGAAGACCTTTTTTCTAATCTACTGGATTTGGTAGTAGATTAGAAAAAAGGTTTAATCGGAAAAGGATTGATATATCGTTAAATCAACCAACAAATCAACCTACCCACCAAAAATAAACAATTTTAAACATGCTCACCGATATACGGAACGATAAAATTGTCGCCATAGAAAACGAATGACTTCATTTCCCTTTGATGAAAACAGGTTTTCTTTTTTGTTGCAGGCCATTTACTCATTGGCCAGTTGTGTACAAATCCCAAGAGCGATAGAAGCCTTCTATCATATCTGAAAGTGACACAATGTTCAACGATCGAGACAGCAGATGCGCCTCTGTACAACTCATTCTCTCTACCGATCTAAGTTATGAAAATAGGACCATTGCCAAAACCCTGAGGGCACAAAATGCTGGAGGGCATAGCTCAGCGAAGTTTCCGGTCACGCTTATGGTTTGGGTGTGGTTTCAAGTGAGGGTCAGATCATGCCACCTCACATATTCGAAGTCGGCTTGAAAACCAACACCAAAGTGTACCTGGATATGCTGAAGAGTGTGGTGATTCTCTGTCGCAATCAGGTGTCCTCTGGCAGACCCAAGGTGTGGTAGCAGGACTCGGCGTCGGCCCACAAGTCCAAAGAGACCCAAGCTTGGCTTCAGAAAGGGTGATACGGTTTTGTATCCTTCTCTCACTTTCCCTTTTCTCCCCCGACCTGAACCCGCTGGACTAATTTGTTTGGTTATACGTTGAGAACATCACCAACATGACCTTCCACAACACCAAAGCCAGCCTGATCGTTGCCATCCGTCGACCTCCTGTCGGCGCTTGTGGAAAAGGCTCTCACTTTCGAAACCGCATCGAGGCGGTGATTGATGTTTGAAGGTATCTACATTGTATAGATGTCAGCTCTAGTATATAATCAAGTTACCTGAATTGATTTTGCAAATAAAAGTTTTTAAATCAAACTGTAGTGCCGTTTTCTTTACGGCGACAAATTTATCGTTCCACCCTGTAAACTAGAGTAATCGGAATCAGAAAAATCGGACCTCTTTGGGGTATCGGAATCTGTATCGGTATCGAAATCGGAAAATTTTTTAGCCTATTTTCCGATGCCAAAACCGATTCCTTTAATTGTGTTTTTTTTTTGTTATTTGATTTTGGTTTAAGAAACATTTTCCACTTCTTGTAGTAATTATAAGATAATAAATATTTATTAATTTTAAACTTCCAGTAAGACTAAAATCTATACATCACGCCCTCGCAAGTCTGTTTTTACGCGAGAGAAAATATATGCACATTTAAGACGAGCTCTTTACAGTAACAGGGACAACATAACACTTTTATAGCTAAATATTTAGAGATTTATAAAGAATCGGAATAGGTAATCGGTAATTGTATCGGAATCGGGAATTTATTAGTAAATCGGTAATTGTATCGGAATCGGGAATAATATTGGAGTCGTCCCATCACTACTGTAAACAATAACATTTCCGCTACATAACATTTAAAAGGTGGACATCCTAATGAGGTGAAGTAAACAGGTTCTCTTCAGATCCTATAAAGGATGTCTTCTGTTGACACACTTTCACGCCCCCTTCCTCATCTTAGTTATTGCTTATTTTCCCATCAATTATTATTGCCGCTCGAGTAAGAAATTTTACCGTGTCATTTAACACACCACCAATGAAATCTATGAATTTGTACAAAAGAATAATATATAAACATATTTACATAATGGTATTATGTAAATAAAATGCCACCCTGATGTGAAATCATTATAGTCCTTTTTCACTAAACATTTTTAGAAACGTCTTGCATGATCTGCTTCGATGTTTATGGAAAAATAATGTGTCAAATGAAAGAAGCTACGGATCAAATCCCAAAGATCAGAGAATATTACGTATGAAATAGCGGGTAGATCAAAAGGGAGATGGTATATTCAAGACACGAATGGCTAAACGGAAGGCATGGTGCATAGTGTTAAAAAAGAAATATATCTGTTTGTTGTTCTTTAGAAATAAGTAAAAACGTTATGATATGATCTTTAAATCTTCACTTAGAGTAGAAACTTTGTATATGTGAAATTGTTTTGAATGTTATTGCATACAGCTTAATTTATTTGACGTTTCTGAATTTTTGAGAGAAGGATTGGTTATTCGTATTATTTGGATTCACCGGACTACTGTTCTCATATTGAATGCGGTTTTCACAACATTTGAGTCGATAAAAACTCCGACATTCTTCAGGTGTATTTTGTCGAACTCGGGAATTTGAACCATTTATCCAGTCATGGCTGTAGGAACAAGAGCACGAAATCCCCGTGAAGTAAATAAAGGGTCCCGCTCGAAATTCCCGAGTTCGATAAAAAAAAAACATTCCCGAGTTCGACAAGATAAACCTGTAGAAGGTCGGAGGTTATGTCGACCGAAACGTTAATTTCTTTTTAAACATTGTGTAAAAATACTTTATTAAAAAGCTTATTACAAATAAATAAAAAATGTAAAAGATTATATAAAGACATGATGAACAGTAACCTTTTTTTATATATAATTCTTACACTGAATGGCATTTTAGAATTCCTTTTCTAACAAGCAAAGTAACGTTGAATTAAAAGAAAGACAGCTTTATTCAACACTCGACGTTTAATGAAGAAGAAAAATTTATTCAACACTCGACGTTTAATAAAGAAGAAAAATTTCGAAAGAATCTGGAATTTATTGATCGCTGAGGTGATCTGTTCTTTTCAAGATTTTCTCATGAGTTCTTTCAAAGTTTTGACCATTCGTATGAGCTAGTGTTGTACTGTGAGGATTGCAGAATGGATGTATCTTTGCTTGTCCGTATTTAGGGATCAGCAGGGAGCGATACCGATGGAGGTATCACGCGATATTCCGGGTTCTTGTATTAGGAGTTGTAAATCTGTAAAGATCCAAGATCTACTTTTTTTTTTTTTTGAGAGTTTCTTTTATTAAATTATATTGTATGAAGTATTGTAATTGTCTGTATTTTTGAGATGAGGTGTTTTCATTGATTGAGATTGTCGGACTGACTTCCTCATCTTGGTTGTTATAGTCACAACGTTTCGGCCGTTTTGCCCTCCGGCCTTCGTCATGTGTTTTGTATCGAACTGGGGAACCGTTTGTTAGGAGTCTCGAACCCAACCCTTTATTATTATTACGGGGGTACCGTCTTAGGACTCCAGCTAGGCTCTGGGACATAGTTGCTGATTCTCTGTTTTGAATGTTGCTTTTCACTGCCTTCGTTCAGGACTGAACTCAGCACCTTTGGGTAACTGTAAACTTTGATACAACGTCTAGGACCACTCGGCCATATGTCACTAGGATGAAGGCCGGAGGGCAAAACGTCCGAAACGTTGTGACTATAACAATCAAGATGATGAAGTCAGTCCGACAATCTCAATCAGTATGAAGTATATATAGTATTACTTCTAGATATCTCACACGTGCATACAGGTGATTATTAATTATATGAGCGCCATCTTGTTTATCAAGTGTTCATGCTTTAGAAGCACAGTCTTCTGCTATAAAATCTATGATAGAAGAAACTTACTGAAATTTTCATGTAGAATCATATTCGTTTCCGTACACAGCAGGAAAAAACTGGACGCTTAATGGATCCCGTTTTTCTAGCATCTTCGGGATCTTTGTACAAGGGTTTGTCATTGCACCATAACGTGAGTATACTTCCCTTGTGAAGTAAACTCTGGCTGATTATAAGGAGACTTATCACGCCAATGAGCTGCGGATGTGGTACTCTTTCTCTTAAGGTCGCTGCGAAGAAGGTGGGCTCTCTATACCGTGCTAGAAAGCTACTTACACCTGAAAGTATCTTGTACCTCTATAAGACCACCGTACACTCATGTATGGAGTATTGCTGTCGCATTTGGGCTGGTGCATCCGCTACTAGTCTCTCACTCCAAGACAGGGTTCAAAGGGGGAACAGAGGCCGAGCAACAAAATGAAGCGACAAGTTGATTTGTTTTCCTCTTTCCATCTCGTTTGCTTTCGTTACGTTAAGTGAGAAGACAACAAATCCACTCCTTAAATTACTGATTATTTAGATTTTAATTTGGGATAACCCGGGACGTTGAACTATTAACGTTGTGGATGGGAAACGATGGGGTTAGGTGAACGCCAAGTAGAACATGATTTGTTATTGCACACGACATATGAAGGTGAAATGAATATCGGATTCATTCGCGCCGTCTGTTTTTGACAGCCCGGCCAAAAACCGGTTAACAACTCCCTCCCACCTTTCCGCCGCCCGACTTCTGCTTCTCGTCTCAGCTAAATAATTTAAGAAAATCTTTTGCTACAATCTGTAGAGTTACTAAAAGTTAGAGACATAAAAATTTATCTATCTATCTATCTATCTATCTATCTATCTATCTATCTATCTATCTATCTATCTATAAGACGGCGAATGAAATTGAAATGTCTGTCGTTGCTTCTTCACTATTTGAACCCTGAACCATCGTCTCTCTGGGTTTCATGCCTTCCCTACGCAGCTCAGTTCCAAAACATAACTTGTTTCAAAGAAAGTACGTACCTGTGGTACACGTTACAATGGGAGTGCTTTTTTTTTTTTACAACCAGGTCACCACTTATCAAAGCCACTTGTATACAAGGGTTAATAAAACAGGAAAAAATGTTGAGATATGATCATGGGAGAATTAATATGGATCAATGGTATGACGTGATAGATTGATTTTAGATCGATCATACGTACAATCAGGTGGGCACACCGGTTCTTATCAGATCACCGAGGTTAAGCAACGATGAACCTGCTCAATACTAAATGGGTGACCATTTAGAAAGGCTAAGCGCTGTATATACCGCACCGAGTCGTAGAAATTTCCAGGTTGGTATCTGGAGGCGCGTTTGACTCACAGGTGTGGGGGGGGGGAGACACATCCCTGAATCAAGACGGAAAGCAACAGGAAACTACCGTGATTACAATGGCTCTACAATTTGGAGAGTCGTGGTCGCCGACGCTCTTGAAAACAAAAAGGAAAAAAGAAAGAAAGAAAAGAAAACCGCAGGGCCGCTGGCATGCATGCTATGAGAAGAATTTGTTTGGAAGCTCTTGCAAACAAGTGTTGTATTATAGGGTACCAAAAACACGTTGACACACCGATTCCCGCTGGATCACCGAAGTTAAGCAACGTTGAGCCTGGTCAGTACTAAAAGGGTGACCATTTTGGGACTTCCAGGTGCTGTATGTGCTCTCCGCTTATCTCGGCATTGTTTCCAGTCGCCCTGGTGGTCTCCTTGCCACTGGACCCAAACAGTGTCGATTCAGGACATGTGTGGTTATAGATTGCGCGACCCTTGCCTTACAAGGGGTATACTCTGTCTTTCGAGACTGAACGGATGTATCGATTGACCAAAAACGTCACGAAAACGGTGTATGTTGTATAATCGTCTAAATGTTGATATGCGTACTTTGGACGAAGGGTTTATCCTGATATGTATACGTGTCACTAAATGTCTGTCGTTGCTTCTTCATTATTTGAACCCTAGAATTGTTGCTGTCTATTTATGATATATTCATATCTAATTGGTCATATGCGCGCGCGTGTGTGTGATACATGTATTTTGGACATACCTTAACTTACTGCATCATTTATCTTGTCCACCTGGAATTCATCTTGTTCTTGGAGGGGAGGCTGGGATCTGTTTGGACGAACACATTGACTCCAAGACGATGATTGGTTTTATATGTTTTTTTTATTCACTTTTCAGATGTCGATCGCAGAAGAATGGAAAGTGAATATCTTTGCTTGCGTGGGTTGCTTCTAGGTCTCTATTTTCCACACGTCAGCTCTCTCCCAGTGAAGAGGGGAGAACGACATGTTAAACCGTCCGCTCTTCTTTACGTTCAAATTCCAACTCTCTGATCTCCAGCAAACCTGCACATGCAGATCCGATCAGCTGACCAGTCCTTCCGGTAAATTTGTCTACAATATGATTTACCATATTTTGACGGATCTTATAAATATTCTTCATATTCATCTCACGTGCATCTCTCCGGTAAGATAGATAAATAGATAGATAGATAGATAAATAGACAGAGATGGATAGATACAGAAATAGATTACTAAATATATAGATCGACACTTTCTTGTGTTCGACCTATTACATAACACAATTTCACCTGACGCTAACCATACTGATCTTATATATCTATCTATTAAAGAGAACTAGTTCTAATGCATCAGCGCAGGGCCTCTATTTTCAATTAGCTAAAATTATGCTAATGCTAAAATGCTTTTGATAAAAATATACATCTATGAATTCGTCTCTAAAATTTTTAAGATTTTGTACAAAACTTCCAGTCACGTACTATCAATTATAAACCAAAATTTACTTAATGAAAACACACTTTTTGTTTCAAAAACAAATTATTTAATATTTTTGCGAAAGTAGTTTTGTTTTCGTGACAATTTATTGGGAAACGACCATATATTTCAGAACCAGTACAAACATTTGAAAGTTTGACTAAGATTTTAGTATAAGTTTAGGATAAAAACAGCGTCCCGTAGAGGAGTGATAATTTCGTTTTGACATAAACGATTGTTATAAAATATACCGACATGGCAAAGTGAGATGAGCTAGAGAGCAAGCGTGATTTCTGATTAGAAAGAATAAAAAGTGAATGAGAACTATCGATGCTAATACAGACCCAATATTAATAGCAATACGATTACTAATACTAATATATATATATATATATATATATATATATATATATATATATATATATAACAATCTTAATAATAACAAAAATATTATTATTATTATTATTATTAATAATAATAATAATAATAATAATAATAATAATAATAATAATAATGTTCGTATTATTATTCATTGGACTACTGTTTTCATCTTGAGTGTGATTTTTACAAGGTTTCAGTCGATGTAACCTACGACCTTCTTCAAGTATATCTTGTCGAACTCGGGAATTTGGACAGAACTTTTAGCGGAACTCTTTATTTACTTCACGGGGGTAGCGTGTTCTTGTTCCGTCGGCCATGACTGGATCCTAAGTAATTCGCAAATGTATTTTTTCGGTTGCCAACGCTGATAATATTGTTCTCAGTGGTAATGAAAATAATTACAATGATAATCGCTTTGATAAAATAAAATACCAGTACAATATTTGAAAATATATATGCAACAATATATATATATATATATATATATATATATATATATATATATATATATATATATATATATATATACAACGAATATATTTTCAAATATTGTACCAGTATTTTATTTCTCCAAATCAATAATCCCGAGGAAGTCTTGAAATAAAAACGAAACGTTGATGACCATATAATTTTGGTTTGTTTCTTTTCTATCTCTCAGTCACGTTGGAATATTATATATATATATATATATATATATATATATATATATATATATATATATATATTGAAAATTATGACACCCAAGATGGCTGACATGTGGCAGCGTTGCGTTAGAATTCCTTTTCCCCAAATACCATGTTTATACAGTAAAAACTCAACTTTTTGTTGTTAACATCAAATGGAAAAATCATGTGACGAATTGGTGACGACAGGATATTTTTATGGACACATACATCGTAAAATTGCCTTCCCACTAAGGAAACAGCTGTAATGAAAAAAATCCAGGAGAAAATAAACAAAACAAAACAACATTCACATAAATCTGTTCTTAAATAAGAATACGAAAATTAGGCGATATATTCATATTTAAATGGGCTTTTCCGTAAGCACAACCAAGGTAAATGTTTCTCGCATGCTTTTCCCGTTAGGGATCCCCCGCCGCCTTTTTTTTCTTTCTATTCAAAAAATGCTACATTGCCTAAAGTGGGGTTATTCATAAAGTCTGAAGAAATGCTGGTTTATGAAAATTTTCAAACGATATAATGATTTAAATTGTCGAACTAGACATTAAAACAATTGTAACGTAAAATGAAATACACTTGTCTTGAAGTCTTGATTTTGCGCACACAGTATATATATATATATATATATATATATATATATATATATATATATATATATATATATTAGTATTACATATTTAAACAAGTTTAGGTTTACATCTAGAATTCTTCATATGGACTAATTATGCAACGATCAAATCCGTTGAATAACGAACATTTCTAATTGCTTTCCTGAGATTGAAAATTCAATCTTTATGAAAGGCGATTGCAACTATGTGATAATAGTTGTAATATAAATGATGTAACACTTCTCCATCTTAGACAAAAGAAATAACTCTATCTTAGGCAAAAGAAATGATCTAATTGCGAATATTAAATGTAGTTGTCCCAAGCTAGAAATTAGCAGTATAAATCCAGCCAGGGAAGCTCCCCATTGTAAAGAAGTTCGGATTAAGAATGGTAATATTAATCCAGTCCGGGTCAACAGTGGTCTCACTCTTCCGTGTCAAGATATAAAGCTATGGCTGAAAAAAGAAAAACAAAAAAAAACTCTTTACCGCCAAGCTGTACCTTCAAGTCACCTTAAAAAACAACAACAATATTTCTTACTCTTATGGCTTGTCGGTTCAACTGATCTTCAAAGTACACGTCTATAGTTCAACAAATGAATGAGTTTTTTTTATGTCCTCGCGTTAATTGCACGTTAACTTCTGTCACTTGTGGACTTCATGATTAAAAATATTTATTGCATAAAAATATTTCACGCCAATCTTTCACGATAAACACCCGTCAAGCTGAAACCACTGTCAATAATTTTCCCCACTCTTTATCTGTGCCTAAATCAAAACGTAAATTCCATGAACAAAGCTTCTTTCTTAGAACTGCACGCCTGTGGAACTCTCTTCCACTTGCCTGTTTCCCACCCGACTACAACTTGGATGTCTTCAAGTCCAACATAAACAAATTCCCGATGAACCGCTCCCTTAAGTAAGACACTTTATAAAATCACAATACTAACGATTACTACGACATTATCCCATTGATTACTGTACACGCAATAACCCTTATCCGCGAGTGGCTTCCGGGCCTTGATAAGTGGTGACCTCCATGTAAAAAAAAAAATTCTGACGGTAAAGAGTTAAGTATATTCTACTTAACTAATTCTGATACCTGATTGGTTCGTACTGATCATCCCTTGCAATAAATATAATTGTACAAACGTTTGTGAAAATGCCCAATAATGCCAAATCTATTGCAACATACCAGTATAATCTTATGAATAAAAATACGCGAATGAAAATAAGAATTTCTTTCTTTCTTTTTCTCAGTTAATGTTTTATGTAACCTCCTAAAAAAAAAGAAGATTTATTGAAGATAATGCTTTCAGGTTTTCGTTGAGTTTCTGAATTCGACAATCACTCAAACTTGTTTTTTTTTTTTTAGACCATAAAATTATTACATGCCTATTGTCACTCTCGTTCTGGTAAACATCCCCAGGCCGCTGTTTTTTAATTTTATTTCTTTCTAAAATAAACAGTTTTTCTTTAGTAAAAACAATATGTTTCCGGAGCGACAAGCTTCTGATTGCTACAGATACGCTTTAACTGGCCGGATTTTACGTCGTCTAATTTCAAACACAAAATACCGACACTGGATCCGCGAGATTGGTGCAAGAAGAATAGTCTGATGTCAAATACATGTTAAAATATGAGCCCCGAGAGAGAATAGAGATCTTTTTTTATATAATAGTACGAAATCAGATCACTCGTAATTCATTCAGTCTTTGTTGGTTTGTCTCTGCTAAATGGATCCAATTTGTAAACTATAGCTCATCATTCAAGCGACACATGCCGTTGCTAAAAGAATTTATTATGTTGGTTGTAATACCATCGATTTTGATAACCCGAGTAAGCTCTATGTTGCGTGAATGAATAAATAAAATAATAAATGACACAATACGGAATGCGACATAAAGATCTCTCGTATTTGGAATGTATAGAAAAAGGACACAACAACAAAAAAAAGCATATACGTAGACATTCGTGAGATTTCATACCTCCACCTGGCAACGTAAGAATGAGCTACAGTATGATCCAGACCTTACTTCTCCATATTTTATTAAGTACTAGCGGGTGCGCCGCGTGGGCACACACAACGCCGAGTCAAACACAAAATCGAGTACACCCAACATCAAGTACACTCAACATCGTCTTACCATCAACCCTTACCCTGTGAACTCGGAGTGCGGGAAATTCCCATATGCACAAAACAAAATCACTAAAAAAAACAAAAATACCCTAACTAAGGGTAAGGATAATGAGTAAACGTTGGATAAAATGATGGTTAAAATTATTACGAACTTGCCAGGATTCGAACCCGGAATATTTTGATCCATGTCAGACGCGTTATCCATTGCGCCACAAGTCCCGTCCGTATGCTGGAAGCTGTTACCGCGACTATATACAGACAGTGCTAAATTCCGTTAACATGGGCAGGTAACTTTTTCGACAATTGCACGAAACGGCCCCCAAACCCTTATTTCGGGCTTTTTGTGTGACTCGGCGTTTTTCGTTACAAACCAGGACAATCTAGGGACTCACACCTGTCAAAGAAAAAAGAATTTTTCAATTCGGTGCAGCCGTTCGATAGTTTTATTGGTATATACGCACACACATAAATAAGTAAATAAACATTTAGAATTCTATAAATAGTATAGATTTCTGAAGAATTATGGAAATACTGATCAGAATGAAATTTGATATAGTGCTTACCGTTATCAAATGGCCCCAGCTCATCAAATGTAGAAATATCGGAAACTGAAGTTCCATCAAAATTTCGTCTACGATTAAACATTTCAACATAAATTCACATTTTAAGTTACAAAACCTCATCAGCTACGATACTGACATGACATCGCAAGTCTCAATGATAAACAACACCAAAGTTATCGTAAAATGTGCGCCTTTCCCTTTTCCCTGACCTTCAATATGGTTATATATATATATATATATATATATATATATATATATATATATATTTATATATATATATATATATTCTAAAATTAAGTTAGCCTTAAGTTCTAAGAAAGACGAATATTTTAACCACGTGTATAATCAATTGGCCTAAAAATGTACACGCCAAAAGGAACAAAGGAAAACTTCACAGGTTGCATAAGCTCTTTGGCGGAGATAAAAATTAAACATTACTGGTGTTTTTGTGGGTTTTACAAATGATATCAGACAATTAAAACATTGATGCAATCGTTCCTGGAATTTTGCCATTATCTTTTGTGTCATGTCAGGTAGAATTGCATCGATTCCCACTCTGATTATATATTTCGAATCACTCAGAATTTGAGGAATGCCGGGGATTGGTAAAAAGAAAAAAGAAAAAAAAGAAAGAAAGGCTTAACTTTGGTGATCATGCAGTCAAAACACGCTTTCTCTATGAAAGAGTAAACGTCCAGGAAAACATTACAGACAAAGAATATTGCTATAATAATTATTAAATTAGCCTACCGAATGAAACCTGCCCGATATCACCAATAGAACTAAAAAAAAAAAAAAAAAAAAAAAAAAAACGCAGCATATCCTGTGTATGGTCATAAAGTACATTCGCTGGTGAAGTTCTAATTTATTACCTTGTGGATTGTAGAGGTCACCACCTAGGGTGTCCTCCATGACCAGTAGTGGAAGTACCTGTCAAGTTTCCCATCTACAATGAAATAGAACCCTTTTCCTAGACACTACACTGCGTAAAACATGTTTCGGCTCCTATCCAACAGAAAGTACTCTTTTCAGTATTTTTTTTGTTTTTTTTTACAAATGAGCCATCACGTATTAAGACCGCGGCGTCGCTTGAAGGATAAGTGTTAAATGAATGCCAGGTTAACGATGAGATAACGCTCTGATAATTGATAATAGTGGCGATTGGGCAGAATTTAAGAGGACGGCTCCAAAAAATTGTTTTCATTAGACTTTAAAGCGACTATGTTATAGTCAGCTGAGAAGCAGTCCCGGAGTATTGTTTCCCACTAGCGTGCAGTTCTAGGAAATAGAATTTGCTCATAGAAGCTTCGTTTAGTTATAGGTAGAGATAGAAAAGAATAAACTATTCACAGTGTTTGTAGTACACGAAGTTTTACTGTGAATATTTTATGGAATGGGTCATAGATTGAAGTTTAATCGAGCACCTGCTATAGAAAATAAAAAAAGAACAGAGGAAGACTGCAACATCTTTTGTGTTAGAAAGAGATAGCAGGGTTGAGAAAAGGGCATCTCCTATTAGATTTCGAAGTCGGTTTTCGAAATGCTAGATGTGACAACAGTACTCTATCTCCTTACCTTTTTTTTTAAACCATGTTAGCCTAATCTATTTGTGATATGATACAAAAATGCATCTAATGTTAATGTCTTAATTTGGGGGTTTAGGTGATGTGGAGTTGTAGGGAAAATTGTGACTTACCATAAATCATCCTCGCGTATGTGCATCATGTGGTGTCGAGCTGTCGGGAGGAAAGGATCAAGATGACGGCGCCCACAGCTTTTTAAGTAAGCGGTCTCGCAAAGTAACGGAAAGTTTTGCGGCTCGTGTGCAAAATCTCACCGGTCGGCTACATAAAAGGAGGCTGCGGGGAGAACGGGGACGATCGGTAACGAGAATCCTTGGAGACTGTTGTTGAGTGTGACTGTCTTAATTTTTTTTAAAACTTGTTTCTTTTTCCTTCCTTTTTTGTGTTTTTGTTTGCGGAAAGCATACCGTTGTGGCTACAACAAATCGACACTTAATATGCAATCAGGAAACTGGACTACATTTGTTTATCAAGTATATTTCAAAAGTATTATAATCTTGGTGTTTTATTATTTTTGCATCGGTAACATTAAAGAGGCTTTGTAAAAACAGTGAAATTCGTCTGTTTCGTTGAATGTGGGTCCACTCTCATAAGGCAGATTATGAATGGAGGATCTCTCCTGATTTCTCTCTCGTCTATGGTCTAACCCAGATTGTGGATTAACCCACCCCGTTCTCGATATTAATGATCAATTTACAAGCCGCCTCTTGGATCTTTTCTGACTTCTTGCCCTGAACTGTGCTCATCACCCGTTATGTCTCTGCTAGGATTTTCCGATCACTCAATTGTCTCGATATTAAAACAACGAAATGTTCTCGGGTGTCCCTCTCCACCCCACGGTGTATCTATGGCCGATTGGGACAGTTTCCCTACGTACTTATCGGATATAACCCTAAGCTCTATGTTAAAAAAATGACGTATCTTCTGGAGCATCCGACTTGACAGAGTGGCAAACTATTAGCATTGATAGCTATATACCCTCTAAAAAACTCCAAATTAAACCAAATAGCCAACCGTGGTACACCCTTGAATATGCTACTGCAACTACACATAAAATCACTATTTTAACGAAACAAATGTTCAGAAACTAAAGCCACCAGTATGTCTGCTAGCAACCACTGCCGAAGGGTAATAAAAACGCGAGTCTCTTTCGCCCGAACTGTAAAGTAGTGGTGTACACACTAGATCCCCGCGAGTTTTGGCGCGAAACAAATAGCGTTTTGAACAAATGCGTAACTTCCATTCCAACCATCATCAACAGATTTGAGTTGATTATGTCCACATCCGACAAAGCCAAACTCTTCTCCAAGAACTTCTCATTAAGACATACCTTGTGTGATAATTGCCGCCTACCCTCAGAATTTCCTCCCAGGACTCATAATACTATGAGCGGCATCAATATGCCTGTTCGAGATGTCTCCAATCTTACCAACAATCTTGATCCCAGAAAAACAACTGACCCTGACAATATCCCAATCATCATGGTACAAAAAACACAAAACCGGAACTAAAACTGATACTAACAACGTTGTTCAATCACTGCCTTAAGGAAATATGTTTCTCAACACTTTGAAAAAAAAAGAAAAAGAAAAGCTCGACAGTTTGCTCCGTATTTTAAAACACAGGGTATCGGTCTACTGCATCTCAGTACAGACTAATCAACCTACTGTGCATCATGAGTAAATTGCCTGAGAAAATGTAACTCACCTCAACAAAAGCAGCCTCTTTACGGACATGCAATACGGTTTCCGTTGCAAGATCAACTGACAATATGCAGATGGTTATATCACACAGGATTAGTGAATCGATATACAAAGGCTTCGTATTTAGAGCAATAGCTCTGACATATCTAAGGCATTTAATAGGGTCTAACACAAAGGTATACTTGATAAGATTTCCAGCTATGTCCTCTTAACCATCATTTTTTTCTGCGTAAAAAGTCTATCCAAATGGTCTTTAATGGGCAGAAATCTGAAGCTTACAATATTACCGCTGGGATGCCTCAGGGACCAATCCTGGGCCCAACTCTCTTCATGATCTTCATCAACAACCTTCCAAATCACATTCTTCGTTCATATCGTCGAACCCTATTCAGACGATACTACCATCTATGGCAGCACTTCCAATGCTGTTAACGATCAGGATATTACAGGTTCTTTTTTTCTCCGATTTGGAGTATGTAGTTCAATAGGGTAAAATATCGCTACTTACATTCCAAACCAAACTGCTGTCTTGTCACTACCAACGCCTTGTCCCTGTTGAAATGAATGGCTCCTGCCTCGATGAAGAATCCGGCTTTGACAAACTTCTGAGATTGACCTTTGCTCCTGACCTAAAATGGAAGACCTACATCAGATCCATTTCGAAAATCATTGGAATAACGATGGGATGATTCCACCTCTACCTTTACATGAGTCAAATATGGCTTAAGATAAAGTAGTTGCCACATCTGCTAATGAGATCCTAAAAGAATATATTCCTGGCTTGACTGGGTACAAAGCCTAAATCAAAACGCGGATTCCATGAACAAAGCTTCTTTCTTAGAACTGCACGCCTGTGGAACTCTGTTCTGTCTGCCTGCTTCCCTCCGGACTACAACTTGGATGTGTTCAAGTCCAATGTTAACAAATTCCTAATGAACCGCCCCCTTAAGTAAACACTTCAGCAAATCTCCTCACTAACGTAATGTACTTGCAATAACCCTTATCCCTGAGTGGCTTCCGGGCCTTGATAAGTGGTGATCACTTTGTAAAAAAAAAAAACCCCTTCGAAAGTAGTGAGCGATGACCTTTCCCCTATTTACTTCCTCTTTCTCACAGAAGGGACGTTACAAGTTTATCTCTACTCTATCGATACTTTTCTGAAAGGCATTCGACTAAGCTCCAATCTATGGCCCCTCCCGGTAAAACGTTCACAACAAATACTCCTCTAGCCCAAACAAAATTCTATGAAGAAAGTTTCTTTCCTTGAACTGTCCTTCTGTAGAACGCAATAGCGTTTGTCTTCTTCCCGACTGACTTTACCATGATCGGTTTCAAGTCTAATGGTAATAACTTCCTATTAGGTCCTCTATTTATATAACCTAACCCTACCCCCAAATGCCACCCTGACAAATCTTGTTTCACCATCTACCTAACATTTAACCCTTATCCTTGAGTGGCCTCCAAGCCTTGATAGATGGTGACCCTCCAAGTAAAAAAACAAAAAACAACTAAAGGTACTTGGATAATTTTTTCATAATAGCTTGACGTAATTCTTTGAAAGGGTTTCAGAATAAATATACTTATTTAGGTATATATATATATATATATATATATATATATATATATATATATATATATATATATATATATATATATATATTAAAATTAGTGGGGTCACCAAAAATTGTCATGTATTTTATACTTGTTTTATTATTCGATATGTTCATTTTGAAATTATTGAGATAATTTTTGAAAAGTTTCGGACGATCTTGTGTTTTTAAAGCGTTCTCTTCAATAAGTTTGAAAAATATTTAAAATGTAAAATAGAGTTTTCGCTATCAATTTGGATGGTAGAAGACGTTTCCAAAAAACGAGAAGATTTGTGCTTCTAAGCGTTCCCACGCTTAAGTGTATTTCGTCCCTCTCCGCGTTTATTAGGATCAGTTCGAGGTCATTGAATATTGTTGTCTTTGCTTTTCATTTTATATTTTTATTTATTTTTCTTTTAATTATGAGGATGTTGATACTTCATCACATAAGTGTGTCTGTGTGCGTGAGTTCGTATGTGCGTGGCGTGTGAGTGCGTGTTTTCTTGTACTGGCTTGTGAAATGTGAGTTCTATCTTATAGTTTGAATAAGCTCTGTTTAGTATTCGTTTTTTATCTAGGGAATTGTCATTGAATTTTTAATTTATGATTTTAATTTCTTTCTATTGTGATTTTTGTTTATTCCCGTTGGGCTATTCATAATATTTATAATTTGATAATTTTAAGTAAATCGCATATTATATGACTAATTTTAATATTCTAGATACTATTATTTACTTGTGAGGTTTGAATTAAAATTTCCCGGGCCATTCTCGGTCCATGCTCCTATATCAACAATTAACAATCCGTACAGTAAAAAAAACTGATTATATTATAAATAAGACATCTGTCTAGAAATAATTTAACTATTAAGCTATCTATTTTGGACATCTGCCAGATGCTTTTCAACACTTTAATAGTAAAACTACTTATAGCGATATCTGGGCCCCTTTCTATTCCTTTTACACTATTCACCCCCTTTCTCTCTCTCTTTCTCTCTCTCTCTCGTGCGCCCACTCACGTACTCTCCAACTCATACATGACAGATGCGCTATCCGTTAAATGCATCATCTGTTTTCAACAGAACGCATTTTACTTATTTTTTCTCCCTTGTTTTATTTTTATTTCTGTTTTGTAAACAATTAAGCAATTTGCAAAATAAAAAAAATAAATTCAGAAATTCTTGCCTAAAAGCATGGAAACAAATAAAAAAAAAAAGATCTTTTAAAATCTCGCTGTAAAAACTTTCAGCAAACGCATCCGATTATGCTATTGCGAATTTTGCGACCGTTAATTATTTAGACGTGGAATTGGTTGTGTGAATTACGTCGCAGACGATACAGTCACTTGTATGCTGAGTTAGTTGCGAATCTGTTGCGCTCATTCATGCACTTTTCTTATCCGTTGTATCAGACAATGACGATCTTGACTTCGGTACAGTTTGAATTCATTGACGAGCCCGTTATTCTCCATTAACAACAACAACAACAACGACAACGACGACGATGATGATGATGATAATGATAGTAATAATAATAATAATAATCATGCATCTCTCCATTGTTTCACCCCCCCCCCAAAAAAGTGATACCAAAGAGCCGAGAAGGGTCAAGGAGGATGGAAAGACCGAGGAGGGAGCACTGGGCAGACCTCCGCTGGAGAAGTGCGAAGAGAACTGGGATCTTGGGTAGGCTTAGTGCCACTCAAATTCCAGTATAAACCAATGTCCACTGCCAGCGATAAATCAATGGTAAGAGGCTGTTGCGATGATGCAAATTTATTTGCAAATGCTATCGAAGGAGGAGGAGAGAGCTGGACGTCTGGGAAGACTTGTTATCACTCAGCTTCCAGAGAACACCACAGGTCCCCAATCAGATCGTTTGTTGACTTGTGTGAAAGCTCCATGTGAGCCGATAATAATAATAATAATAATAATAATAATAATAATAATAATAATAATAATAATAATAATTCTGATTTCGTTTGTCAACGTTACTCTAGAGAGGGATGGGGGTTCATTTCCAGAGGATTTTCCTCAATCCCGGCTGCAAACCAGGAGCTTCAAAGATCAAGGGGTTTTCTAAGGAGGTTGATGGTACCTACAATAGCAGAGGTTTGAAGGCCACCTAAAACATCAGGGATTTGTAGTTTTTTCAATTGTACTTCCAGACGACTTCATACTACTCCTAGTGTACCATCTACAACCGGGATTATTTTTGTTTTAACCCCGTGTATACGCCTTATCTCCAAGGCCAATGGAGCATAATTGCTACACTTCTCGTTCTCCTTCTCTCTTACATTCTTGTCTGAGGGTATTGAAAAGTCTACAATCTGACAGTTTTTTGAGACTTTGTCAATGACGA
>NC_136482.1:158232637-158237637 GCF_053919585.1 Euprymna scolopes | reverse complement strand
TACATTTTGCTTCTTCTTTGTAAAAATAAAACACGATCCCCATGGACTTTAACCGATCATCCGTGTTTTTTACCCTTTGCTATTCCTGTTACTTGTTAGCCTTACGACTACTTTATTAGTCGATTGCCACAGTTACACCTTTCGGCCTTCTATAAGTTGTTTGTATATGGTGGATTCTCTCGTCGAAGACGATGAATGAGAGTTCAGTATGCAATCTTCTACAGCTCGTTTAAATAATTATATGGTATATCAACCATACGTAATCGCATATTAAGTAATATATATTCACCTGTTCGTTTTGCTGTTAATATATCAAAACCACCTTGAGCATGATCTATGTAATGAATAAACGATCTGCTGAAAGATTTATGTACTATAGGATTTGCGTCTCCTATTATAACAGGTTGATCACCTTCCTCTATCATAGCTGCTCCACCTGGAGATGGACCTACATGTGGATCACCCATTTCAATATCACCTGAATCTGAAGTATCTGTTCGTAAGTATTTATCAACCCCCTGACTTTCAGATTCCTCGCATAAACGTTTACCACTACGTAACATTCGATCAGAGTATGTATTAGTTAATGAATCTATTAACACTTTACCTTTAAATATGTTACTTATAACTATACTACTAGGTGTATCTATTGCATGTAAACAGTTTAGAAATTTAGAGTCAGCTTCTATGGTACTTATATCCGTATCATAATCAAGAACATGCGTACGACAACATGCGTCAATCTCATTTAAAGGTTCAGCAGTAAAATCGCTAGTAAAAGGACCACAATATTTAGTGCCCGGAAAGTGCATTACATACCTCCAGTTCGTTCAAAAGTTGAGCATCTCGATGTTTTAGACCCTCATGTGTCTCACATTGGATATTTTCGGTTGATGTTTCAGTGCATAATAAGTCGTCGTCAGACTCTTCTATGCAATCAGTATCAGCCAATGAAGGTGGAGGATTTGGTGTAGTTGGATTTGGTACCTCCTCGTTGATAGGTTGATAGGTGCAGAGTCCATAATATGTAGTTTAATTGTGAAGAATAACGGGTCGCTTCGCTCAATATTTTTAGAACAGGTCCAGACGGGTTGAGATGTATTCCTCTCTGTACAAACGCAAGGGAAATCGTCAGTCATGTTACAACCACCGCGGGATATCCCTTCTTTCCATCGCCGGGAAAATCCTGGCCCGCGTCCTTCTCAACCGCCTGCTGGTGCACCTTGAAGATGGTCGTCTTCCCGAGAATCAGTGTGGCTTTCGAGCGGGCCGCGGGACGACTGATATGATCTTTGCTGCACGCCAACTGCAGGAGAAGTGTGTCGAGCAGCACCGGGGCCTCTACACCACGTTCGTCCACCTGACCAAGGCCTTCGACACTGTTTGCCGAAATTGCCTCTGGCGGATCATGGAAAATTTGGTTGTCCAGACAGGTTCATCGCCATTGTCAGGCAGTTCCATGAGGGCATTACCGCTCGTGTCCTGGATGACGGCGACCCCTCAGAGCCCTTCCCTGTGACCAACGGGGTCAAGCAGGGCTGTGTCTTAGCCCCGAACGCTCTTCAGCATGGTTTTCTCTGCCATGCTCCAGGACGCTTTCAAAGACAGTCACTCTGGCATTGTCATCAAGTACAGATGTGACGGGAAATTGTTTAACATCAGGCGAATGCAGGCAGTCACGAAAGTGAGGGAAACCATCATCAGAGACCTTCTCTTTGCCGATGACTGTGCCCTTAATGCCCCAAATGAGATAGAGATGCAACGTCAAATGGACGGATTCTCCACCAGTTGTGACAACTTTGGTCTCACCATCAGTACAAAGAAAACAGAAGTTATGTACCAACCCGCCCCAGGAGATGCATACCATGAACTTGGCATCACTGTCAAAGGGCAGAAGATCCATGCTGTGGAGCAATTCATCTACCTTGGCAGCACCCTCTCCCGCACCGCCAACATTGACATTGAGGTTAACCATAGGATCTCCACAGCGAGCAGTGCATTTGGAAGACTTAGAGACAATGTGTGGAAGAGGAGAGGCATTACACTCGCAACCAAACTGAAAGTATACCGAGCGGTCGTCCTGACAACCCTACTCTACGCCTGCGAAACTTGGACGCCATATAAAAGACATGAAAAACAGTTGAATGGCTTTCACCTCAGATGCCTCCGTAATCTTCTCAACATCCGCTGGCAAGACAGAATTCCTGACACAGAAGTCTTGAAGCGCGCGGGACTCCATACCATCACCACCATAATCCGCAAAACCCAGCTCCGGTGGGCAGGCCATGTCTATCGCATGCACGACAGCCAAATCCCCAAATTACTTTTCTATGGGGAACTCAGCCAGGGAAAGCGGAATGCAGGGGGCCAAAAGAAACGGTCTTGGGAGAGTCGCGCTGCTAAACGTTCGGCCTAGCGTTGCGTCATCAGCCTAGGAGCCGACAGGGCAGAGAATCAACGCATGACACACGACCAGCAGAAGCGCAAGAGGAGGAAGGAGAGAGCTGCCTGTTCACAGCCTGCCGATACCGCCTTCACGTGTCCAGAGTGTGGAAGAGTCTGCTGAGCACGGATTGGCCTCATCAGCCATCTCAGGACCCACAAACCCCTGATTAGCTAATGAAAATAAACAAAACAAATAAAACTTTATAAACTTGTTATATAGGCCGAATGAAGAGCACATATCGCACTTGGTATTCCATAATGGCCTATCATTTTAGTATTGACCAGGCTAAGCGATGCTTAACTTCAGTGACCTGATTGGAAACAGTGTATCAACGTCATTATGCCGTTTCCAGTCGTCCTGGACATGTCCTAGCCACTGGACCCAAGCCGATTCAGGAGAGGTGTGGTTGGTGATTGCGCATCACACTTACCTCACAATTACACATGCAGTTAACTTTGCATAGGGTACCTGCTGTCTTTCATAACTTAACTGAAGCAATGACGATTATGATGATATATATATATATATATATATATATATATATATATATATATATATATAATTACTTCATTTACTCACATAAATTTAATATACGAAAGTATAGATTTATGCGTAAACTTTCAGTATTTATTTCAAAAGTGCTCAATACGTGGGTAGAGCTAGTTAGTAATTTATAAAATATATATGGCGATTAAGCTACACTGAATATTCTGCGTTTCATCCACTATAGGATTCGTCAGGCTTATGCGCATAAGCCTGACGAATCCTATAGTGGATGAAACGCAGAATATTCAGGGTAGCTTAATCGCCATATATATTTTATAAATTACTATATATATATATATATATATATATATATATATATTTGTGTGTATGTGCGTGCGTGTGTGCGTGCGTGCGTGTGTGTGATTGCGGTAATCATAAAATATTTTTTTCATATCGAGGTATTTTTAAAACAGGTTTTTGTTTTTAATTTCATTTTGTTTTTTTAGAGTTTTATTGATATTATTAAAACTATAGCCTCTCACAAAAAAAAAAACACCCGATAAAATAGTTATTGAAGAGAAAATGTTTAAATACATATGGGATTGAAAGCATAATACAGATGTTTACAAGAGGTGAGAAGGTACACAGTGGTGTGATGTAAAAATAGCAAACTTGGATATGTTTATGTTTAGCTCGTTTAATATTTTACTGGTTTCAAGATGATCAATCGTAGAAAGAAGAGTTCTTACTCGGCGTGGATCCAAGAAGTTTTTGGTAGGATTTATTTCGAATGCATTTCACGGAACTGGTTTACTTAAAATTAAAGAAGTGATCATATTGTAAAAACAGTGCAACTTAATATCTTTTAACAGAAATAACAAAACGTTGATGGACCTTTAGTTTTCATTTTCACACACGCACGCACGCACGCACGCACGCCCACACAGGCATACGACGTGCGTTCAATAAGTTTCCAGACTTTTTTTCAAGCATTTAAAATTGTCGTAGACCCTTGAAAATTCAGTACGTTATTGCCATATATCTTATGAGATGACCGGCCGATTTTTGTGCTTTCAGGTTCAAATGGGTAGCTACAGCAGAAATTGGAATACATCCTACTAAAGCCCAATTGTTCGAAAAATGTAATTTGGACGCGAGGACACTTTAGTATGAAGATATGCAATCAAATTCCGTTTTAAACTTGAAAAAAAAATGCCTCAAAAACGTACGGAATGCTCCAGACTGCTTTTGAACCATCGTTCGTGAATTGAGCATCAGTTTTTGAGTGGTATAAGAGAATCAAGGAAGGCAGGAAGTCTGTGAAGGATGATGAGAGGAGTAAGAAAGTTAAGACACCAGAGGTGATTGGCTAAATGAAGAATTTCATGAATAAGGACTGTCGTGTGTCTATAGAGACAAGATGTGCACAATTGGATGTCGTTCTAAGAACTGTACACACAATTATGCGCGAGGAGCTGAAGATGCGGAGGATTTGCGCGAAGTTTGTCTTAAGGATGCCCAGGGAAGGTAAGAAAGAAAGATGTTGTCGTAACAGCAAGGAGATGGTCGAGTGGATCAATTCAGACCCCGCAGTTCTTTATGCAGGTAACCTGTGATGAAAGCCAGATCTACTGCTATGACCCAGAGAACAAGACACAGAGGTCCCAGTGAAAGCATGATGGCTCTTCTAGACTCAAGAAGGCCAGTCAGAGCAAATCCATTCAGCAACTTATGATGATCCGTTTCTTTACACAGCACGGGCATGATCTACACGCACTGGGTTCCCACTGGACAGAGAATCAGCTAGGAACACTATGTTGAGGTTTTAAAGAGTTCAGGAAGAGATTCCGTCGAAAGAGACCAGCATATTTTAGATCGGGTCAATGCAATTTCCACCAGGACAATGCAGCGATCCACGTCAAAAACTATTTGATCAAGAAAAAATGTCTATGTTACTCACAGAGTTACTGGGAATATATATTCCAAAATTCAAAATGCTTCTGTCGAAGTCGGGAAAAAATTGAAATCGTCCATTACTTCTGTAGATTTACACATTACGGGTGTATTT
>NC_136482.1:158080137-158230137 GCF_053919585.1 Euprymna scolopes | reverse complement strand
AGCAATCTTTTTAATAAGTTTTGGGGCGAAAAATTGGCTTCCAAGAGGTCACAGTTGAAAAAGTTGACCTTTGCAGATTCTACGAAACTCCTCCGCCAATTTTGGGGCTAAACACTTGAAAATTTAGATGTAGGTAATTTGGACATGAGTGAAACTTTTAAATATATATATATATACACATGCACATAAAGTTATGAACAGTACACAGGGCCCGAGAAAAGCCGGATTGAGCTTCTAGTATATATATATATATATATATATATATATATATATATATATATATATATATATATATATATATTCATGAGAGAGAGAAAGGTTAGGGAGAGAAAGAGAGAGAAAGAGAGAGAATATATTTGTGAAAGAATGCGCGTTTAGGCTAACCTTCGCTTATATTTCAAACACGAAACGTTCTAGATAGAAAGTAACACGATATTTGAAATCGGCTAGGAAACTAGAAATACGTGCCTACACGTTTTCTACACTAAGTCTCAGATATAATCAAGTAAATGTGATTTGTAATTCTACATTTTATGCCAGCAAAAGAAAGCCACAGACATAATAATTGCAAGTGTCGCTACCATGATAATTATCCGATTCATAATTTTAATACATTAAGTAGAAAGTGAAATATATATATATATATATATATATATATATATATATATATTGGCCCCCCTCCTATTTATTGGAGAGGAATCTATGTTTTCAGTGGCGCCCGTGCGTCCATTTGTCCATTAGTTATTCTTTAAATTTTGCCACAAATTGTATTTCAGTAAACAGATATGCACAGTAAAAAACACATTTTTTTGCGAAAATTCCCGTTGCATCCCCAGGGGCTCAAAAGAGGTAAAAATGCTCCCAAATAGCCCAAAATGACACATTTTGCCCCATAACTTTTGATCCATTTATTAGAGTTTTCTGAAACATGGCTGGAATGCGGATCCCATTGTTCTTAATATAAATCCAGTATAGGTAACCCTGCCAAAATTCTGGTTCACGTCCCCGAGGAGTTTTTGTACTAAAAACGCCCCTTTTGTGATTCTTTTATTCATATTTCTCAACAAAAACTTGATATGTCTTACTATATAGTGGTTTTACACGGTGTTCAACTCAAATATTCATGTGTTAAGGGGCTCAAAAGAGGTCAAAATGTCCCCAAATGGCCAAAAATGACACTTTTTGCCTCATAATGTTCGATCTATCATTTAGATTTTCCTGAAACTGGCCAAAATGTTGAGGCTATTGCTCCTAATATAAATTCAATATGGGTGACCCTTGCAAAATTCTGATTCGCATCTCTCTGGGACTTTTATGGCTAAAAAAAATGCCTTTTTGGATCTCTTTTTTCATATTACACAAAAACTTGATATGTATGTCTATATAATGGTTTTCCATGGTGCTGAATTCAAATATACATGTCTTAAGGTGTAAAACTTCACCGTTTGTCCATTTTTCACTGGGATTCGACGTTCTCAGGAGCTCCAAAAAAGGTCACAAGAAAAGTTTTGAATCACAGAATTGAAGAAACAGGTGTTCCCAATGTTGATGAGTCCGACAGGGGGAAGCATGTTGCTTGGGACGATTGCATTGCAATTGTGAGAAGTAGTTGGGGGAGCAGACCGAAAGCACCGCAATTTCTTAGGACGTCCAAGCACCATAATTGGGCCATAAAGAGCGAAAAATGTGATAAGTTGAAATCAAATTACTCAATTTTTAGTCGCGTGCAAGCGACTCTATAAGTCACTCCGTCGGTTGGTCGGTCTGTCGGTCGGTCTGTCCGTAACACTTTTGTGCTTTGCCTTTTTGGTTAAGATCAAAGGCCTGTTGTTAATAGATGCTGTTCTGAGCTTTTTAAGTTTTTTTTTTGCCTTTTGGCCAAGATCACAGTGTAGTATCTGTTCCGGCAGATACTGCAAGCAAAGACCATATGTGGGGGCGACTCCGCATATAAGACCTTGGTCAATGTAGGGGTAACCCTTCATACCAATTCTCACTATCCAGCTCCCCTACTCCCCGGGGAGTTGGTCCCCATTTCCCCTTCACTCCTCACATTAAAAATCGGCCTTGTGCCTAATTTGCTTGGTGGGGGAGCAAATAAATACCATCTGTTCCGGCAGATACTGCTAGCAAAGACCCTATGTGGGGGCGACCCCACAGATAAGACCTTGGTCAATGTAAGGGCAACCCTTCGTACCAATTGTCACTATCCAGCTCCCCTACTTCCCGGGGAGTTGGTCCCCATTTCCCCTTCACTCCTCACATTAAAAATCGGCCTTGTGCCTAATTTGCTCGATGGGGGAGCAAATAAATACCATCCCGCATATAAAACCTTGGTCAATGTAGGGGCAACCCTTCATACCAATTGTCACTATCCAGCTCCCCTACTTCCCGGGGAGTTGGTCCCCATTTCCCCTTCACTCCTCACATTAAAATCGGCCTTGTGCCTAATTTGCTCGGTGGGGGAGCAAATAAATACCCTTTTCTTGGCCTTTTGGCCAAGATCAAAGTGTAGTATCTGTTCTTACTACATGCTATACTTATGTTTGTAACTTTGTGATATAAAGTGGGGGATCACCTTTTTGTATTAATTTAATGTAAAATGATCACCCATTTTACAACCAGTCAGTCTCAAAGCCATTCAAGTCATTCTCCAGATCATTCAAGTTGTTTTTGAAGGATTCCAGTTATTTTTTAAGCATTCAAGTCATTCTTAAGGTCATTCAATTCATCCTTAAGTTCATTAAAGTCATTCTAAGTCATTTACTTTTTATTTATTTAAGTCATTTCAGCCCATTTTTCGCTAATTTTAGATTATCTTTAAGAATTTCATGTCAATCCTACATTCACGCATTCATTCATTACACGAGAGCACGACACTAATGACTATCGGCCTTATTAAATATAACGGAAGTTATATTTGTTTATAGGACTAACTCAACGGTCACACTTCTCATATTTATAATTTCTTAACTGTTTTTTGTGGCGTCATCTTACATGCAGCAGTAGAGGGGGACAACACACGCGTGGCTTGTTCTGATGAAATTCGTTATAAAGGACATTTTGATATAACAAATTATTTTAAAAATATTTCCAGAATGTAAATTTCAACATTTACGTTACCAACCTACGATTATTCTGTTTTCTTTCTGTCAATGGTTAAATGATTTTATATATGGCTAATTCATTAACAAATATGCATTTTAAGGGGCATCAATTGCATTGGTCAACAAATTGAATGCTGAATGTTGTGTCGATTTCTCCAACTTATTTAGGGTATTTGTGCCCTGTTGAATCAGGAAATGGTATCCGTATTCTTGTATCAAGTCAGGATTTTGTCCTTAGTTGATTTGAATAAAAATCAGACAAAATCGATTGATTTTTTGGCATTATAAGCTGTTCTTTGCTAATACATATCATCAAATATGTTTTAAGAGAAAAAAATGTTATGCCAACAACATATATTGATTACCTAATCGAAACATCGATTGCTCTAAACCAAATGATGGGTATTGATAAAGGTAAGTACACGTAAATTACATGTTTTATTACCATCGTTCAAAATTCAGAACTTGTACTTCCGTTTCTTTGAACTCCTGGCATGCTCAGTGGCTAGGAGGTCTCTCTTCAGATTCCTACACTAGCCAAACATCATGACTACGTTCAGGCGACCCTGATATTTGTTCCCCATTTTATTTAGGTCTTGATAAGATTTCTTTACCTCGTCAATCATTGAGCCCAGGTTTTCAGGAAACCGGTTCATATGTGAAAGTAGATATTGCATCTTAATGCACATGTTGCAGTACAGGTTTTTTTTTACAAGGTAGTCACCACTTATCAAGGCCCGGAAGCCACTCAAGGATAAGGGTTATTGCGTGTACTGTAATCAATGGGATAGTATTGTAGTAATCGTTAATATTGGAGATTTGATAAAGTGTCTTACTTAAGGGAGCGGTTCGTCAGGAATTTGTTTATGCTGGACTTGAAGACATCCAGGTTGGTCAGGTGGGGAACAGACAAACGGAAGAGACAAACGGAGTTGAGCACCGAGATGTAAGTTCATATTACATTTGAACTTCTGCATGTCAGTACAGTCAGAGAAACAGGGGCCCAGGAGAGAATTCCAAAGTCTAGCAGTTCGACGGAAGAAACTAATAGACTAGAAAATTTCCGGTATTTAGGGATCTTTACAGAGTAAGGTGGGGTGTTTCTGCTTGTAGGGTTAGTCGGGGGGAGTATTTACGTCGAGGGAGTAATAGTGCTTTGAGTTTATTAGAGCACATGCAAACAGACACAGGGTTGGTTGATAATGCGGGAACTATTAGGTTGAAGACTTGTTTTTGGACTCTGTCACGAGTTAGAGACGAATAGCAAATGCGCCAGATCGGATGTGGAAACGATACTCCATGCATGGGCGGATAGTGGCTATGCGGAGAAAGAGGATACTCTCAGATGTAATTTTCTAGAACGCTAGAGAGAGCTGGTCTCCTTCGCAGCCACTTCGGCAATCTCTTCAATCTGTTCTAATTCACGTTGTGTGTGAATGACAAGCCGATGAGTTTGAACGAAATGCTTTCATGGCAATCAGTTGTAAAAGTTTCTTGTAATCGTTAAAAAAAAAGAAGTTCAGTCTTGGCAGCATTGAATCTTTCCATCCATTTCCATCCTCATTTCGCTAAAGACTACAGGACTTTCTTTAAACTTCCAGCCATGGCCTTAGATATGTGTCCACCCGTTTTCACCTAGTTGTCTGTCATATAGCTTGGTGTCATCAGCAAATATAACCATCTCAAAGATAATTTTATCAGGGAGTTTTTTTTAAATGAATATCAGGAATAATAAAGGTCCAAAGATCGACTTTTGTGACACACCCATAATCACATAATGTTATTTCGATGTGAAAAGGAAGCGGAAGACCGGAGGCTCGACGTTTCACCCGAATTATGCGGGCTTTTTCAAGAGGTGTGGTCACTGACGAGAGGGTCGATGTTTTTAGTTTTATATATACTGGGGGAGTGTATGCAAATAAAACTATTATACAAATTTACAAAAAAAAAAAATAAAATAAAATAAAAATATATATTTATTAACCAGTGTCTAGATTATTTTCGTGTAATATTATTTTAGATAAGTGGAAAGAAATGTTAAAAAATCCTTTTCTCTGTTTGATAGTGTTAGTAGAGTTAGAGATAAGAGCAGATTCCAACAGACGACGTGTTGACCTACTATGTATATGCTTTAGGAGGGTCACATTTTCGAAATGGAAATGATGGTAATTTTCCATCATGTAACCAAAAAGAGCATTAAGTGTATCGTTATTCTTTATGTCTCTTTTGTGTTCATATAATCTTTTAGCAAGGTTTCGCTGCGTCTCTCCTACGTATATCTTGCCACAATCAAGGCACGTTATGGTATAAATTCCGGCTTGTGTTAATGGTTTATTATTGTTAGAATTAAATTTCCGAGTTAAATCTTTTATCGTTAGGGAGGTTTTCTGTACTATTTGAAAGCCGATTTTGTTAAGGTTTTTATAAATGTTATTATTTTTATCGTTAGTGGGGACAATTAGTCTTCTATTGTGTGTTAGGTTTTCATGGGGGTGGTTTTGATCTCGGTTTTGATAGATTTTTAAGGTCTTTTTTTAGCGTTAAGTAGGAAGTATTGGGGATATTGTAAGTTCTTGAATGTAGTTTCTATATATTCAAATTCATCGTTTAGATATTTTTTTGCTACATATTCTCATAGCTCTTAGATAAAATCCAATTATAATGTCTTTTTTACGTTGTCATTGTGTTGCGAGTAAAAATGTACATAATCATTCTTATTAGTTGTTTTACGATGAACTTTGAATTTTAGTTGATTATTATTATTATTAATTGTATGTGTAGGAAAGATATGGAATTATTATCTTCAGTTTCGTAAGTGTAATTGATGGTAGGTTCTATTTTATTAAGTTTGTTAGTGATATTATCAATATTCGACGATTTGAGGAGAAAGAGTAGAATGTCATCTATGTACCTGTAAACGATGCACCCTTAGGTAATTTATATTTTAAGGGGCCGCTTTCAGTAAACTCTAGTAACAGGCACGCCAGGACCGCACTTAGGGGGCTACCCATTGGCAATCCAAACTTCTGCCTGTAATAGAGTCCACTAAATGTGAAGTACATCATATCAATACACAGGGTTATAATGTTTATTAATGTGTTAGTTGGAAAATGTAATTCGATTTTTATTTTGTTGAGGTGCTTATGAAGTAGATTAAGGCATTTCCTAGTGGGGATGTTCGTGTATAGAGATTCTATGTCAAGGCTGTTTAGAGGTTTGTTTTTCATATTAAGTGTTTTTATTTTATTGAGTAGGGCGGCGGAGTTTTTGATGTAGGATTTGCTGATGGTGCCTAATAATGGAGTTAACAGTTTTGAGATTGCTCGTGCTATTTTATGTGTGGTGCTGCCAATGCTTGAGATAATTGGGCGAATTGGTATGTTAATTTTATGAGTTTTAGGAAGTCCATACAAGGTAGGAATTATAGGGTGGTGCTCTATGTAGGCAGACCAGTTTTTATTATTGTTTATTAATTTCTTATACATTTTTTTGAACTTATCAGTTTCTATTTGTATTGTATCGGAATTAGTTTCTTCGTATGTTTTTTTTTTATCTCGCAAGAGTTGAAATATTTTATTCTTGTACTCTGTTGTTCCCATAATTACAACACCGCGACGTTTGTCTGCAGGTGATAATGATTTTATCGTCGTTAGCCATATGCGATAATGCGTCTATGTGACGTCTCCGTAAGATGGTATCTATGGTTTGAGTGGCAGTCGCGGATATAATGCATTGGATAAAACCTTTCATGAAGCTTTTTATTTTACATGCGGTCACCACTTATCAAGGCCCGAAGGCCACTCAGGGATAAGGGTTATTGCGTGTACAGTAATCAATGAGATAGTATTGTAGTACTCATTAGTATTAGGGGTTTTGATAAAGTGTCTTACTTAAGGGGGTTGTTTGTCAGGTGTTTGTTTATGTTGGACTTGAAGACGTCCAAGTTGTAGTCAGGTGGGAAACAGGCAAGCGGCAGAGAGTTCCACTGGCGTGCAGTTCTAAGAAAGAAGCTTTTCTCATGGAATCTACGTTTGGATTTAGGCACAGATAAAGAGTGGGGAAAATTATTGACAGTAGTTTCAGCCAGACGGGTGTTTCTCATGAAAGATTGGCGAGGGGGGACGAGGGATTGGAGCTCAGACGAGCACCTGCCATGGAAATAACGATAAAACAAAGACAGGCTCGCAAGGTCTCTTCTGTGAGAGAGAGAGGGTGCAGGGAGGAGAAAAGGGCATCCCCCACTAAACCACAAAGTCTATTTTGTACTCTGTCAAGGCAGGATAGGCTGTTTTTAGCAGCTCCTGCCCAGATGTGGCAACAGTACTCCATCCTTGGACGTACTTGGCTTTTATACAGATAGAGAATTGCATCAGTAGTGAGATATCTTCTGGAGCGGTAGAAGGATCCCACCATTTTCCCAGCGTCCCTGGCAACAGATTTGATGTACGTGTTCCATTTCAGATCAAGAGTAAAGGTCAAATCCAGAAGCTTGTCAAAACATGTCGTCGGTGTCTTCATGTTTGCAGTTATGGGAGATCACCTTAGTTGTTTTTTAGGAAAGATCCCTGTTGCGAATTTCAAACCAAAGCTAAAGACTTCTGTTTCAATGCTTGCTAATTGTCGTTTAATGAGATTTTGAATAAGTTCAGGCCGTCCGATGGAACTCCATTTGTTATTGGAAATTAAGTTGGATATTTTTTTGTTAAGTTTTTTTTTATGATCGGAGTTGAAGGATTTTATCCGTTGTCTGATTTTGGAAGTTGTGTTATTGGAGAGAGAATGATTCGAATATAGATCGTTTGCTAGTAATTTAGCGATAGTTCGTAAGTAAGTTGCTCTGCGCTTAAGATTATGTATTGATGTGTTAAGGTATTGCTCGATGTTATTTTGACGATCGACTATCGATAACAACCAGGATTTGTCTTTATTCGTCCAGTAATACCATATAGTTTAATTTCCATGAAAAGATTATCGTGCCAGACTCTGTCAACGACCTTAGATATATTTAAGGCACAGTTACGTTGACACATTGGTTCTCGCCAGATCGCGGAAATTAAGCAACGTTGGGCCTGGCCAGTACCAGATGGGTGACCACATTTGGGAAAGGCGAAGCGCTGTATGTACTGCGAGATAAAATACCAGGTTGAGAAACTGGCGCGGTCTATCCTTCTTGAGGGTAGATGGGACTTTTAAGCCGTGGTAGGCACCCCATCTAGTGATGGCGTCGCTATAAAAAATACCCTTGATAGCCCTGGCGAAGCATCAAATATTCAGTTGAATTACACTACAAACTTGTATAATTAGTTCAATCTCAGCTGGATTGATGGATGGAATGCTCTGGCCTCCCCTACCTTATGCAGTACGTTGTATATATGTTCAGAGATTACAGGTAGGATACCTGCAGTAGAATCAGATTATTTAAATACATACTATCGCTCGGAAAGAAGTTTAGTATCTATGGGATGGTGAACTACGTCTAGATTGATTAAAGTCTAATATTTTATCGAAGAGAGAAAGGAGTCTAGTGGGGTTATAATTGAACAGTGGAGTATTTTTAATAGTAGAGTAGGGGTGAGATCAGACCCACATGCTTTTGAGGTGTCTATGTATTGTGATATCAGGAACATGAGAAGAGAGATTTTCAGATCATCGAGTGTGACTTGTGTTCGCAAAAGGAACTTTGAAAGCGAGTGGATTATTGGCTGTAAAGTGGATGGTTGGTTGTTTTTGTTTTGCGGCATATCAACCCTTTTCGGGTTATTTAATGCCGAATCCAAAGATTTGGAAGAAATTTTTTTTTTAAATAGAATATATTTGTTGTTTTCATGTCGGTTTCTATTTAACCCATAGTTGGGACCCTAACAGGTACTACGACTCCAGGTCAGAGTGGACCTGGGAGCAATAGTAATTAAAGGGTGGCTCCACACTCCCCAAAACCCACAAGCTGGGGCCTCACCACTGGATATAGTTTAAGGTCATATCCAGGACCCCCATTGAGGGACTTTTACCCTCTGCAGGGGGCAGTCAGCGTATTCTAATGCCTCACCGACAGTGGAGTTGAAGACAAACCACTGAGTGAGCAGGTTAGCTTTCACAGATGCTGTGTAAATTTGTTTGGATAGTGGGGGACTTGCTAATTGTCTATTATTTACTCAACAGTTATAATTTTTCCACAAATAACGAGTTTCCAGTTTCTGAGATTCAATGTGTTTTTTCTGGTGATTTCGTTACGCCTTCTTTTAGCAGTGACTATTTCACTGTTACAATTATTTCTAGCTATATTTTTGTCTATATGCACGAGAATTATGTCGGATAAATATGCGGAATACATGCTGCCTTTATCTAATGGCAATGCAACATAAAAAAAAAAGTGTACAAGCGGAGAAGTAAGGTTTGCTATAAAACTTCCATGTGGGAAGTTGTGTTTCAATTACTGCTTTGAACCATTCAGTAGCCTCATTTGCACAGTGTTCTCCATGAAGCGAAAAGACACTACTCCAGGGGACATCTTTGATGTGATTCCTAATGGCATTAATTAAAATAAATTTTAGTCAAAACATCTCAGCTGCCTTCTTCATAAAGACAACTTTTTTAAAGGGTAACATGCAAATCTTAAAAATAGGTGTTGTTTCGGCATTAAGCAAATAGTAAATGTCGTAAAATACACAATTAACCTGCATACTCTATTAATTGAGAATCGACAAAGTAAGAGGCGTTGAATGGTAAGACACGTGTTACATATTATCTGCACGCTTAAAGTATGTCAAACGATTCCTTAGTTATTATTCGAAAACGTTTTACCTGCGAATCACCTATCACGTGACACAGGAGATATAGCTATTTGATTGGTTGAATTTTGTGACATGAGAGGGTTAGAATTCGAAATTTATCTATATATTAATACGATAGCGTGTGTGTTATTTTGTGTGTCACATTTATAACTTTTTTCTTCTGAGTGATTGTAATTGTTATGACAACAACATATTCTTTTCATTGTTTTGACTCTCGAGTATATATCCGATACAGTTAGACGCAGTTAATCAATCGAGGATTACAGCATTCTACATAAAAAACATAAAAGGTATCAATGGTTAAGTTTTGATTTCGCTTTCGATTATCGCTGAATGAAAATTTTTGGAACTATTTTACCATATTTGTCCAAAATTTTCTGTGTATGTCTATTTAGCAGTTTGGAACGGTGCTGAACTCCAATTTTAATATGTTAAAGCCTTGGGAATTTTTGGGGCCAAATGGGGGCGGGGGTGAGGAGCAAATGATGGACTTGGTCATTTCTTTTTTTGCATGGTGCAGAACTCAAATTTATATATGTTAAGGCCTAAAACTGCACCGTTTGTTCATTTTCATTAGGATTTGATGTCTCCTGGGGGATTTTGGGGTTAAATGGTTAGTGAACAAACGTACATAAAAACATAAGATATCAATGGATATATACCAGAGAATCAAAACAAGGAAAATAATATGCTGTTGTCATAGCCCTAGTTAAGTCTTGCTCATCTATATATATTATTACGATAGCGTGTGTGTGTTATTTTGTGTGTCACGCCTTACATCTTTTTTCTTCCGAGTAACTGTCGTTAAATTATGACCTTCGATTTCTTGAAATAAATAATTTTACCAATAATTCTTCACAAGTTTTGGTTTCGATTTCGATTATAGCTGAATTAACTCAAGTTATTTCACCCGACGCTTCGTTTGGCTATTAAACGAAACCCTCTGTAGGTTTGTTTGTAAATAAACTATCAGTTTGAGCACTGTGAAGCGAAATGGTACCATCATAAGCCTGATGAATCCTAGTGTGGATGAAACGCAGAATATTCTGTGTAGCTTAATTGCCATATATATTTTATAACTTACTACCTAGCTCTACCTACATATTGAGCACTGTTGAAGTAAATATTTAAAGTTTCCCCATAAATTTATACGCTAAAATTTATGTGATTAAATGAAGTAGTCATATATTCAACTAGTATTATCTGCCGAATAATAAATTATTCTAAACTGTAATTTAGAGAGTTTAAATTAATTTTCGGTACTTGTACCGCGCTGAAATAATAACGTTATTATTTAAAAATCCATTCTTTACATGGGAATAGGGAACGTTTTGTAACAGCTCCGTACTTTCACCTAACAATTTCATAAACAAATATATATAAAAAAATTAAATCTAACCTTAAGATATGATTTAAAAATAGCGTGGTCACACAGATGCATAAGCACCTCCCTTTCTCATATATATATATATATATATATATATATATATATATATATATATATATATATATAATTTTTTTATTTTCCTCATGTAAATATAGTCATACCTTGCTACGATGTGCAAACGGTTTAAAAGTCTGAAACTTTTTAATTTTCAATTTTTTTTCTTTCCTGATAAGATCAATAATGATGGAAACGGTCTGCACATCGTAGCAATATATAACTATATTTACATAAAGAAAAAAATATAAATTTGCTCTTTTTCTTTGAGCACTACCAACGACCCTTGTTGGAATTCATTGATTCTAATCTTATGAATATTTTAAACCAGGTATATACACACACACACACATATATATATATATATATATATATATATATATATATATATATATATATATATAGTAGTAAGTTATAAAAATATATATGGCAATTACGCTACGCAGAATATTCCGCGTTTCATTCGCGTGAGAATTCGTTAGGCTTATATTACATGAGATGGTGGGTAATATTATAGCTTAAGTCTGACGAATTATCACGAGAATGAAACGCGGAATATTCTGAGTAGCTTAATTGCCATATATATTTTTATAATCTACTACCTAACTCTACCTACGTATTCAGCACTGTTGAAGTAAACACTGAAAAGTTACGCATAAAATTATATTTTCATATATTAATTTATGTGATTAAATGAAGTAGTCATATATTAGGTGTGTATGAAAATGACCTTACGAATGCGTGAAATATATTGAATAATTCGACCCCCAAGCTTACAACTACTCGAAAAATGTAAGTCAAGCCCTAATTATTTTTGTCATTAAAAAAAAAACCAAACAAACAAACAAAAAAAAATTAAAAAAAACGTGTTTTTTTTTTAAAAAAAGGTTTTAAACTTTGGACATTACAGGTAAATTTCTAAAAAAACACTTCTTTTTTGTTTTAAATTTGTATATATTATTTATTCATCTTTTATCTTCAATTTGTGATATATAAAACCTTGGTGAGTAAATTAATTATTTACTTTTTAATAGACATTTCAAAATGGGGGGGCGTGAATTAAAAAAAAACGTTTGTCTAAAATATTATATTCAGTTTATTGGAAAGAGCATAACATTTCACAGTGACCCTGAAAATATCATAAAAATAGAATCAATAGAAAAATTTTGATAGATTTTTAAAGTTTATAAATTGAAAAATACTTAACTCGTAAAAATCAATTGATTTCATTACTGTTTAAAAAAAATATTTCTATTACTTTTCATACAACTTTAATAGAATAAATAAAATAAACAACTCACTTTAAAAAGCGAAATTACGAGTTTTTTTAAAAATATTTTATTCGCAGTTTCGTGTTAGGGGTGTCAAAAATTCCCCCCAAATTCTGATGCACCTAGTCATATATATATATATATATATATATATATATATATATATATATATATATATATATGTGAATAAAAAAGAATACGAAAAGTATAAAAGCTTATACCTTTTCTTTATTCATTTTCAATTGGTGACGTGCAGGAATACAAAATAATATTGTGAAAAAAAATTAAAAAACATTTTTTATAAGTACATATTTTCGACCGATCATTCAGTCTTCATCGGTGTATTGAAAGTATGAAGATGCACGGGGAAAAGGGGAATGGAAAAGGAAGGAAGGTAGAGGAGGAGGGGGAGGAGAAGAAGGAGGAGGAGAAGGAGGTATAGCCAATGAGAAGGTGACACGTCAGTCTTAAATATATAAACATATAAGTACGCACATACACACGTGCACACAGTACATATACACATACAAATGAAAAATTAAAAATTAAACAGTAAATAAAAATGAGAAACGCGTCTTTAACTGTCTAATATTATATATATATATATATATATATATATATATATATATATATATATATAAAATACAAATACAAATACTGGATCAGTAATTTATCTGCGAACTGAATAAGACTTAGTTTTTCCTTTTGTTTTCTGAAATAATGAAAATATTGCGAGAAGAATATGAACATTAAGAATGCCTCTACTGCCAACTGAATAAGCACGTGTTTAACAAGTCAAAAGAAAGATGACGCCGGTACTGTATTCTGGTGTAAGAATTTCGGTTATGCCACATCTGGTTGAAAGCGCAGCTGGTTTTGTTGTCTTGGAATTCCTCCTGTCTAGGAATGTGCGCCTTTTGTTAATTGGAATGGTATTTAGTTGTTGATGATTTTTGTTCGTTTGCTATTTTTAGATACGCCTGCAGGTTTCCTTTGTTGGTCTGTCACACGTCGAGTTGAAAAAGCATTTACATCGCTTAAGTGTCCGAAAATTACGTCTGTTCCTAAACACCGCCTTTTTACAAAGACTGAATATGATACCATATTCCTTAGATTTCAATAAAATCGAGTTCCTTGAAAAGCAGAATTGGAACAAACACGAAAAATTCTTCAATCGAGTAAAATTTCTCTCCTATACGAGGACAGCTTAGTATATCTCTACATTTCTATATTCATCCTTGGCCTTTTGGCCAAGATCAAAGTGTAGCATCTGATCCGGCAGATGCTGCACTTAAGATAATTTGTACCAGTCAATGGAGGGGAAACCCTCTATACTGGGACAATTATTATTTTTGGTAACCAGAGTGCCCCCTTTTTGCCTACTTTTAGGGGAGCTGGTTTTTACCTCACATTAAAAACGGCCTTGTGCCTAATTTGCTCAGTGGGGGAGCAAATAAACACCATCTGTTCCGGCAGATGCAGCACTTAAGATAATTTGTACCAGTCAATGGAGGGGAAACTCTCTATACTGGGGCAATTATTATTTTTGGTAACCAGAGTGCCCCCTTTTTGCCTACTTTTAGGGCAGCTGGTTTTTACCTCACATTAAAAACGGCCTTGTGCCTAATTTGCTCAGTGGGGGAGCAAATAAATACCATCTGTTCCGGCAGATGCTGCAAGCTATGACTAGCTATGACTAGCAAAGACCAGATGTGGGGGCAACCCCACATGCCTGACCATTAACCAGCTCCCATTTCCCACCTCTCGGGAGCTGGTCCCCTTTTTCCCTTCCCCCTCCCTTCACTCCTCACATTAAAAATCGGCCTTGTGCCTAATTTGCTCGGTGGGGGAGCAAATAAATACCATTTGTTCCGGCAGATACTGCAAGCTATGACTAGCAAAGACCAGATGTGGGGGCAACCCCACATGTCTGACCTTTAACCAGCTCCCATTTCCCACCTCTCGGGAGCTGGTCCTCTTTTTCCCTTCCCCCTCCCTTCACTCCTCACATTAAAAATCGGCCTTGTGCCTAATTTGCTCGGTGGGGGAGCAAATAAATACCATCTGTTCCGGCAGATACTGCAAGCTATGACTAGCTATGACTAGCAAGGACCAGATGTGGGGGCAACCCCACATGCCTGACCTTTAACCAGCTCCCATTTCCCACCTCTCGGGAGCTGGTCCCCTTTTTCCCTTCCCCCTCCCTTCACTCCTCACATTAAAAATCGGCCTTGTGCCTAATTTGCTCGGTGGGGGAGCAAATAAATACCATCTGTTCCGGCAGATACTGCAAGCTATGACTAGCTATGACTAGCTATGACTAGCAAAGACCAGATGTGGGGGCAACCCCACATGCCTGACCTTTAACCAGCTCCCATTTCCCACCTCTCGGGAGCTGGTCCCCTTTTTCCCTTCCCCCTCCCTTCACTCCTCACATTAAAAATTGGCCTTGTGCCTAATTTGCTCGGTAGGGGAGCAAATAAATACCATCTGTTCTTCAGATGCTGCACTTTTATTTCTTGTTCTCTTTCGGTGGAGGAGAAATCCTTCACGACTGAGACAATTTTTATTTTTGTACCTTTTCTCCACGTTAAAAAACGACCCTGGTGTCTAACTCTGTCCCGTGGGGAGGCATAGTAAATAGGTACATTTCTATATTTTTTCTTGCGTAAAGTTGTATTTTCATTTTTAATAAATAGGAAAAAGGGGTTTAAATATGAATATCAATTCATATTAAAAACCCTTTTTCCTATTTATTAAAAATGAAAATACAACTTTGTTGTATATGGGTTGTGGAATTGCATTAATCTGCAAACGATCTCATAATTAGCATATTTTCTTTTAAGCATTCATTTTAATTATTTCTTTATTAGTCTTTTCGGTTTTCTTATGAGATGATCATCTTTAGTTACTTATTACTTGTAATTATATTAATGCAAATATTCTACATGATTTATTTACGCATAATTGTATTAATGCAACTATTTACATATAATTGTATTAATGCAAATATTTACATGTAATTGTATTAATGCAAATATTACATTGTATTAATACAAATATTCTACATGATATTTGCGTAAAAAGGTTATTGCAAACACACACCTCTTGCTGTATATATATTTATGTATGCGTACATATATTTATTTTAAAAAATTTGCCTACCAAACTCCTCTGTCAGTTATTTAGTCTGCAGACATAACACTTAATATATAAGGTATTCGAACGTATATGAAACTTTATATCTGTGTTTTAGCTGGTGAAAATCAGTGTAAAAATTACAAAAAAAAAAAATGGAATTTGCCAGGTTATGGTCGAACGATGGCATTACGAATATGCATGCGTAACGTAATATTTATTGGTTCATGCTTTAATTTTTAGCCTTGCAGCAAATATTTTTCTATAGTTCAGGCATTAACGTCAAAGGAAAAAGTAAATCATAAGCTAAACGTTTTGGTTTCGATTCTCGGTGGTGGTGCACGAATCATTTTTTTTTAACGTTTTAAATTATACTATATATTGGGTCCAATATAATCCTCCTCATATTATTATTATTTTTATTATTATTATTATTATTATTATTATTATTATTATTATTATTATTATGTATTTTTATTTTTTTATTTATTTTTATTTATATATATTATCATTATTATTATATTATATTATACATATTATTATCATTTATTTTTATTTTTTATTTATTTATTTATATATTATCGTTATTATTATATTATATGTATATATATATATATATTATTATTATTATTATTATTATTATTATCATTATTACACACACACACACACACACATATATATATATATATATATATATATATATATATATAATATTTTGATTGCAAAAATTCCCCTCTGTATCAAATTACCGTAGGTTTGCAATAATAGATGCCAGATACAAATGTATTATTCTCTATAGTATTACCCACCATCTCATGTAACTTTTTAGCAGCGTTACATACCCAGTTACTTGTGCAATTAAACGGCTACCTTTCATCCGTGGAGAACAACCATCACAATCGCAGCATTATACCAGGAAGAAGTCCGTACTTTTCTCTCTCTAAATTTAGTCCTACCACTGCTATCAGACGTCGCCAGGTACTATTCTGCATTTAATTACTACAGTACTATTACACCCTTCGTAACTAGATGATTGCATACATGTACATAGCATACGCTTTCCGACTTACAAATCAAAATTAATAACTTCTCCCCGTTCCGGCGTTTGCGATTGGCTGAAACCGACCATTCTCATATTCCAGAATTTACCCATTTGACACATAAACGAACATTTCTAAATGTTGAAAAAACATGGCGGCGCCCTGCGCAATGGACACGACCGCTAAAACAATATCACACACTTTACAGATTTTTAACCAATCAGAAACCGACCTTCTGAAATTGCTAAACTTATATAACGCAACAAACATTCACCGCTAGCAACTTTCATAATGGCCATCGGATTTTCTTACCTTGCGTACCTACGCTAACAAGACAGCCTAGCGATCGTTAAAAAGAAAATAACAACTATTAGCCGCTCATAAACGCACACTTACCTACTGATAGCCTTATTCAAGTAATATAATTTCTATATACACACACCCTTATGAATTCTCGAAACAAACTTACATCTACAGTTTTGAATTGAAAATACAAAAATTCTGTTTACATTTGGGAGGAGGACGGATGGTGTGGCCTCCACCCCTCCCTAAAATCTAAACAGAATTTTTGTTAAATATTAAACGATTCTTCTGTTCGCCTTATGTCGGCGTGTAACTTACGGAAAAACGGTTAATTAAACTGCAGAAAGATTTGTTAAAAACTATACACGTTCTATCATTGATTAATCCCATTCAAAAAAAAAAAAAATGAAATACAAAAGTATGTTTGCGTAAACGTTCGTGAAAAAATTCGGTGCTTCTGCACTTTTGCCACCGCGATATTTTTTAATAGTTTCCACGTTAAACTCATACTTGATGAGATCTTTTTTTTTTACTACTAATTAATTTAATTTTACTATTTGTTCTTTCTTTGAATTGAGCGGAATCGAATTTAAAATGTTTTCTAGTGAAACAATTTAACTCACTTCTTGTTCCTTTCGGTTTGTCTAATTATTTGAATTGATATATTTCAGAGAAGTCTACAATTAAGAAAAGTGTAAAAAAAAAAAAAAAATTAAATACAATAAATAAAAGTTACCATGACTAATAAAAATTACTTTTCTACCAACATGGCTCATTATTTTTTTAGTACTTATTTTTGTACAAATACATAAGACTTTAAATTTAAATCAATTTATTCAAACCGTCATTTGGAAAAGAAATATACACAATAAAGTTTTACTATATCTTTTTGTTTATTAAATTGTTAGGTAAAAGTATAGAATAGTTACAATACACCCGCCAATTTGGTAACGCAACTGAAAATATTTTTTTTTTTATATTTACAAATTAAAATCATTATCAATTTATTGAAACGGTCTTTATCTCGCTAAGTCAATCCTCCCTGCATATATATATATATATATATATATATATATATATATATATATATATATATTTACTAGCAGAAGTACCCTTCAAAAACAGCCTACAGAAAATGGACTGTGATTAATAAAAGTATGATAGGTTATGAAAAGGAAGGGGTTGTAAAGAGATAGGTTTTGATACTCAAATATTTAACCCTACGCAAAATATGATGAAAGTAAAGATAATTTTCGCGAAAAAATATATTTTTTATATCAACTTTGTTTCCATTCGTAGCCAGGAGTGACGAACAAAATGATGTTTCCTTACAAAGAGAAAATGTTATATATATAATAATATAAATATACAAGAAATAAATGTTACCTAGTCAATGAAAGTTACTTTTATGTTAGAAAAGTTCATTGGTTTGAATTTTTAAGTAGTTTGTAAAAAAAATTTTTTTTTTAATTCACGAACCGGTTTTAAAAACAATTCCAAATGGCAGCGAATTTGAAATGGAGAGCCCCGTTTTTAATTTGAAATAGGGGTACCTGAGCTTTCTGTGTTAACAATTTAAGAGAGTTCCGTCAACGTAAGGAATATTTATAAACATATTTAAATGTTTTCCGTTATTTTGTGCTTGAGGAATATTCGATTATGGCATGTATAGTTTATATAAAAATTCATTTAAGTGGTTATCGCCTCAAATTTCGTTTTAATTTCGGTTCGGTGAAATTATTTCAAGTAAAGAGCCTTAAAAACTATTTCAAAACAAAAAACAATGAACTGAACTTTTATTGACTATGGTAACATTTATTTCTTGTATATTTATTTGTTCGGGTAGTCGTTTGTTGACTTTTCTGCAAAAGACTCTTACTTAATAATATCGAGGAAATGTCGAAAAACAAAGATACAAAAACAGTTTTGAAAAATAATGAAGCTTTACTTAGTTTAGTAAAATAATCCGAAACAGCAAAATCGGATATTAAAAAAGTAAACACGTAATTACTTTAGTTTTTAAAGCAACGAATCGATATAAATATTAATTAGAAGAAAATGGCGCCCTTTTCAAGCAGAACAGCTTCGTTTCAGGTTTACAGTATTTAACGGTGTGGTATTGCGCCGTCGGATTCAGGGGTGTACTATTGTAATGTAAAGAACACGCAGAAAAGGTTTGTAATCAACTAAATTCCTTCTAGTACACTGACAAAAAATAAAAGCTTAAACAGATATATAAATAAAAATAAAAAGGTTATGTAATTTTTTTTTAAAAAAGACACGCAATCACGTGAGCAGGATTTTTTTCTTCTTTTGACACGATAACAAGTAACGTTCTTATTTTTTATCTGTTTATCTATTTATCTATTTTCGAAAGAGTACCACGTGCACGTGGAGAAGGAAAAAAAAACAGAGTTATGCAAAATTTGTGTCGAGAATTGTCTCAAGTTCCGACTTTTATTTTTGATTTCACTTTAATAAGAACGTAAATTTATGAGGTGAATTTATTCGACACAATATGATTTAACTCCAAAAAATAAATAAAAGCTAACGTGAATTGATTAAAGTTAAGGTGTTATTGTTGACCCTTACCCCTTTTAAAAAAACCTTGTTAAACTTTATGACATACTTACATTCTATGGAGGTCAGACGCAAACGAACACCGCATAATTTCATTATACCATATTTCTTCAAACTGAAACATAATTATCAAAGTATATTTACGTAAATAGATATGAAATGTCTTTGTTAAAGGTTGTGCCATATTTCCATGGAGTACAGGCGCGAACGCAGACCCCACAATTTTATTTTATCATCCTTATTTAAGTTTAAACATACTTATCAAAGTATGCTTATGTACATCTATATCAAAAACCCTTGTAAACGTTTTTTTTTTTCATTTTTTATTTCCATACTTTGGGGACCAGGCGCGAACGCTGACCCCAAAATTTTGAGGAATCACCTTTCTGCCAGATCAAACATAAGCATTCCTGATCCTCGATACATCTTCTATCATTATATGTAATCAGTTTTTTAAAATAATCAACCATATAGGAGCCTATTTGTGACCACACACACACACACACACACACACACACACACACACACACACGCACACACACGCACACACAGACATTCAGTTTTGTATTATATATATTAAAATTTTACGATATCTTTTTTGTTTATTAATTTGTTAAGTGAAAGTACAGAATACTTACAAAACACCCGCCAGCCCGGTAACATAAGTGCATAAGTATCAGTACAGTGATTTTTAATATCGTATTTAGATAAATCCCCAACAAGAAGCACTTAAATTATTTTATTTTATTGACGCTACACTGTAATCACGTGATTAAAATTTTAGCAGACGAAAATTTGGGAGGCAAAAGAGTCACGAGTTCCCTTTTTTATTTAATTGTTAAGTGGAAGCACAGAATAGTTACAAAACACCCTTCACTCCTCATGTTAAAAATGGCCTTCAAAATAATAACGTCTGGTTGAAACACAGAATAGTTACAAAATACCCCCTCCCTGCCCAGATGGGGAGGGTGTAGTGTCGCCTCCACCCAATGTAAACAATTTTTGTGAAATATTTAACTGTTCTTCTGCTAGCTTAATGTCGGCGTGTTACTTACAGAAAAAAACAAACGGTTAATTAGACTGCAGAAACACCTGTTAAACACTATACAAGTTTTATAAATGATTACCCCTCCCTAAAAAAAAAAAATACGAAAAAAAAACTATATTTTTGTAAACTGTTCGTGAAAACTTTCGGTGCTTGAGCACTTTTGCCATCGAGTTATTTTTAAATAGTTTCCAGGTTAAAGTCAAGTTTCATTATATTTATTTTTATTAAATTGTTAGGTGGAAGCACAGATTATTTACAAATCACCATCCCCACCACATATTAAAAATTGCCTTCAAAATAATAACGTTATTTCAGCACGGTGACAAAATGCACTAGTACCAAACTTAGTGACAGCATTATCAGCGTCCTAAATTATGCGATGAAAAAGTGAACGAATCTTTTAGTAAAAAAAGTGTTCTCATCCGAAATATAGAACAAAACCCCCCACAAAATAACATATAAAACTACCTAAACTGGAAGTACGCCTGGTTGGTTTGTTGGTTGTTTCTGTTTTACGGCATATCAACCCTTTTCGGGTTATTTAATGCCGAATCCAAAGATTTGGAAGAAAAAATTTTTTAATAGAATATATTTGTTGTTATTTACGTCGGTTTCTATTTAACCCATAGTTGGGACCCTAACAGGTACTACCACTCCGGGTCAGAGTGGACCTGGGAGCAATGGTAATTAAAGGGTGGCTCCACACTCCCCAAAGCCCACAAGCTGGGGCCTATAGTTTAAGGTCATATCCAGGACGCCCATTGAGGGACTTTTACCCTCTGCAGGGGCTCAGTCGGCGTATTCTAATGCCCCACCGACAGGGCCGAAGTACGCCTGCTTAACAAAAGAATATCTACTCTTCCCATAAACACACAGAGAAGGGGTGAACCGGAGGTCAACTGTGCCTTAGTCCTGTAAGTGCCTGCCCATTGGCTGATTAGGAAGAGCGCTGTGGCAACTAGAAAGCTGATTGGCCAACAAAAAACTCAATAGCATATGCGTATATATAAACGCGTGACAACCACAACTTCTTCGCATAAGCCTGACGAATTCTCGCGAGAATGAAACGCGTAATATTCTGTGTAGCTTAATTGCCATATATATTTTCATAACTTACTACCTCGCTCTACCTATGTATTGAGCACTCTTAAAGTAAATATTGATAAATTTACGCATAAAATTATATCTTCGTATATTAATTTATGTGATTAAATGAAGTAATCACACACATATATATATAAAATATATTTGTAGTCATCGACATACAGCCCTGTTTCGTTGTATCACAACGCATCAGTGCCGCTAGACTAGCACCTATATATATATATATATATATATATGATCTTTTTGATTTTTTTTATTCAATTTTCACCCCAAACAAGGCACAGTGCCACTTTGAAGCAGGGGGCTTACTAGCAGGGACTTAATTAGCGGGGTCATTATGAAGGAAGATGAGTAGAAAGATGTTTGTTAACATTACACTTGAACTTCTGCATATCATTGCGGTTGATGGTTGCATAGATTAGTTCTCTAGAAGTAAATTCAATGAAACCCGTGTGATTATTAAAAAAGTGCTCAATGTAGGACAGAGCTTGTATGTAATCTGTTCTAATCACTCTTGGAATTTGTACACAACTATTCAACTTGTAGATGCTCTGCAACAGAAAAAAACAGAAAACCGATTTTCATCAAACCGAAATGAAATCATGTCTTTGTTTGGGCAACGATTTTATCGCTTCTATTCTGTCAAATTTTACTAAATTGTTGGCTTTCGAGGAAATAATAGTAACTGTATTGGGACGGGTATTCTATTACAGAATAGAATTTAATTTAAGCTTTATAGATTCCCAAAATTAAAGATAAACCCAAACATGAAAAAAATTTTTTTATTCATATTGTAAATAATAATTGAAAATAATAATAGTGTTAAAAAAAACAGACAATTTTTGTATTACTTAGATTATTTGAACTAGTTTTTTTATTTTCACAGCATTTCGGTTGGTTTCGACCTTGCTCTCCTTCAGATGCGTCGTTTTGAACTTGGGAACCTTTGTAAGAAATTTTGCAGAAATAAGCAGGCTCTTTATTGGACGATTTGTCCGCCTACGAGTTTGTTTTGAACCAATCAAATTGCATGTTATTACTAACTGTCGATGATGTTCTTGGCACCAAAATTATCCTTTCAGATCGCCAGAATTCAACAAAAATGCAGGATTGAATGGACATCGAATTCTCACTCGCGGCTCGAAGCCTCGAAATTACTTCGTCTCTTTGAGACGTTTTAATGCCATAATGTGGGGAGAAATGTTATTATCATTTGCAAACACTAATGCCTTTATGTTGAGCGAATTATTATATTTTGCACGTTGTTGTGCTCCGTGAATCTATTGATTTTCTTCATTACAAATTAATGTCTGTCAAAGACGAAAGTAAGGTCTACTGTTTGACCTGCCTTGTCCGCCATTGGACTGAATCAACAGGGGACTCCTCGAGGCACCACCCGACTTGCAGTATCCATCTTGGAAGATATCTCAACACTTCAACCTGCGCAATTCTTCGTCAGCGGAAGTTTTATCTTTCTATCGATCCAGTAGATATCTCACTGCTGATGCTATTCTCTACCTATATAAGAGCCAGGTACGTCCAAGGATGGAATACTGTTGCCACATCTGGGCAGGAGCTGCTAGAAAGGACTTGTCCTGCCTTGATAGAGTTCAAAATAGACTTCGTAGCCTCGTAGGAGATGTCCTTTTCTCCTCCTTGCAACCTCTATCTCACAGAAGAGATGTTGCGAGTTTGTCTCTGATGTATCGTTATTTTCATGGAAAGTGTTCAACTGAGCTTCAATCTATGGTCCCCCCTCGCCAAACTTTCACAAGAAACACTCGTCTAGCTGTAAACACTATCAATAATTTCCCCCACTCTTTATCTGTGCCTAAACCTAAACGTAGATTCCATGAACAAAGCTTCTTTCTTAGAACTGCACGCCTGTGGAATTGTCTTCCGTTTTCCTGCTTTCCGGCTGACTACAATATGGTTGTGTTCAAGCCTAAAGTAAATAAGTTCTTGATGAGCCGTTCCATATAAGTTATTAAATTTACCAAATTTTCATTACTAATGATTACTATATTGACCAATTTCTACTGTACACTCTTTAACCCTTATCCTTGAGTGGCCTCTGGGCCTTGATAATGTGGTGACGCCTTTGTAAAAAAAAAAAAAAAAAAAAATGAACGGTGTAGTATTGCGCCGTCTTTCGGGGATGTTACCAGCCCATAGTGGCAGATAGCTGAAGATGGCGCATCCTTTGCAATATGGATCTTTTTGCTTTAATAAAATTTACGTTGATGTTTAAAAGGTGAGCCTGTTGTAATTCTGTTTGGTTTTCTTCCATTCTGCGAAGGGCTAAAGCCTGTGTGAAGATTTTTTTCACACCCTTATTTCGAACTAGAAAATCTATATGCAAGTTCGTTGTCGAGATTTTCTGATACCAAACTTTATTTTTTCTGTTCTTATTCTATACTACACTCTTCCTGTCCTCAGTCAGTGGGGGAGAAATCATTCTAGACTAAGACAATTTTTATCTATGTTCCTGTCCAGAGTGCCCCTTTTTGGAGACATAGATTTTCCCACATTAAAAACCAGCCTTGTATTTAGCTCTGTCCGTGCGGAGAGACAAGTAAATATTAATTTTTTTAAATTAAATTTTCACCCCAAACAAGGCACATTGCCACTTTGGTGTAGGGGGATACTATCAGGGACATGAGTTACTGGGGTACTATGTAGGGAGTTGGGCAGCAAGATGTCGGTTCACGTTACACTTGAACTTCTGTATGTCAGTAGTTGGGGAAGCAGGGACCCGGAAGGGAATTCCAAAGTTTAGCGTCGAGGGTATTTACACCGTTGGGACACAAGTGCTTGCAGTTCGCCAGAGCAGTCGCCATTAAAATACTTGTAGAACAGGCAGATGAAACATTATATTAAACAAAATATATCCTATGTTACCCATCCGTACACTTAGGAGCTTTTTGCCAAAGTGTCCTAATGATTTATGGTGCACATACCAATATTTAAACATATGCATTACTAATTTATGTAAATACGGATATGAACACATATGAAATAGGATTAAAACGTTTAATGATTTAAATCGTATTTCGTGTGTGTTTATGTGTGAAACTAATTCAATTTAACCAACGAATTATGAATCTTCATAGTTTCTATGTTAAAATAATTTATATAACATTTAACATACTTTCCGTTCTGACTATAGAATTACAGTAAACCAATTCCGTAACTTTTTAAAGATTGTCTGTAATGCAAAATCGCCACATAAACAACTATTGCTTTCACGTTGTAAGTAGTCTGTCTTATTCCTATTTGCGAGTTTCTGCTGTGGTAGCAATAACCCTAGCGATGTTAATTTTTGTCCATTATTCTTTTATTAGCCGCAATATTAAAGGCAACTAAAAAGAACAAAGTTCTCCATTATTTCCTCTGGGTGTCAATATTATTTCTTGTTGATTTATTTTTTTAAATGAGTTCATCTTCACCATCATTCCGGTCATTTTGTGGACGTGGTGGTAGATTCCGATAAATAAGTCTGTGAACGTCGACGCCTGACATCTCAAAGACATGTCACATTTGTCACATCGCCTGTCCGCTATGACCCAACTTTCTGTACACATTAGTTTAACCTCTAACTTAATCATCGGAAATTCAGATGGTCAGAAACCTCTCTCTCCCTCTGTTTATCGGTCTGTCTGTTAGTATGTCTGTCCGTCTGTCTTTCTCTCTCTCTATATATATATTTATTTATTTATATAATGTCCTAAGATATTGGTTACCTTCTAGAAGCTTTTACGGACAGCACATGTAAACAACTCCATCGAAAAGAATCGGGGATTAGCAGATGGAAAAAAATCCCAAAACCTGGACTAATTCCAACCTTAAATGTGAGATCCATTTCGGTGTCATTGCTAAAAGGATGGCAAATTTCGTGCTAGACAATAGTTATATCAATACCTTAATACAGAATGCTGGAATTTCCGGATTTTAAGATTGTATCAGACATTCTACCTCGTCGTGAAACTGAAAAAAAAAAAACGGCTCCAAATAATGAATTAGCCGAACTTCATGAAGTCATTTGATTAGACTTAGAAAATGCATATGGTACAGAAAGATACCGTCCACTTGAGAAATCAATTAAGTTCTTTTGGATTCGAAAAGATATTATAAATCTCATATTATCATATTTTGAATGTATATATATATATATATATATGTATAAGGAATGAAAAAATACCAGCGGTGGTTGACGTTATGTTTTGAGAAAAATAGAAAAACCGAATGAAATTATTAAAAAATCAACGTTTCGTCCTTATTTCAGAGGACATCTTCAGGATAATTGAAATGATAAAAATGTAAGAAAAGAAAAAGTCATAGATCGTGCGAAAAAGACAGTTCTTGAATCCTACCCATGTCGGGAAGGACAAACATATGATAAACAGTGATACGCACACATATGTTTGTCCTTCCCGACATGGGTAGGATTCAAGAACTGTCTTTTGCGCACGATCTATGACTTTTTCTTTTCTTACATTTTTATTATTTCAATTATCCTGAAGATGTCCTCTGAAATAAGGACGAAACGTTGATTTTTTAATAATTTCATTCGGTTTTTCTATTTTTCTCAAAACATATATATATATATATATATATATATATATATATATATATATATATATATATATATATATATGTGTGTGTGTGTATGATGTTTTCTAATAATAAATATTCTAACTGGCAAAAGTTGAATATTGGCATTATGATGGGATGGGTTATCTCCGCACTACTGTTTGTGTTGATAATGGAGATGATACCCCATAGTTCTAAAAAACAAACAACACATATAAGAAAAGAAAAAAGAACATTTCCATCAAGCCGTTAATGCATGATGTAACCTTAGTCGCAGAATCAAGATCACATGAACCAAATGTCAGGCTGCAATGGACATCTCGCAGTTTATCAATAATTAAGGATCTGGACAATAAGCGAGATTTTTTCGTCGACGAGAACGAAATCCCCTCAATTTGTGGGGGAAGGAAAACGTCAAGAACCTTGAGTTTTATTACTCTCTACCTCTGATTTATCGATATTATTGACAGGGACGAAGCGACATGCTAAATGATTAAATTTGACTTTCTAAACCAGAAGAAATTATAACGCATTTAATTTGGATTCCTAAGTTATCATGGTTTATGAGGTTAAGATAATAAAGCGCCTGATCAGTCAGTTTATGGGAAAATGGTTGGAGGTGCCTAATTTCTTGACGAACATGTCGCTATACAATTCCTAAACGAAGCTAAAACTTCTAACGTCGTATCTTAGTGAGGAATATAAATTAGATAATGCGCTACTTTTCCAGAAGCTGCGCAACTCTCGTGACCGGCTGGCGAGGAATGCCCAACAATAAGTAATAATTGAGAAAAACTGAAAGGCCAAACACGCTGTAGAAGATACAGAATCAGCCATTAGAGTGGGAGTAATAATCAGCGCCGTGGCATGAGTAAGAGAAGGTCTAAATCCTCACCCACAAGTTTTGTGACCCAACGAATCCTCTGGTTTCGGATAAAATTCATCATTCGGGGAAACTAAATACGGAATGGAAAAATAAAATTGTTGCCCTATAAAAGATGACATAGTTCCATTTCCGTTTGATGAAAACCAATTCTTATTTCATGTTGTAGACCATCTATTAATTGGTAAATTGTGCACAAATCCCAAGAACGATAGGAACATTGTGTCATGTTTGAAAATGACACAGTTAAAAAAGCGGGGCAGGAGATGCGCTTATGTACAGAATGCTTTCTATGATCAAAGTTATGACAACAGGACCATTGCCAGCACCCTCAAAATGCAAATCCGGACTGTTTAACGCTTGAAGGCACAGCTCAACGAAGTTTCCGCCATGGTTATGATCTTTGGTGTGGTTTCGAATGAATGTGCTGAAGCGTTTGATGATCCTCTGGTGCAATCAGGTGGCTGCTGGAAGACCTTGGGTGTGACAGCAAGACTTTACCCAGGCTAGGCTTCAGAAAGAGTACTACGACTTTGTAACCTTCTCTCACCGCTCCATTCTGAAACCGACCTGAAGCCGCTGGACTTCTTCGTTTGGTCATACTTCAAGAACGTTACTAACATGACCTCCCACGACACCAAAACCAGCTTGATCGCCGCCATATGCATAGTATTCGCCGAGCTCCCTCCGGCGCTTGTGGAGAAGTCATGCTACATTGAATAGATGTCAGATCTACAACTAATCAAGTTACTTAAATTGATTTTTCCAATAAAAGTTTAAAAATAAAGCTGTCGTGTAGTTTTCTCATGGGCGACCACTTTATCGTTGCACCCTCTATATTGCTACAGGTGTAGGTCGAAATCATTAGGACCAAGTGGAAGAGTGTAAAAGACAGAAATTACTCTTCAAGAAGAACATGAATTCCAAAAGATAACATTTCTCATAAAGTCTACAATATCTTATCAACTCCTGTTTATTTACATGCCTGGAGATTAATTACATACGATGGATGCAAATTATGTGGAAAAACTGCCAACCTCAAAAGGATTTGCACTGGATGCAAGCATTTCTTGAAAAGCTACACATGGGAGCACACTCAATAATTTGAGATCATCGAAGAGGTTTTGAAAATATGTTATGTGAAGCCCACGACGTCACTAGTAAAACGATTTATTTCGATTGTTTAAGTGCTGTACAGACTGGCACATTGCATTCGATTTAGAACCCCTATTCGAATAACATTAACGGGTTAGTGTTCGGATATTATCGTTTGGTTCGTTAATTTGAAAAAGAAAAGTGTTCGTTATCAAATTAACTTTTCCATTTGAGGAAATATTTTTTACGAAACACACCAGCCTAAGTTGGAAGGATATCAAGATCTACGAGAACAACGCGTCGAACATGGCTAAAAACCATTGTAATTTCTATTAAAGAAAGTTGCCAAGGTTTTATTAACCAACTAAACCTCCATCTTCTTGAATAATCTGAAGTATTCTCCATCAGACAAGAATAAATACATAGATACAATACAAAATAAGGCACTATCTGCATCTATCTATGCACCTACCTACATATCTATCTATTTCTCTCTCTCTCTTTCTCTCTCTCCCTCTCCCTCTCTCTCTGTATATATATATATATATATATATATATATATATATTTAGTAGAAATGATAATTAATGAAAACGAAGGAAGTGCTCAATACTGTTGTAGAGCAAATATGCGTTTTATTTTTTATTACCGTATCTTTCTGTTAAGTTACATTATTGTTTCAGCTACCCGGCCGTTTTTTTTTGTCGTCAATAAAGCTTCCTCAGACTCCAACCTTTTCCCCTTGTTCCCTTCCTCTTTTTTCCAGCTCTTCTCGCACCCCTCCCCTGACATCATTCACTCTTCCATCCCATCATAACGAACATTTCTGTAAAAGTCTGAGGAAGCTACAGACGGCCAAAAAACAAAAAACAAAAACAAAAACGGCCGGGTAGCTGAAACAATAATGTAACTTAACAGAAAGATACGGTAATAAAAAATAAAACGTATATATATATGTATATATATTTATTTATTTCCACAGCCAGACAACATCGCAGCTCACAAGAGCCATGTAAACAACAAACCGGAAGCCCAAGACTCGTTTCTCCATCATTTAGACTCATCAATCAGTTATGCATAACTGAACTCAGGATTCGAAACCATGCAAGAGGCTTGTGTTTCGAATCCTGCGTTCGGATATATCTAAATGATGAGCTCAAATGAGGGCGAAACTCGAGTTGGACTTCCGGCTTGTTGGCTTTCATGGCTCTTGTGAGCTTCGATGTTGTGCGGCTATGGAAATAATTATATATTCTCTCACACATTCTGAATATATATATATATATATATATATATATATATATATAATTAACCTCGGCAGTAGCATGGTTACCCCCCTCCATTTATTAATTCTCCGTAAATGTTTATCTTTTTATAATAATATATTAAATGGAATAGTTTTTTCTTATATCCATTATTTATGAATTATTTCACGGAATTCTGTTTTTTTTTTTTTTGGATGATCTCAAAATATCGCCCAATAACGGGATGCCTTTGGATTCTTAACATCTGGATACTCCAACTTTACGAACACTTTTGGATTTTACCGTCCTTGGATCTTTCACTATTTAACCGAACCTCCATTCACGTGAAATTCTTTTTTCATTTTTTCCCCATTCCCGCTGCTTCACTGTTTTTTTTTAACTATTAGCAAGTAGGCTCCATGGCTCATTTGCAGTTTCATTAAATACTTTATAAGCAAAATCTAGTTCGCCATTTTGCTAATTCATTCCCCCTGATGAGAAGAAAAGTATTTCTTTCGAAATTCCGTGGATTAAGGACAATTCACTCCTTTTGTGTCTCCTTTTTGGAAATTAAATATGTTTTTAACTCTTCTTATAGTGTTTTAACATGTTTTATTAACTCTTTGCTTAAATATATATATACATATATATATATATATATATATATTATTTTTAAAGTACAATTATCCACCGACACGTGTTTCGTCGTCTACGATTCATCAGAGTGGCTGAATCTAGCGAGACACACACACACACACACACACACATATATATAGTCATCAACATACATTACTGATTGGCCATATCACAGCTCATCAGTGCTGCTAGACTAGCAACCAACTCAAGACAGGTTTGAAACTCGACCTAACCGTTAAGCTATTTGGGTGCTGCTAAGATGGCTATGTGAATTAACAATGTTCAATCATTAAGCGTATACTAATTTACTATCTATAATTAACGGTTTCCACACCGTATTAAATTCTATACTATGTGTATATATGCATATATATATGTATATATATATGTATACGCATGTATATATATTCGCCAAACATATATGCTACTTATTTGAGACGCGATCGTTCTTCTCTGTCTATTATTTTTACTTTGTCCCACAAGAGTAGATGGTTTCACTTTGCTCTTCATATTTGGGCCGTCATACCCGACTTTTAAACATCTCCACATGTTACATATTAGAACGATCGCACGAATGCTTCAAATAATTAAAATGATACGGAGTATAAATCCTTATTTGACAAATTCTGAAACAAGAATAGAAATATAAATTACGTGCCACGATCCTCCTTTTATTCACGTGAAACGCCGGATGCGCCTCGAGGACGCTAAAGACTACGAAGCTATTTTTATTCACATTACTATACAACTAAAGAAGGACTAAACAGGAATTAATAGAAATCGATATTTCCATGACCCATGCAAATAAACTATGATTACTATACAGCTACAAGGTTACCAAAGGTTTTATTTTTAACTGAAAGAAAAAAAAAAGAAAAGATTTTAATGTGTACGTGCGTGTGTGTGAGTGTATTTATGTGTGTGCGAAAATAGATTACTAGTGAAAGGTCATTTAGTGCATTGTTAGTCTGATTACTGACCATGCCTTTTATTTTAAACGAACTTTTCTGTTTCTTCCATGGCGTGTTGCTTTTTGTTGCAAAAACATATAAAAATCGTCTGCGTATATGTAGGTCGAGTAGTGCAGACCCGCCCTTTTTCTTGTTCTACGTTTCCTTTCCACCCGTCTCTCTCATCACTCTCTATCTCATATATATATATATATATATATATATATATATATATATATATATATATATATATATATATGATGAGATTATTGGAAATAGTATTCCGACAAAATAGAGAAATAAAAAGGAACAAACCGAGTTATGTGTTCATCAACGTTTCGTCTTTATTTCGAGGAAGTCTCGAAATAAAGACGAACACATAACTCGGTTTGTTCCTTTCTCTCTCTCTCTCTCTCTCTCTCTCTCTGTCTGTCTGTCTGTCTGTCTCGCTCTCTCTCTCTCTCTCTCTCTCTCTCTCTATATATATATATATATATATATATATATATATATATATATATATATAATCTTGGAAGTTTCTTTAAAACTCTAACAAAATGTCCTTCGTTGAAACATTATTTTGTCAGTAAGTCAATTAGTCGCCCGTTTCGCTGAATAGTTTTACTTACATGAACAGACAGTAGCACCAATGTTCTTAAAAGGGATCATCATTTGTTTACCATGAAACAATGTTTCGGGGATTCAAAGACATGCATATACATACAGATATAGAGAAATAAAAAGAAACAAACCAAGATAAATGTTCAAAGTGGGACACTGTTCTATTTCAGAAACAAAAAAAGACGTTGGAAATTCAAAAAAAGGAGGAGAGCTTGCGCTGTTAAAGAGAGGGAGATTTTTAATAACGTCATACAGTCGTTAATATGTTTCCAAAAGATATGAACGCAGTTTATATTCTTTCCGAATAAAAATATGTCTGTTATTCGAATGTAGGTGTGTAACAGAAATGAAATGAGTGTGTTTTTGTTATGTAATTTATTGATTGAGATTATATGTATTAATTATAATAGGAGGTGTTTCTATGGTGTGAGAGGGTTAACCGGTGCCTACAATTAAATTATGTTCTTTTAATAAAAGTTTATTTATTAATGGCGCTACATTATAGAAACCAGCACGTTGTTTAATTGTGCTTGAATTTGCGATAAGCGCAGATTCAAGAAGTCTCCGGCGCGGTTTATTTAAAATAAATTGAACTACTTTTGCTTGTTAAAAGTCAAAGGTGTGATTATGCTGCAATGAATGAGAGAATAACACACTTAGAGAATTGCTATTTCTTATATCTCTTTTATGTTCACTGAGCCATTTTTCTAACTTACGCTTGGTTTCACCAAGGTATCTATTATGGCAATTTTGGCAAGGAATAGCGTACATGCATGTATTGGAAACTGGTTTATTTGGAGATGTTTTGTTGTTTTTCATATCTGTCTTATAGTTTGTGATGTGGTTTGTATAATTGGAATTCCTAGTTTGTTTAGTGTGTTGCAAATTTTTGTATTGTTGGTAGGTCAAATAAAGTATCTGTTTATGAGAGAAAGGCCTGGTGTATATGATTTTTGATTATTTATCCTGAAAAATATTTGTGTGGCTTTTCGCTTAGCATTTAATATGGAATATGTGGGATATTGTAAGGTTTTCAAAGTGTTTGTGAGGTATTTGAATTCTTCGTCCAGATATTCTGGACTGCAAATACTGAAAGCGCGTAAGAAGAAACCAGTTATATAATACTTGTTTTTATTTTGTTACTATGGTGTGAATAGAAATGTATGTAATCATTTTTTGTGTGTAGTTTTGTGGTGAACTTTGAAGGATATTCTATAATTGGATTATATAATAAGTATGTCTAGGAAAGGTAATGGGTGATTGTTTTCTGTTTCATAGGTGAACTTTATGGAGGGTTCGACTGAGTTTAATTTGTCTTTAATGTTATCTATGTGCGTGTTTAAATATGTATATGTATATATATATATATATATACGTATGCATATATAAATATATATGTATATATATATACGTATGTATATATATAAATATATGTATATATACATATGTATATATATAAATATATGTATATATACATATGTGTATATATATAAATATATGTATATATACATATGTGTATATACGTAAGTATATAATATATATATGTATATATATACGTATGTATATTAAATATATGTATATATATGTATATATATGTATACGTATGTATATATAAATATATGTATATGTGTATATCCGTATATAGACATATATTCATTTATAAATGTGTATATATGTATATATAAATATATGCATATATACTTTGTGTATCAGTGTACCTTTTATGCTAATTTACGACTTAAATAAAATCGGTCAGTTGCTTTTCATGCCGGTAGACAATTTTGAAAAGTGCATTGTGTCATAGCAAACACAAACGTGATAAAGACATAACGAAATGAAAAGATGTGGGCCACGCACAATATTTTATCTATGTCAGTTGAAAACAAAATGAAAGAGGAGTAATAAAACACAGATAGGTAGATCGATAGAAAGATAGACGGATGCAGAATAATTAAGAAGCCATGAAAAGACGGACACAAACCACCCTTGTTTGTTGCAGTTTTTCTGTATGGCATAGATATCTGTTTAGTTATTTATTTTTTGTCATTCAATAGCCAGTCTAGTTATTTGAGCAATATGTTACGCATGTCAAGTATTAAATAGCATCAAATATGAATTTCTTTCTTAGTAATGCATTTTGCAAACGACGGATCCTATTTTATGTATTATGAACATTATATGTACTACAAACTATGCGTCAGAATGGACGTTTGAATAATATAAACTTTGAACTCATCAAGGTTCCTCAATTGGGACCCTAACATTGTATGATAGCTTCTTCCTAAGCCAAAATCGGGATATTAGCATACTAAAACAAAACCAAAATCTTGTTTAGTCAGCCCTCTTTAAATAATAAAAATCTGGTCGACCACCACCATTATTACCAATTATTACAATTATTACCTATCATCACCATTATTACAAATGATTACCATGATAAAAATCATTATCATTAATACCATACATCCCTATCATTAACTAATGATCACTAATGTTATCAATGATCACTAATGTTACCAATGATCAATATAATTACCAATGATCAATATTATTACCAATGATCAATATTATTACCAATGATCACCATTATTACAAATGATTACCATGGTTACAAATGATTACCATTATTACCAATCCTCACCATTTGTACCAATCACCGACATTATTAGCAATCATAACCATTATTACCAATCATCACTATTATTAGCAATCATCAATAATATAACTAATCTCTACAGTGTAGTGGTGGGATTTTGCTTCTTGTCGGGTTTGTCGAGAGTATTGTCTTCGAGGGGCTACTAGTGTTTGGAGTTCGTCAGAGCACTTACCATAGTAAACTCAAGTTCCACTAAAACAATCTCTATAAAATTGATCAACATATATACCAAACGAAATATCCTTCTAGCTCTCGTTTGCTTATTTGCGTATTTAATGTGTTATATGGCGAGGTAAGTGCGAATTTAACAGGAAGATGTAGGGGATATGAAGATAAAGAGTAGTGGTATCAGTAACATTACGTGAAAGAACGAGTATAAACAGATCTGTAAATAAACAAACAAAAAAAAAATAAAAATACTTAAGCATGTGTAGTAGCAGGAACTTATGAGAAGGAGACCAAGATGATGATGTAAATAAAAAAATAAAATAAATAAATAAAGGGGAAACTTGAAAATTACAGAACAATATAAAAAAAGTAAACGCCTGTCTTTTCTAGTGAATATCGATATTATAAATCTCTTAATTGCTTTCAAGTACAACATACTCGATGTATATTTACTTAGAGAGCAGCTTTCAATAGAATTGGGTTGTAGCGATACGCCAGAGACATTAAAATGGATGGATAAATAACATTTCAGTTACGCTTACATTTGCCGTATCCACCCACGTAAATTCTGTGCAAATAAAAAGGAAACATTGTCTTTTCACGCGGACGTAAGACAGAGCAATGCCATGTGACAGGGTATCCACTTTCAGTCCAATCACTGCTCGAAAAAAAAATACATTTCTAAAATCTTTTTCTAACAGCTTCGCTGGGAGCCCCCCCAGAAACGTATAAAAACCACTCCGCGCGAAATCCTAGTTAGTTGAGTCAGAGTTCCGTTCAGTTCAGTTCAGTCCAGGAAGCAGTACCAAGAATGAACAACTCGCTGCCCGACTCTGTCTCGTCGACGTTAAACCACTAATATTGACATCGCATGTCATGCACCTCTATTCCCTTAATCTCATTGGATTAATCCCCCCCCCAAAAAAAGGCTTTCTCACCTCGGACACATTTATGCAGCAAAAATATTACAAGACAGGAACCAACCAATATAACAAAGGTTTAATTCTTTGCGTAAAAAAAGAATAAAATATTTTATTTACGACTAGCTTGGGTGCATGGCGTTGCCCGGATGTGTAGAAGGTGTGTGTTAAAAAAAAAAAAGGAAAAAGTGGTAGTAAGCAGGCAGGCAGGCAGGCTCGAACCTGTAACGCGAAGGAGAAAAAAACGTGAAAAAATTAAATAACGTGACGACTTTGCTGATGTGTCCATCGCTGAACCGTAAGTGGCGAAGCATCAAATAAAGGCTAGTCAATCGAAAAGAAGAGATGACTTTCGAAAATATCGGTGAAAAAAGCGACCTCCCCGTTGTAGAAAAGTGCTGAGTTGAAGGTGAAGAAATTATTTTTTTTGGTCAATTTTTTTATATTTGTCGTCTGAAACGTCGACTTCCAAACGATACTAATCTCGTGAAAATCCGTCGCCTCTGTCGAAAGTTTAGGCAGACATACATACATACACATACATACATACATACATACATACATTTAAACAGACATGTGAGATTTATATAATAGAAAACATGACTTCGTCAGTCAGAGGAGTTTTTCTTTTTTACCTTTTTGGTACAGTTTTAACTCAAATTCTATCTGAATCTATTTAAGAACTATATATAAAGTTCTCATGACTATACATGATTAAAATAATCTAACACTTACTTCCAGGAACTTATTCTCAAGAACTATGAACATCTCGTAAATCATTTAATGACTTGTTTTCCCTTGCGTGTCGACACAGCAAACGCATACAAAAATCCAACCAAAAGATAAATGATTTATCTTTATTGTTAAACAAAACTTTATTCTAAACGTTATAATGACATCTTCTATTATATTTTGTGTTCATGGTGAGGTGTGATTATTTTTATCCTTGTTCACGTCGCTGATGTGAAGCTGACATTGATGAGGATCAGCCATTCCTCATTATCACACTGGCGACACTTACACACACCTGGACCCTTACAGAGTGATAAAGGATATATTACGATTTAGGGAGAGGGGATTTAGTAGTACATCCCACTAAAACTGCTACCTAACATATTTAAAGTACCATAATTATCTAATGATCCCCTAGACAACCCTTCTCGCGACACTCTAATATATTCAACCGATACAAAATAACCTAATATGCCTATTGTTAGACGTCGCATCTTCATCTTGTTACTTAACACCTCCCCTCCTCTTCTGATAAAATACCAAGGCCTCATGTATGATATGAAAAGAAACTGGAATCTTATGGAGATATCAATTATACGGAGTTATTATAGGTGCCATAGTGCTTATGAAGAAAAACCTGAAGTCCTACCAAACTAATATTCCTGGTGAACCAAGTGCAAAAGGGATCCAGACAATTGCACTTAAGGGAACAGCGAGAATACTAAAAAGCAGGACAATGTTGGCAGCTGGTTTGTCTGCCCCATACCCAGTATTACCATCTTCAAAGAAAAAAAAAATTTAATGGGAAGCATTAGGCTTCGAAATGCCTGGCAAAAAAGAGCTTTCATAGCTCCTACACCCTGCATCGTATTCCCTTCTTTGAGATTGATCAATTAGTCTATATACATCAAAGCGTAATTTTATCAATATATTTTCCTTTTGTATCTTAGCTCCACCTGTATTTCGAGTGTTTTATTATATCGAAAAGTCTTCATTTAAAAAATCTTTATATACTTCTTTGATCTCCCCCCTCCCCCCTCTCTCTCTCTCTCTCTCCCTCTCTCTCTCTCTCTCTCTCTATATATATATATATATATATATAGTAAGTTATAAAATATATATGACGATTAAGCTACACTGAATATTCCGCATTTCATCCACTCTAGGACTCTTCAGGCTTATGCGCATAAGCCTGAAGAGTCCTAGAATGGATGAAACGCGGAATATTCAGTGTAGCTTAATCGTCATATATATTTTATAACTTACTAACTAGCTCTACCTACGAATTGAGCACTTTTGAAGTAAATACTTAAAGTTTACGCATAAATTTATACTTTCGTATATTAATTTTATGTGAGTAAATTAAGTATATATATATATATATATATATATATATATATATATATATATACTAGACTACCAGTGACCCGTTGGGTCAGTATGTTATAATAGCTATGGAATTCATGTATGAGCGTGACACTTGTGACGTAACAGAAACATTTCTATGAAAGTATATTAAAATGAAAAAGAATATAGATAGATTTCTATGAGTCGTTTTGCTTATTATAATTGATTATTTTTGAAAAAAAAAATTACAGTTACTGAATTATAAGTGGTTGGCCATACTTATGGGTAAATGTGCACTGAAAAGATATCATAATACTTATTATAGTTAAATTCAAATTTCGATATATCTGCTTTTTTCATTTCTGTATTACGTTTAAGTTATTTTAAACCGCACTCTTCCCATGTTAAATAATAATGTCAAATAATAACGTTAATATTTTAGCGTCCCAATTGTTCTTTTTGTTTATTTTAAACCTCACTCTTCCTAGAGTGGATGAAGAGTGGGGTTTAAAATAAACAAAAAACAAAAGAACAATTGGGACGCTGAAATATTAACGTTATTTCGAAATAATAACGTTGATATTTCAGTGTCCCAATTGTTCTTTTTTTTTCGCGTTTAAATTATCCAAATAATCGGCTTTTTTTTACATCGTTCATTTCTGTGTTACGTTTAAGTTATTTTGAACCTCACTCTTCCCATGTTAAATAATAATTTCGAAATAATAACGTTAATATATCAATGCGCAGATTATGCGCGCATGCGCAACCGGATGTTGTAAACCGGAAAGTGAGTTACATACATCGTTACAAGATCATTTGAGTTTTATAATTTTATATATATGTATATATATATATAGTGTAACGCTAAAATTGTCGCCCTAGAAAACACGATATTATTCCATTTTCGTTTGCTTAAAACCGGTTTTCTTTTTTTTTTAGTTGAAGACCATCTACTAATTGGTCAGTTGTGTACAAATCCACCAAACAATAGGAGTCTTCCATCATATCTGAAAATGGCACAATGTTCGACAAGCGAAATCGGAGATGCACCGCTGTGCAACTCATGCTCTCTACCGATCATAGTTATGAAAACAGGACCATTGACAACACCCTCAAAATACAAATCCGGGCTGTTCAACGCTTGAAGGCACAGCTCAACGAAGTTTTCGGCCACGGTTATGGTCTTTAGTGTGATTTCACCATCATGCAACCACATACTTTCGAAGTAGCTTGAAAGTCAACACCAAAGTGTACCTGGATCTGTTAAAGAGTGGGGGTGATCACCTGGCGCAATCAGATGGCTGCTGGCAGATCCTGGATGTGGCAGCAGAACTCGTCGCCGGCCGACAAGTCCAAGGAGATCCAGGCGTGGCTTCAGAAGGAGTACTATGACTTTATACCCTTCTCTCAGTGGCCCGCCTTCTCTCCCGACCTGAACTCGCTGGACTACTTCATTTGGTCATACGTCGAGAACATCACCAACATAACCTCTCACAACACCATAGCCAGCCTAATCGCTGCCATTTGTCGGCTATTTGTCAAGCTCCCGCCGACGCTTCTGGAAAAGGCATATTCCTAGTTCCGGACCCGTATCAAGGCGATGATTGAGATTACATTGAGTAGATGCTAGTTCTACTACATAATAATCAAGTCACCTGAATTGATTTTTCCAATAAAAGTTTTAAAATAGTCATAGTGTTGTTATATATATATATATATATATACATATATATATATATATATATATATATATATATATATATATATATATATATATATATATATACATACATACACACACACACACACACATATATATATATAACATTCGAGATCTGTAGAAAAATGCAGTCATATTATGACACTCGTGCGAAATCTTATTTCTGTCAACTTTAAATTATAAGAACTGTTGACATTAGAGGCATGCATGGATATGATTTAATTAGAATACAGGACATATTTTGAAATATTCAAAAGATGGTTTGGTTAGCTACATCTAACACTAAGATTTTATAAATTGATTTGCAAACATAGAGGAACCAACAAATAAACTCTTTGCAATATTTAGATATAGCAGTTCGTATTTTCAAAGTTATCTCTTTGTCTTGCTTTTGAATAAAATGAGAGGTTTTTAAAGTTTTTCCATGGATTAATAAAGACTTTCATAAATCCGCGCTTGTCCTGGCTCGTATAATGACAACGACAACTGTGGCGTCGTACCTCTTTTAATGTGTCTCGCTCAGACAAAGGAAACGGGTCTCTTTTCTTTTCACCTTCAACATTTCAAAGGGCCAGTAACGGAAAGAGCAAGGAGTTGTATACAAATGTCACCAAACTAAAATGACAGTGATATTATTCGGAAGGTGTAGCGGAAAAATTAACCCGAATTATTCCCGCACAAAGAAACTTGTGTATTCGCAAATTAAGCTTCTTTGACACATATTTTGTGAGTTTTTGATAAAACAAAACAAAGAAGAAATAATCAAGAAAACACCTCTTTTTTTACCCGTCCGCAGATTCGGGCCTGGGAGAACGCTCGTTAATACATATTTCCCAGATATTTTATTTCCTTATTATACACTAAGACAAAGTTCGACACAAGGTTATCCTAGGAAAAAAGCGTAATATCTATTCTGGTACTGCACGTCTATACTAGACGAGAAATCCGTCTAGGCTAAAATAATTTCAATGCTTGCCCAATACACAAAGCCCCTCTTTGGGAGGTCCTGGATATAACCTTAAACTATATCCAGTGGTGAGGCCCCAGCTTGCGGGCTTTGGAGAGTGTGGAGCCATCCTTTAATTGCCACTGCTCCCAGGTCCACTCTGACCCGGAGTGGTAGTACCTGTTAGGGTCCCAACTATGGGTTAAATAGAAACCGACTTGAAAAATATATGTATATTCTATTAAAAAAAATTCTTAAAAATCACTGGATTCGGCATTAAATAACCTGAAAAAAGTTGATAATGCCATAAAACAAAAACAAACAAACAATCAAAACCAACCAAGCAAAGTTAGTAATAGCTCATCACTGTAGCCCTTCATATCGAACAACGATGTATTGAGTTTCTAGTAACCAGTTAAATAGAAACCGACTTGAAAACAACAAATATATTCTATTAAAAACATGTTCTTCCAAATCTTCCGATTCGGCATTAAATAACTTGAATAGGGTTGATATGCCGTAAAACAAAAACAACCAACCAACCAACCTCTTTGGGAAGCTAGATTTTCTCCAGATTAAATAAAAATAACCGAGTAGTTAGTAAAATAAATAGAGTAGACGAGATCGAACGTTCGATTACTGCATAAATTTCCATTATTAACGCTAATAGTATGATTGGTATGCAGTCACACAGCAAGATTTGATATATGACAGTTAAGCCCAACTATGCTACTGATGCAAACTCCCTGCATATCGTGCATTGTATTTGATATAATGAATACGTGCTTTTACATAATTCTATATTATTCATGATGCAATTTGGCAAAGTGCATGGATCGTTGTCAGTTAGTTTTCTAGTTCTTGATAAGTGTTGTTTCAGTGTTGGTCAGGAGTATGATAGGTGGATGTCTAATTGTTACATCGGTAGCACAGTTAGGCCATTGCACATACGCATAAAAGATCACATTACAACCAAGGCATCCCATTCCATAAACACCTGCCCAACAACTACAAACACAACCTCAACAAAGATACATAAACAAAAATACTAACCACAAAAAGAAACCAAGGTAATTTGAGGCTGAAGGAGTCACTACTCATAAAAAAATCATAAACCCAAACGCTCTAATCCCCAGCTGGCATCATTTGAAATTAATAGCTCCCGTCATGTTTTTACAAACTTCTGGGCTTGGCCTTTACTTATGATCTGAAATAGAACACATACATCAAATCCGTTGCCAAGGCTGCTGCAAAAATGGTGAGATCCTTCTATCGACCCAGTAGATATTCAACTGCTGATTCAATTCTCTATCTATATAAGAGCCAGGTACGTCCAAGGATGGAGTACTGTTGCCACATCTGGGCAGGAGCTGCTAGAAAAGACTTGTCCTGCCTTAACAGAGTTCAAAATAGACTTCATAACCTCGTAGGAGATGTCATTTTCTCTTCCCTGCAACCTCTTTCTCATAGAAGAGATGTTGCGAGTTTGTCTTTGCTTTATCGTTATTTTCATGGCCAATGCTCGACTGGGTTTCAATCTACGGTTCCTCCCTCGCCAAACTTTCACAAGAAACGCTCGTCTAGCTGAAAACAATATCAATAATTCCCCCACTCTTTATCTGTGCCTAAACTTAAACGTAGATTCAATGAACAAAGCTTCTTTCTTAGAACTGCACGCCTGTGGAACTGTCTTTTGTTTTCCTACTTTTCAGCTGACTACAATGTGGTTGTCTTCAAGTCCAACGTAAGCAAGTTCTTGATAAGCCGTTCCACTTAAGTTAAAAAATTTACAGAATTTCCATTACTAACGATTACTATATGGCCCAATTGACTACTGGGTACTCTTTAACCCTTATCCTCGAGTGACCTCTGGGTCTTGATAAGTGTAAAAAAATAACCGGTCAGAACTTCAACCTTCTAATATAAACACAGGAACACCAACAACACTTGGAACATGCACTCACCACTAGTAATAGCAAATAATTCTATTACGCCTTTAACCACTGTTAAAAAACAATATAGAATAAATAAAGAAATTAACATATAGAAAAAGAATAAGACGTTTCTGAATTTTTTAGATGACGATTGATTATTTGTATTTTTATTCAACTGACTACTGTTCTCATCTTCAGCTAGAGAAGGTCGGGGGTAATATTAATCGAAACGTTGTGAAAATCACACTCAAGATGAGTACAGTAGTCCAATGAATAATAATACAGAAAATGAATAAACAAACAAAAAATGCAGTAAAATAAATAAATTCAATGATTAAAACAAAATAAATATGTGCATATATATATATATATATATATATATATATATATATATATATATATGTGTGTGTGTGTGTGTGTGCATGTGTGCATGCGCAATGAGAACCTAAACCCCAAAGGCATCGTGAATGGAGGGAAATTTGAACATTAATAAATCTTAACGATATATGGTAATCGAGTGACAGGAAGTTGCAATCTCGCAAAAAGGCAAGCTGACTGAAGTTTGAAAAAAAAAATTCCAGACGGAGCTCAATATTTAAGAATGAATCTCTTAAAAGTGCTAAATAATTATAATTATAATAATTATTTTATACCTAAAGACACTAGTGTTTCATGCTTTCGCAATCATCAGTGCAGGAAATGATGGTTGCTGCTGATGGAATGATTCTTTGCCCCCCCATATATATATATATATATATATATATATATATATATATATATATATATATATATATATATATATATATATAGTAAGTTATAAAATGTATATGGCGATTAAGCTACACTGAATATTCCGCGTTTCATCAACTCTAGGACTCTCAGCCTGAAGAGTCCTACGGTGGATGAAACGCGGAATATTCAGTGTAGTTTAATCAGCATATAGATTTTATAACTTACTACCTAGCTCTACCTACGTATTGAGCACTTTTGAAGTAAATACTTAAAGTTTACACATAAATCTATACTTTCGTATATTAAATTTATGGGAGTAAATTAAGTATATATATATGTATATATATATATATATATATATATATATATATATATATATATATGTTTGTGTGTGTGTGTGTGTGTGTGTATGTGTGTGTGTGTGTGTGTGATGATTCTTTGGGAGTACAAAACTTTAATATTGTAATCATTCATTAATCATTCATTTACCATTCATGATTAAAAATAAAATCCGCAAAATACGTCTTTTAAAAAAAAGAGAAGAAGAAAAAATAAAAAGGGAGATCAGCTGACCGATTTCGCCCTCGCTTTCTCAAACCTGTATCGAAGATTTTAAAAAGGAGAAATCAAACATATGTACATTATTTAAAAAAAAAAGTTCCGTTGCGTTCCGTTATGGGTTAAAAAAACAAACAAACAAAAAAAAAAAACAGGGACGCGATTAAAATAGAGCAGCGTTATGATATTTTCGAAGATCCTAGAGAATAATCACGTTCAAACCCTAGAGACACACCCTTTGCTTACAGAAAGAAGGCCTCCCCAAACGAACGTAAATAGTTTTCAAGATGTATAGCGAACTTCAGCACGAATTAATTTTCAATCCTTAGTTGTGCTTACTCAGTATTCCATCTCAAGATCTTGGAGAATTTTCACGTTCGGTTGAGAGGCCTTCTCTGTAAGCAGAGAGGATGTCTCTTACATTGGAGCGTGATTAAGCTCTAAGATCTTCGAAAATATCATAACGTTGTTTTATTTTAATCGCTTCCCTGTTTTCTTTTCAGCCATAATGAAACGTAACGTAATTTCTTTTAATAATATACATATTTTTATTTCTCCTTTGGAAATCTCTCGATACAGCTTTGAGAAAGCGAGGGCGAAACCGGTCAGCTGATTCCCCGCTTAATTTCTATTTCTTCCTCCTTTATTTATCTTAGCGGGGGTACCCGGCGTTGTCCGAGTGTGGAAGTGTGGAAACGTGTGGGCGGGTTAAAATAACAGTAGGATTCCGGGCGGAGAGAGGTGTTAAAAAAGTGGTAGCAGCGAGGGGTGGGTGGGGGAGGATCAAAACATCAGTCGCCAGCCCATGTGGAGACAGGTGTTAAAAAAGTGGTAGTAGGCAGGCAGGCTCGAACCCGTGACGCAAAGGCGGAAAAGAAAGTGATAAAAATATCTGACGTCGTGCCGATGCTCCATGACGCGACCGGAAGTCGAAAGCATTCAAATTAAGTACGCTTAATTTTAATGCTTTCGACTTCCGGTCGCGTCATGGAGCATCAATCAAAAAGAAAAGACGACTTGCAGAAATGGCGTAAAAAATCAAACCCCTCCCTGCAAAAACTGCCCAGTTGAGGGTGAATGAATTAATGTTTTTTGCCAATTTTTCGATATTTGTCGTCTGAAGGGTCGAATTTTTCTAACGATACCGGTTCTTTAGGATCCGTCGCGTCTGTCGAAAGATTTTGCGAGGCATACAAACACACACACACACACACACACACACACACACACACACACACACACACACACACACACACACACACACACACACACACACACACACACATAGAGAAAACGTGTTTTACGGATTTTACTTTTAATCATGAATAATAAAAGTCTTCCCTTCGTGATTGCAACCTAAGTATCATTCAAACACTACCGTGTTTTAATATATGGTTAAGTGGCAGTTTCAGTCATTTAGAACTGCTTCAAAGCTTCACTGCTCACTCATTTCTGACCAAATTTCTAACAATTGTTACAGTTTATAGATCACCTTTTCGGCTATATTGTGACAATCAAAATTTCAATTTTCGTTCAGTAAAACAAAAGTTACGATGAATTTAGTGGTGTGAAAAGTTGTATAAAACCGTAAGGAAGTGAGCGATGTATTTTATGACTGGTTTCCATAGCAACCATGTCGCTTCAGCGTCTACTGTTGCTGCCAATTAAACGCTCTCGCGAAAAGAGAAGTAACAAGTGAAACAGAGAGAATGAAGTAATGAAAGGGAGATGACTGGGTGATTTTATTGAAAGCAGACGAGTGCCGTACATTGTTAATACATATGTGTTTATGGGGGCAAAAAAAAAAATAAGACAGTAAGTAAACAAAGAACAAGTGAATTTATTGGAAGCCTGGAAAAATCATGGATTACAATAGAAAAATGCGAGCATGAAAAGTAATATGGTTCGGCTTAAACATGGAAAAGTAAAGGACTAGTTGTTAAAACTGGAAAAGAATACGACAAGATATTCTAGTAAAAAAATATAAAAAAAATTGTAACTTAAAATATTGCAGCATTAAGACTTTTTGAAAATTAAATTTATAGCACTATATAATCAATTGTTAATGTTGCAATATTTTAAGTTATGAATTTATTATACTTTTTACTAAAATATCTTATTTTTTTTCCAGTATTAACAAGTCCTTTATTTTTCCATGTCTAAGCTTATCCATATCACTTTTTATGGTCGCATTTTTCTATTGTAATATATATATATATATATATATATATATATATATATATATATATATATATATATATATATATATGTAAGTAATAATGTCTGTCTGTCTGTGTGTCTGTATACATTTCCCTACCAAATAAATCTGTCAATTTTCGGTCTAGAGATTCGAGATTTGACATAAGGAGTATTGAGATTTGGGAAAATCTTTTTATCGGTTTTCGACTAGAAATTTGGCTGTCAAGGGTTCAAAGTTCAACGATTTGACCTTTGAAAACTCATAAAACTCCTCCGCATTTGCATCTATTCTTCCATTATTATTGCAGTAACATATTCTCTCTCTCTCTCTCTTTCTCTCTCTCTTTCTCTCTCTATTTCTCTTTCTCTCTATCTAGCAATCTCTTACTCTGTCTTCCTCACTTTCTCTATGAGTGGTTCGATTTTCTTCTTTGTCTTTATCCTTTTTTCTCTCTCTCTCTTTATATATAAGTTTGCCGATTTGCCCAATTACGGCGCATTTCTTTTTTCCCGCCATATCTCCATATTCTGCTGCCTCAAATACCATATGGAATAAAGATAAGCATGTAATTTTTTTTCTTTTCCAACGTTTATACTATTTTCGTCATTATTCAAAAATGAGTTCAGTTTTGATTGATGTTCAAAGAAGTGATTCTCACGTGCGCAATCGGGCACATCTCTAATTTTCCTTATTTTTGTTTACTTTCAAAACCACACATACCTATGACTAGATGCCCCACGCAATCACGCACAACCATACATAAATCACACACACACACATATATATGCATATAACATATATATATATATATATATATATATATATATGTGTTATATGCATATGTATGTATATATATAGTGATATATATAAGGTGATATATATATAGTGATATATATATATATATATATATATATATATATATATATATCACCATGTGAGTCTATGTGAGTATATATACGTAACCCGAGTAAAATAAGGACCACACATTTCAAAATTGAATACTAGTAAAAAGTTTAACAAAAATAAGAAAAAGAAAACAACGTTAATTGAAACACAAAAAGTAGATGAGATCTTGTTAGTTTTTACTGTAAATAGTATATACACATTTTTTTTTATCCATCTCTGTATATAACAACGTATCTAAATCTACAAAGATTTCTTATTTTCCCTCTCCGTCTGTTCGTCTTGTATATATATATATATATATATATATATATATATATATATATATATATATATATATATATATATATATATATATAAAGAGAGAGAGAGAGAGAGAGAGAGAGAGTTTACGCATAAATCTATTCTTTCGTATATTAATTTTATGTGAGTAAATTAAGTAGTTATATATATATATATATATATATATATATATATATATATATAACTACTTAATTTACTCACATAAAATTAATATACGAAAGAATAGATTTATGCGTAAACTTTAAGTATTTACTTCAAAAGTGCTTAAAACGTAGGTAGTAGAGCTAGTTAGTACTTTATAAAATATATATGGCGTTTCATCCACTCTAGGACTCTTCAGGCTTATCTGAGGAGTCCTAGAGTGAATGAAACGCCGAATATTCAGTGTAGCTTAATCGCCATATATATTTTATAAATTACTATATATATATATTGAGTAAAACGATTCATAATTTTGAATTAAAAAGTCAGTTTCAAAAGTAAAAAACAAACAAAACCAACTCGATTGTACGATCGTTTCGGAAACGATGTTCATTTTACTTTAATTGACAATAATTTTACAAAAGTTTTGTCCTTTAAAACGTAGTCTCCTCATCAGCAAAAACATGGGGGACGGAAGCAGTTAAAGACACCAAAATAAAACTAGCATTTTTGTCCTAGGCAGATATTTCTGGAAATATTAAAGATAAACTGATTTTTAATTTAAAATTACAAATCGTTTTACTCAATATTAAAATAGCTCTAGAAGAGCTATACCTATTGAGCTCATTATATATTTACAGTACAATGAGCACTGTTTTCTTTTAATATTATTAATACATTTACTAATGCATTAAAATAAACTCTGCTCTTTAGACTCCAGGTCTGATTAACTCTAAAAAATAAAAAAAGTATATATATATATATATATATATATATATATATATATATATATATATATATATATATATATAAATGGAACCATGTCGTCTTTTCTAGGGTGACAATTTCATTGTTCGACACTACACACACACACACACACACACACACACACACACACACACACACACACACACATATATATATATATATAATTTGAGGTTGCTATTTTTCAACAGTAGGGTAATCAGTGAAATATAACGAGATTAATACAAGAGTGCTCAATACGGAAGTAGAGCAAGTTACATTTTCAATTTGTCTTAACATTAGCAGTAATTTGCTGCTACACAGTCATGAGCATGTTTCGGTCTTCTAGTATTTAGTAACTAGAGACCTCTTCAGGCAACAACGCTTATATATATATATATATATATATATATATATATATATATATGTATATAAAGTGATGATTTATGGTACTAACGTGAGAAAAATTGTATATTTAAAAGATTGTAGCCATCAACAATGGTAGGTTTTTCAGACTTTTATGATTTTATATTATTTTGAAATGTTTTTCATAACGCGTTTCAAGCCTTGTTCAGCTCTCTTCAGATATTTTTAAGTTAAAAGTTTGGTGAATTTCTTTTTGGAAAACATTTTATCTCTTCCAGCATGATTATGTTTTTCAGACAAATGAAAACAAAAATAAAAAAACACATTCAGTGCTGGCAGAGGTAAAATATTTTCCAAAAAAGAAATTCCTCAATCGTTTAATTGGGAAAAAAAACTTGTTATAAAAATATCTTATGAGAGCAAGACAAAGCTTGAAATGCGTTATAAAAATATTTAAAAATCTTTAAAATCTTACAGGTGTCTTAAAAAACTACAATTACTTTAGGCTATACTCATATATATATATATATATATATATATATATATATATATATATATATATATATATATATACTTATATATATATATATTATTTACTATAATAATTTTTAAATACCTACAGACACTAGTGTTTCATCCTTTCGGGAATCGTCAGTGCAAGGTGTCACGATTAACGTCAGTCGAGAGAACCCAGCAACATAAGTCATGTCTGGCTTCATAAGCAAGGACCAGAACCATTCGGCTACCGTCAAACGCGAGCGATACACTTGAAATTAAACATTTATTCTTATTAAATGCTTTTAACGCCAGTCAGAGTGATCTAATCATTATATGACGATCTGCCCATATGAGCTAAGTTGACCGACTTTATTACAAATGAAAGTTCTCAACGATAAGAAACAAGTTTCTTAAAGGGGCTGACATTATTATTTACTTTAATAATCATTAAACATCTATATATATATATATATATATATATATATATATATATATATATATATATATATATATATATACTTTCACTACACCGATGAAGACTGAAGGATCGGTCGAAAATTATGTACTTATAAAAAAAAGTTTTTTAATTTTTTTTCACAATATTATTTTGCTTCCTGCACGTCACCAATTAAAAACGAATAAAAAAAAGTTATAAGCTTTTATACTTTTCGTATTCTTTTTTATTCATATATATATATATATATATATATATATATATATATATATATATATATATATATACAATGGCTACAATCTTTTAAATATACACTTTTTCTCACGTTAGTACCATAAATCATCACTTTATATATATATATATATATATATATATATATATATATATATATATATATATATATATTCCTTACCAACGTGATAACTAAAAGAATACAGTATGTCCGGAAGATTACGCTTTGCACGCATAGTATGAAAGTCAAAGCTGTGTTTTTCGTGATTTAAGCGTTATTTAGCTTTTAAATAAAATACGTATAAAATACGTTTATAAACTAAATTACAACTAAATCACTCCATATATATATATATATATATATATATATATATATATATATATATATATATATATATATATATATGGTGGAACGATAAATGTGTCGCACTAAAGAAAACAACACTACACCTTTATTTTAAAACTTTTATTGAAAAAAATTAATTCATGTAATTTGATTATGTTGTAGCGCTGACATCTATTCAAAGTAGCCGCTTTCAGCCTCAATCGTCGCCTTTATACGGGTCCGGAACACGCCTTTTCCACAAGCGCCGGCGGGGGCTCGGCAGATGGCGGCGATCAGGCTGGCTTTGATGTTTTAGGGAGGTCATGTTGGTGATGTTCTCGACGTATAAATAAACGAATTAGTTCGGCATGTTCAAGTCGAAGGTGGAGGGGGCAGTGAGAGAAGGGTACAAATCGAAGCACTACTTCTGAGGCAAAGCCTGGGTCTCTTTGAATTTGTGTGTCGGCGGAGAGTCTTGCTGCCACATCCAGTATCTGCTAGGATTTGATTGCACTAACGGCTGACTCCACTCTTCAGCACAACTAAGTACATTTTGGTATTGACTTTCAAGCGACTTCGAATGTGTGAGGTTACATGATGGTGCCCTCACTTAAAATCACACCAAAGACCATAACCGTGGCTGGAAACTTCGTTGAGCTGTGGTTTCAAGCGTTAAACCGTCCGAATATGGATGTTGAGAATGTTGGCAATGGTCCTATATCATAACTATGTTCGGTAGAGAGCAGAAGTTGTACAGCGGCGTATCTCCGATCTCGTTCGTTGAATATTGTGTCACTTTCAGACATGATGGAAGGCTCTTGAGATTTGTACACAACTGGTCAACTAGTAGATGTTCTTCAACAAAAAGAAGAAAACCGGTTTTCATCAATCGGAAATGGAACAATGTCGTCTTTTCTAGGGTGACAATTTCATTGTTCGACACTGCACACACACACACACACACACACACACACACACACATATATATATATATATTATTTGAGGTTACTATTTTTCAAAAGTAGGGTAACCAGTGAAATATAACGAGGTTAATACAAGAGTGCTCAATACGGAAGTAGACAAGTTACATTTTCAATTTGTCTTTAAATAAACAGTTATTTGTTGCTACACAGCCATGAGCATGTTTCGGTCTTCTAGTATTTAGTAACTAAAGACCTCTTCAGGCAACAACGCTTATTTTCGAAAGCGGAATTCTTAATGAAAAACGAAAATAAACTTTCAGCAAAAGAAGGCTTGAATGAATAAAGACACGGATAAATTAATAAATAAACAAATAGGAAAATAAAAAAAAATCCAAATTCGCATCCAATCAACCCTGTTCTCCGCACAACTCCATGACCCGTTTACAAAAAAAAAAAAACACTTTCTCTTGCTGAAAGTTTATTTTCGTTTTTCATTAAGAATTCTGTTTCGAAAATAAGCATTGTTGCCTGAAGAGGTCTTTAGTTACTAAATACTAGAAGACCGAAACATGCTCATGACTGTGTAGCAACAAATTAATGCTTATGTAAAGACAAATTGAATATATATATATATATATATATATATATATATACGTACATGTTCCTTAGTGCAAACAAATTAATTTATTTATCTATATATATTTTAGGTCTGTCATATTTTATATTTTATTCTTAATGATTTTTATGTATAGGTGCAATAATTCAATGAACATGCTAAATTCGTACTGAAGTTGGAATACGTACGTGCGAAATATCCAGCGTCAGTTATCAATATTTGTCTGTCTCTACGGATAGCTACATACAATAAAACCAAAAATATGTAAGATGAGAGGATTCCACCCGAACATGTTGAGGATCAATCCGTAGATTCTGCAATGCATAACACATAACTAAATTTCATAACTATCCAATAAAAGAAGTTCCACATTGAATGCTCATATTTTACAAAGAGTTTTATTGCTCTTGAAATAGCACGATCGCATAAGACAAAAATATATCTTACCATAAAAGAAATAAGACGTGAGGAATGAAATACAAACTTAGTGAAAAGAAACTCAACAGTTCAGATATAAAAGGTTATTTTGTCTGAATCAGAAGTTCTAAGGAAAACCTAGACGGGCATATTACGTAAACGAAGTACAAAAGTCAGAATAGTGCACAAACTTTTGGAGTGATATTTAGAGTGTAGAAAGAAACATAATGGAAGTGCGTTGTGGCTGGAAGATGTGAGGAACGAAATACCAACTTAGTGATTCAAGATGCAGTGAAAGTGAGCAAGGAGAACGTGAGTAAACAATTTAAGAACATTCCAAATTGGAAAGTTCCCGGACCAAATGGTGTACAAAGGTATTGGTTAAAAAAAAAATCTTTACCACCTTGCATGGAAGGATTGTATTTTGAATTGATGGAATATTGACAGGAGATGTAATTCCTGAATATAGAACATGTAGGAGAACGGTGCTCTGCCAGAAGGATATATCAAATTGCACTGCGGATGATGAATATCGACCCATCAGCTGCCTTCCATTGATGTGGAAACTGTTGACAGGCGTCGTGGCAGATGAGATTTACAAATATCTGCACCAGCAAGAGATCTTACCGGCAGAACAAAAGGGATGTAAGCGAGGTAGTAGAGGGACCAAGGATCAGTTCTTTATTGATAGGATAATACTTCGTGATTGTAAGAGAAGATCCACAAATCTATACATGTCATGGATAGATTACTGCAAAGCATATGATCTGGTTACATATAGCTGGACTAATGAATGTATGGAAATATTTGGAATAGCAACGAACGTGCGAGATTTCTTGAAAAGAAGAATGAAACAATGGAAAGTGCCATTAACCCCAAATGGAGAAGATCTTAGGGAAGTCTATATGAAGAGAGAGAGAGAGAGAGAGAGAGAGAGAGAGGGGGGATTTTTCAGGGGGATAGTTGTTACCATTGTTGTTTGTTTTGAGTATGGTACCCTTGTCGTTCATATTACGAAAGATAAATTTGTGTTATGAGTAGGACAAGAAGGCATACCGAGTAAACCATTTATTTATGAATGACTTACAGTTGTATGCAACGAACAAAGACTTGCTAAGTATGCTTGTAAGAAAGGTTCATATTTTCAGTAATGACATAGGTATAGAATTTGGCACGAAGAAGTGTAGTGCCTTAAAATTGAAAAGGGGAAACCTTGTTGAAAGTAAAGGAATAAAACGTTTGAACGGGGAAATGATAAAAGAGGTTGGAGAAAAATGATACACCTATTTAGGAATTATAGAATAAGATAAAATAAAAGAAGCTGAAACGATGGAAATAAAGGACAAAAGAAAAAACTTGCAATAGTTGTCAAAATGTGACTTGAAGGCTGGAAGGTTAATATGTGCCGCGCAGCAACAATCGCTCAGGACAAATATAATGCGTGCAAGAAAAGGTAGTAAAATATATATAATGATATTAAACCGTGTGTTTAGAATACTTATTTAATTTTTGATGAACATCTATTACATGATCTTCACTGGTCTTATGAAGAAATTGAAATTCTGAGGACCGTTGAAAATACTTCGACAAAACGTAAAGCTGGGGAATAGTTAATAATTAGTGTCTGGTGTTTAAATGTGAAAAAAAGTGAGATATCTGTATTTTCACGAAAGGTTTTTACTTCCTTTTTTTCTTCTCTACATAAAACTAGCTTAAAACAAATATAAATCACATTTTTAGCCTTTATGCTGTTAAAAATGATTGATTTATTACTTGAGTAAGTCCATATGCATATACACATGCCTAACGTAAAACAATTAAAGGTATGAGTGTGTTTCAATCTTTTACTTAAAGATACGAAAAAAAAAAAATGTGCAAATTAACTCCAGACAATGACAGTCTTCATTTCCCCATAAAATTCTCGTTGGTTTGCACACGCTGTTTTGTTTATTAAATCTCAATTTTCAAAGTTATTACAACCGATTCTGTTCTTTGAAAAAAATCTCTATTGTTTCCATTTTTTTTTTTTGCGACATTTTACTCCGTACGCGTCTCTCCTTTTCGCCATATTTTGTCTGTTTTAAATTTCACTTTTTTGTGTGCATTTTTTGTTAGCGATTATTTTCGTTGAGTTCAGTTCTTTTAAAATCTTGTTAGTTAACCAATATAAAATGAGACCTGCATTGTGTCTTGTATTTATTTCTATTACATCGCTTTTGTAAACGTGCTTTTTTCCTTAAAAAGAATAAAAAAAAAACACGCAGTGTTTTAGCGGTTGTTTATTATGTATTTTCAAGAAGATAATATTCTGTTTTTTTGTTTGTTTGTTTGTTTTAATGTAGCAACATTTGGAAGTTATATTATCAAACGAGCTTCAACATCATATTAAAATCACAGTGAAACAAAAATCGTCCGGCTCTCTCTCTGCCCCCCCTCTCTCTCTCTCTCTCACTCTCTCTCTCTCTAATATTTATATTGCATTGTTTCCAGTCGACGTGGACTTCTTCTTGCCACTGGACTCAAACAGTGTCGATTAAGCAGAGGTGTGGTTGGTGATTGTACAACTCTTGCCTCACAATTACACGCGCAGCTGCCCCTACAGGGGGTATCCTTTGTCTTTCGAGACTGAACAGAGACATCGATCATGGCTATAAAAGTGTCAAAAATAGGCTCTGGATGATGAATCATCCGCTTAATGTGAAATATTAAAGGCAAATGTCAAATAGCCCACTACACAATTTAGGACATTAGCTTTCCAACGAGCCTTCTTTTGTTAAATTCTGATCAATCGTTGTTCAGATTTCGAATTGATAACATTGCTAAAAAGTGGTATATATATATATATATATATATATATATATATATATATTCAACCACTCTGATGAGTCGTAGACGACGAAACACGTGTCAGTAGATAATTATATTCTAAAAACAATATATATATATATATATATATATATATATATATATAGACATAGCGAAACAGTACTGTACGTGGATGACATATATATATATCGTCGTCGGACGATTTATCGTATCCGAGAATTTCAGTTTCCTCTTCTCTCAGTGTTTGGATCGCAGATAGCTTCTCAGACCAATCTGAGCGTGACATTTGCGTGGGCAGAGAAGGCAAGGGTGGATTTGAGTTGGTCCTTGTATCGCAGTAGAAGGCGACCGATAGGTCTTTTTCCTGTGGCTAGCTCCGAGTACAGGGTTTGTCGTAGGAGCCTGTTTTCATCCATTCTGAGGATGTGCCTCAACCAACGGAGTCTGTGCTTTATGGTGATGGCCTCAATATTGCAGCTGTTTGATCTCTCAAGAACGCTTGTGTTTGTTACATAGTCATACCATTTGATGTTCAGTATAGCTCGAAGTTTTTGTTGGTGGGATTTTTCGAGTTTAATGAGATCACCTTGGTATATAGTCCAGATCTCACACCCATACAAAAGCGTAGGTATAACAATCGCGTGGTATACCATGAGTTTAGTTTTTATTGAAAGATGTTTATTATTGAAGACGCGCTTCGTCAGTTTACCGAAAGCTCCATAGGCAAGGCCAATCCGGCTTTCTATTTCATTCTCATTTGAGCATTTTTCCGATATTATGCTACTAAGATATGGAAAGTCATCTACTTGCTCAAGAGGAGTGTCATTTGTGTGAATGCTTACGTCCTGTAAGATGGTATTGGGTACTGGTTGTACTAACACTTTTCTCTTACACATATAAACAGAGATTCCGAAGCGATGGTAGGCTGCCGTGAAGTTGTTTACGGATCTCTGGACTTCCTTGGAATGGCTAAGGACCATGTTGTCATCTGCATATTGAAGCTCTGTGATGTTTTGGAATTTCACAAGGCTTTGAGATTTTAGTCTAGCAGGCTTGAAAAGTCCCCCATCATAACGGTACCTGATGTCCACCCCCGGGTTATTTGGGGAAAGTTCGTGCAACATTGCAGCAAGATATAAGGAAAAAAGGGTAGGCACAAGGACACAACCTTGTTTTAGTCCACAGATAACTGGAAACTTTTGTTTCCTTGCCTTGGTGATATACATATCCTGACATACCGTCATGCAGTGCCTGGATGCGTTCTACAAAGTGGATTGGGCAACCAAATTGCTTGAGAACTTTGCACATTGCATCTCTTGGAACGCTATCGAATGCTTTTTGTAGGTCATAAAATACAAGAAAGAGGGTTTTCTGGTGTTTCCTGCTTTTCTTCTGCAGCTGTCTCGCACAGAAAATCATATCTATTGTTCCCAGAGAGGCACGGAAGCCGCACTGAGATTCTGGGAGGACTGATTCCATGACTTGCAGCAAGCGATTCAGTAGTATGCAGTCAAAGATTCTTCCCATTATGGACAAAAGACCAATCCCACGGTAATTGTCACATGATTTTCGGTCACCGTTTTTGAAGATGGTTACTATTACCGCATCTTTCAGATCTTTTAGTACTTGACGTTCTTCCCACATCTTAAGAATGAGAGCGAATAGTCTTGTTTTCAGATGTTGTCCACCATGGTGGATAAGTTCGAAGGGGATATTATCAGGCCCTGGGGCTTTATTTACTTTCATTTGTTCCATCGCAATTAGAAATTCGGTAAATGATGGTGGTGCATTCATCCATAATTGTGCTGGGTACTGTGGGACCATTTTGAGAAAGTCATCATCTACAGCAGATTCTTTATTGAGTAGAGTGGCAAAATATCCCTTCCAACGATCCAGAATTGGTTGTGGATCGTTGAGGATGGTGGCATTGTCTGCTGCAAGGAGTGTTCCTGTGGAGGATCTGATGGGGGCCAAAATTTGTTTTACACCGGCATGGAAATTTCTAAGGTTGCGGGCTTCTGCAAAACCCTCCAATTCTAAAGCTTTCATTTTCCACCATTTGTTTTCTAGTTCCTGTAATCTTGATTGACACTGTTTTTTGCGGTTTCTGTAGATGTTGGTCTTATGCCCGTTTCGAGGGTCTTGTTCATGAGCATGGCGAGCGTTTATCTTTTCTTGAATGAGTTGATTAATTTCAGCACAGTTTTTATCAAACCAGTCTTGATGTTTCTTTTTCTTTAAACCAACTGATTTACAACCATTCTTCTTTCAGGTCGTAAGAATTGGTTGGGTTTATACAAAGTTGTTATTCGATGGTGTGTTGGTATTTTGTTTTTATCTCTGTTAGGTGAAGGTTTGAGAGGTTATATTTTTCCGAGGTTGCTGTTTTAATTCAAATTTGGGCTTCTTTCTGGTGGTATATTTAGCACGTGTGATGACCAGACGATGGCCAGTCCAACAATCATCTACATTGAGTGCTGATTTAGTGATATAGATATCCTTTTTATCTTTATGGCGGACGATGACATAGTCTAGAAGATGCCAATGCTGAGATCGAGGATGTTTCCACGTGGTTTTTAATCTATTTTGGGGCTGGAACTGAGTGTTGGTCATGAATAGCTCAAATTCTGAGCAATGACCTAAAAACAGGCGGACATTTGAGTGTTATTTACAAAATCCATGCTTCCCAATGACAGAGTTCTAGAGTTTATGGTCTTTCCCCACTCTCGGGTTAAAGTCGCAGCATTAATTTGTCACGTGGTGGGGCTCTGGTTATAAGCTTACCAAGCTGCTGGTAGAATTCTCGTTTCACTTCACTGTCGGCGTCTAGGGTTGGTGCATATGCCGAGATGACAGTATCAGAAGGCAGTGGGACTCTAAGAGACATAAGTCTCTCATTTGCAGCTGTTGGTGTGAGCTGATGATCATGCACGATATGTGACTTTATAGCAAAGCCAACTCTGTGTATTCTTTTTTCATCTTTATCCCTTCCCTTCCAAAAGAAGATGTATCCTGAGCCCTTTTCTTTCGGCTTACCTTCCGCTGAGAGTTGGATCTCGCTTAGTGCAACCATGTCCACGTTAAGAGCCGCGAGTTCCTTTGAGATCAAAGCAGCAGGGTTCTTATATAAAAGAAAAAAAAAACGTAAGGAGGTGAGCAACTTTTTTATGACTGGTTTCCATAGCAACCACGTCGATTCAGCGACTACCCTTGCTACTAATTCACTGCTGTCACGAAAAGAGAAGTAACAAGTGAAACCGAGAGAATGAAAGCATGAGAGGGAGATAATTAAGGGGGATTTTATTGAAAGCAGACGAGTGCCGTACATTGTTATTACATATGTGTATGTTATGTTTATGGAGGCAAAAAAATAAGATTAGAATTAAACAAAGAACTAGTGAATTTACTGGAAGTCTGAAAAAAATCATGGATTACAATAGAAAAATGCGAGCATGAAAAGTAATATGGTTAAACTTAAACTTGGAAAAGTAAAGGACTAGTTGTTAAAACTTGAAAAAAAGGACAAGATGTTCTAATAAAAAATAGAATAAATTCATAATTTAAAATATTGCAGCATTAAGAGCTTTTTTTTTTAATTCAGTTTATAACGTAATGTAATCAATTCTTAAAAACTGAGATTTTTATTTTCAACCCAGTGTGCTAAAAAAGTTAGACGGATAAAAGTCAGAAGTAAATCGTAATTGCATTTTTTTTCGGTCACTTACACTGAGGATTGAACGGAGGATCCATGACGCAGTGATTAGAGTACTTGGAAAAATCAATTGTAAAAGTGATATTCTCCTGAAGATTGAAGGTTTAATCCTTAGCGTGAGCAACCGAAAAATACAATTGCAAATTAATTAAGACCTCTATCCAGTCAAGAGCAAAAAAATAAAGGGTTCTGCTAAAAATTCCGTCCAAATTCCCAAGTTCGACAGAGAATGTTCATGAATGTCTGAGAGAAAGGTCAGTGTGGAGAGAAATCGACAATAAAAAAGTTCATTTGGTTTGTACTTATTGGTTTAGATGTTTCGATGTAAATCAAACAACAGTTAGTAAATGAAGGTGATCGACCCGTAACGTGGGAGCAGAGTCGGCTTCAGTCCACTAGTGTCTTCATCCTTCTTTACATCTCTTAAGGTTTGATGACAGAATCCGTCCGCACGTTCACTGACGTAGCGAGACGAACTCTCCCCTCGAATCCTCCTGCTGAATTCTTTTCCTTGAGCATTTATATTTTTCCGGGGCTCCCAGCGGCAATAGAATTCGACGGGGGGGGGGGTTTAAAGGCGCCCAAAACTTCCCATTGGTTCGCAATCATTTTTTATTATTATTTTTCATTTTTTTTTAACCCTGCGTCGAACCGGTGCGTACAATACTTTTTTAAAAAATTATTATTCAGTTTCTGACCGTGGATGTGTCAACATCCGATTCGCAGCCAACTCTCATCAATCCCCACAGACTAATACATTTTGGGAAAAAAAGTATCAAACTTCTGATCTCCTAACTACCAGAGAATAGCAACTTTTATTCAACTAATCTCATACGATGAAGCGTTTACAATAGGTTTTATATTATATTTTATATTATATATGGCATGATCGTAAAAGGATTGCTTTGCCGGTAAACCGACAAACAAAACCAACTTTTGCTGATAACTTACATTTTCTCGAGTTTTTCTCTCTTATCGCCTTTACCTTTTTTCCGCTTTTGGCAATTATCTTCCGTGCTTAAAAGTCGACAGAGTTTTGACCGACGTTAATCGTTCAATATTCATTTGACCCGTTTGCCACTTCATCACTCAAGTTCAACCTTGTGTCAGCGCTGAAAATTCGTTTAACGCTGACCCACTCGCCGCAGCCGCTCAGCGGACATCTGTAATTCATGAGCAGTGGACCAATTCGTAATAGCGCCAAGTCAAACTCAATCACTTTTGAAACCAGCGACAATTCACGCTTTCTTTTTACGAGTCGAAACGATTTGATTGCACGCGTGCGCAATTCAATACCTTAATATTCCGGCGGGATTTTTTTTTTTTTTGCAACTAGAATATTTTTAGACAACTAATCGTGAACATTTAAAAGTACAAAAACGGGTTCAACTTAAAGAGGATTATAGTACTTTCAAAATTGTTGGAAAAAAAGTTGAAATGAAAGTTATGTGTCTTTTTTGCATGAAGCCAAATTAAAATCCACAAACTATCTAGTACAAATTCAGGTAGTTAATCGCAATTGCATTAATCTGTGCCTTTAGTATTATATTATATTATATGTTATTTATTTAAACTTATTTTTATATTTATATATATATTTATTCATATCTATATAATTATAAAACTCAAATGACCTTGTAACGGGTGTTGAAACCCACCATCCAGTTTACGACTTCCGGTTGCGCATGCGTACATAAAAATAATCAACGCTACAATAAAACGTGTTGCCTTACTGTGAATGTTTTCAGCGTCCCAATTGTTTTTTTTTCGCGTTTAAATTATTCAAATAAACAATAATACTTTCTGCATTTTTTACATCGTTAATTTCTGTATTATGCTTAATTTATTTTAACGCAATTTTCTAACAAATAAATCTACTTTAACCCGTTGACAACCATAAGAGAAATTATTCTCCATTTTTTAATACACCTTTCTTAAAAAACATTCATACATTTAGTTCTATACTACCAACATAAATAAATAATCCCAATATATATATATATTTTTAATTTGCGTTACAAATAAATAATCAACGCGACAATAAAACGTATTGCTTTACTGTGTACGTTTTCAGCGTCTCAATTGTTTTTTTTTCGCGTTTAAATTAAAAGATATATCAAAATTCGAATTTAACCTTAAGTATTACGGTATCTGTTCAGTGCACATTTACCTGTAAGTATGGTAAACCACTTATAATTCAATGGCTGTAAGTTTTTTAAACAATTATAAACAGAACGACTCATAGAAATCTATCTATATTCTTTTTTCATTTTAATATACTTTCATAGAAATATTTTTGTTATGTCAAAAAAAAGTATTTTCTTTACGTCACAAGTGTCATGCTCATACATGAATTCCATAACTAATATAACATACTGACCCAACAGATCACGCGTAGTCAAGTATTATATAAAAGTCACTTTGTGTGTGTGAGTTTCTTCCTCATAGCTTCCGAAAAGGCTGATCTTATCTTTTGCAAATTTCACACAAAGGTAATTTATATGTCTGGCAGTGTTCTTAGATATGTTTTGTATAGAAATTAATCCGATAAGTATCTAAAATCGAAACAATTCAACCCTTTTCTCTCTTATAAATTAAAAAAAAAGAATAATTTTTACACGGTACTATTTTATGCTACAACGGCGAAGGGAGATAATAAAATCCTAGCAGATCTTTTCTTCTTTAAAAAACAACAGACTTATTATAATCTGGATATATATAGCTTAATGGTAGAGCATTGGACCAGACAGCCAATGATCCCCTGTTCAATCCCGAGTTCAGCTCACACTTTATATTTAATTTTTTCTTATAAATGAGTTCAATTTACGATAGTAGAATTAGTGCCATTTAAAATCACTGCAAATCATTTCTGCTGTTGCTTATTTTAAAACTAAACATTCATCAGAAATAACTTTTCCAGGGTACTCATTGTCAAGACCAAATATCAGCTGACGTGATATTGTAAACAAACACAGACAGAATTTGATGAACGGCATTATCATGATTATTTTTTAAAAAATCGGGTCAAATTAGTCCACCGAGCAAATTATTCCTCGTGATATATAATAATCAATAGAGAATTAGTTCTATAATAATACATACGCAATCTGCATAAATTAAAATATTGTTACGTTGTGTGTGCAGATGAATATGTTTCATAACGACGTACATGTTGAATAGTGAGATTTATATTTTATCTGTATATTCATGTATGTGTAAATGCGTGTATGTATATACGTCGTATCATTTAGTTGATCGTCTAGTTTGTATATTTAAACATTTATGCAGCAGTTCTAACAGGAAACGATTGACGTTGACGTATCTAAACAGTTGTAGACAAACAGTTCTTTTTAACATGTGTAAATAAACACAACACATATCTGGATTATATACGAACATTTATTTTCGTGATTTCGGCTGGCATCTTTAGAGATTACAACGTCTTCACGTTTTGGCTGCCTGAGAAAACGCCGCTCCGGGAATCATGGAGAGACCCCCCCTCTTGAGTCGTCCGTTCTCTCTGATGTTCAGCTAACGACTCTTGAATCTCCCCAAATCTACATCTCATCACGTGTCTAACCACTGACATAACATAAATCTGATTATTTGTTTATCCAAACCAAAAATTATTTTTTCCTGTATTTTCCAAAATCACATTCTTCTTGTAGTTGTTTTTATTTCAGCTGTCAATCACCTTTCCCCAATCTAATTGTTTATTTTTCTAATCATAATAATCGATCCAGCGACCCGCCGTCGCTCAAATCAATTATTAATAATAATAATGCTTTGACCCTTAGCCTTGTTTACACAGATAGTACGCTATGATCACATCCAAAGGGTCATAACATTACAATAGCATGTTTAATCGTATTGTACAACCGGGCAGCCAGCTTGTCAACATATATTGATAAGAAGAGCAGGAGGTATGCATCTCTCAGAAAGTGACCATCAACATCAAGTTTTTATTCTGAGCACCAATCAACATTTTACGACCTCTCGGAAACCGAACCTTAACACTAGAACTACTAGGACAACCTTCATAACAAAATTAGCAAAACATTTTCGTCAATACTGTCTTGCAGATGACCTTAAATTACAGGAAACAGAAAGAATATGCTAACCAACAATGTGCCAAGAATTTGCTACTGGGAGTAGGGGAGCTGGATAGTGACAATTGGTATGAAGGGTTTCCCCTACATTGACCAAGGTCTTATATGTGGAGTTGCCCACACATATGGTCTTTGCTTGCAGCATCTGCTGGAAAAGATACTACACTTTGATCTTGACCCAAATACCAAGAAATCTCCTATTTTTCTCTCATTTATTGACCAAGTAATTAAGTTGTAGTTTATCTGCCTTGTTGTCGATTCATCTTAAAAGGACAAGAATTCATCTAGTTTGGTTGAGTATCCAGTTTAGTGATAGTGTTATAGGCAACATCACTTAGAGAAGGAGTACCAATCCTTGTATGAGAGGATTTTATTTGTGCTTCGAATACTATGCTATCTTGAATATTTAGTCAAGGTTTACTTGTGGTTTGAAGTATCCCCGTGTCAGGTTGTCTTGACAAACCCCTGTACAGTGTCTAGTGGATATTCAAGTTCTCTCCAGTAGGGATAGTGCACTGTGAAGTTTTTTTGTTGTTTTTTTTTGTTTTTTTTACATAGGCATCACCACTTATCAAGGCCGATCAGCCACTCAAGGATAAGGGTTAAAGAGTGTAGAGTAGTCAAAAGGACAGTATAGTAATCAATAGTAATGGAAGTTCGGTAAATTTGTTAACTTAAGTGGAACGGCTCATCAGAAACTTGTTCACGTTGGACTTGAAGACAACCATATTATAGACAGCTGGAAAGCAGGAAAACGGAAGACAATTCCACAGGCGTGCAGTTCTAAGAAAGAAGCTTTGATCATGGAATCTATGTTTACGTTTAGGCACAGATAAAGAGTGGGGAAATTATTGATAATGTTTTCAGCTAGTCTAGTGTTTCTTGTGAAAGTTTAAAGTTAATATGAAGGATAGGCACACCAAGTGCAATTAATTTACCAAGCTTTGTCAATTCAACTAAGCCTTTTAATTCATAATAGATTATGGTATGTCCGACATTGAATTCTGTGCTTAATTTCTTTGCGCTATATGTTGTTTGGTAAATCAGAAGAAAATACGACTTGAAGTCCGCAGCAATTAGTGTCAGATGAAAAAAAAGTAGCATTATACTCTTATTTTTTCATAAAATCTATACTATGAGTTTATTTTATTTTGTGTATTGATATCCATATTAAAAATCCCTTTTTTCTATTTATTTAAAAAGAAAATGCAACTTTGTTATATATGGGTCGTGGAATTGTATTCATCTGCAAAAGATCTAGCTAATTTTCATATTCTTTTAAACATTCATGTTAATTAATTCCCCTACGAGTTTTCTTTTGCATAAAATAATAAATAAAAAGGCATTGTTTAACTGTCTTGGGTTTGTTTTTCATGTTATAGAAACATATTAAATTAGAAAATATTTCCCACCTTTTTTCTTTTTATTTTAATTTTTCATCATTCATGCTGCGGATTTTGAGTCATCTGTTCATATAATTCACCATTTAGTTTTGTGAAGAAGCATTTATTTTTTTAAATTGTTATGCATGCTGTAATCACTGTAGAAAAAATTACTAAACGTTATTAGAGTTAATATGCTGTCTGTGTTATGTGTTGTGTTATCAAATGAATTCTCTCCTGCATTCGATAAAATCTTCCGTTGAAATTCACAATTAATTACCTGAACAGAAAACGTGCAGGTGACATCAATAAAAAGTTTCGATTAAGATAAAATCGACCAAACCACAAAATAATATGAAGTGAAATATTGATTTCATATTTTACAAATATTTTCAAATCCAAGTAGAGAGTTATTTTTAAACAACCCAAATTTATAAGTGTGAAAAAAAAACTATAAGAAACCCTGAGGTTATCCTAACAATAAACAGGCTGTTTTAAATAATATCTTGTCAAACAAGTTAACAGCAGGGACAAAGCGAGCTCATCAGACGCAAAGGATTCCCAAAACTGAATCCAATAGTGGAAATGGTCTGAGAAGGGTCATAATTGTTACTACTGCAGTCAACGAACAAAAAAATATGGAGAATAAAGATTCGCTTTATTTACTTAGTTTATAAATAGATAACAATTACTTTTACCGAAAATAAAAAAAATATTATCTAGTTTATTTTATCTTATCTATATATCTATAACAGTGAGACTGTGTGAGTGTGAGGGCACTTCTCAACCTATATACTCAACGATTTTTTATCTACAGACTAACAATTTAGTATGTAGAATATTCAGACATGTAAAAAACTTTTTAATTAATTTTCATCCGAAAGAAGGGCTGCTAAGGGGTAAAAATTGAAAAATTGATATGTGGGAGGTCACCGGATTTATCTGTTTTCAACTGTTCCACGAATGCACATGCGCGGTCGTGAAATATGACAGCTTATTTATGTTAGGTATAAGCTGGTTTGAAAACACTTTTAAAACGTCATGTCAAGCTGGTGTAATGGTTATCTCACTGTCTTTATGTGTTGATTTCGATCTCAGCTCGAGTATTTTTTACTTACAAGAAGTGAACTGTTTAGACAAGAAATAATACTCGCATGCGCATGCTTCTTTCATTTTTTTACTTAATTTTTTAAAACGAATTTAACGCTACGGTATTAACGTTAATAATTAATAAGAATTCTGCATTAATAAAAAAATATAATATTCACGCGTAGTTTACGACCGTGCAACGCCGGGCGGCCTGCTAGTATATCTATAAAAGTGAGAATGTGTGTGTGTGTGTGTGTGTGTGTGTGTGAGGACACTGTTCAACCTATATTCTCAACGAATTTTTTATCAACCGACTTTAAATTTAGTATATTGGTGATTCAGACACGTGGAAAATATTTTAATCAGTTTTCTTCCGGTAGAAAAGCGCTGCTAAGGGGTCAAAATTGAAAAATTGTTACATGGGAGTAGTCGGATTTTGATCTGTTCGCTAACTGTTTCACGAATGCGCATGCGTGAATGCTTCATATTACAGATAACTTATGTTTAGAATATGTATGGTTTCAAAACAGGTTTTGAAGAACCTGTCATCCTGGTCTAATGGTTATCGTACTCACTGTCATTAGGTTTTGGTTTCAATCTCAGTTCATTTTTTCTTTTTTTATTTTACTTACAAGAAGTAACCTGTTTAGAAAACCACATAATACTCGCATGCACATGTCACAGTTTCTCTATGAATTAAAATATAATGTTAATGCGTATTTTATGGCCGGGCTATGCCGGGCGGCTTGCTAGATAAGATATTTATAAAGATAAGGCAGCCGCACCGTCCTAATAAAAGGTCTTTCATTTCTTCGCGCTGTTGTGAAACAGTTAGTATAGAGTGGACGATAAAAGGTTAAGAAGTTGATGAACGGTTGGAAACAATTACGCTGTTCATCGTAATTTCATAAACTTAATGTGGTTATAATTTATAAGTTACTAGGCTGAGTGCCCGGCGTTGCCCGGAAGTGTGGAGGTGTGTGTTGAGCAAAAAAAAAAAAATTGTAGTAGGCAGGAGGCTCAAACAGAAGAAGGAAAAGAACGTAAAAAAGTGACGTCTTTGCTGTTGCGTTCATCGCAAAACCGGAAGTAATGAACGTCAAAATTAAGGCTAGTCAATCGAAAAGACTTTTGAAAATATCGGCGAAAAAAGCGATCCCTCCTTGTAGAAAGATGCCCCCTTGAAGGTGAAGGGATTAATGTTTTTGCCCAATTTTTCGATATTTGTCATCCGGAAGGTAGAGGTTTAAAACGATACCGGTTTCATCATCTTCTGACGCGCCTGTCAGAAGTTTTAGGCAGACATACATGATGATTGCAACGTCTTGTCAGACGAGTGCCACTCCCTCAGACATTTAAAATCCATGAGCCCAAATACCTGAGGGAGTATCAATACAAAGATGATGTTACAGAGTCTTAGCTTTGTACGACAGCTAAGTCTCTCTCTCGGTTCCAAATGTTGAGATCCAGCAACAAGCAAGAGCAAGATAGCCAGCAACAAATTAAACTGCAGACCAGCTTAATGCGGGTACTGGTCTTCCGCTTTATGGTTTTTTAAATCAGAGATTTGCTTCTCCTAGAGAGGTTGCCTTCACCACGGCTTACGGGAGCCCTCTCCACCCCAATATACATATACGCACACACAAATATACACGGTGCTAGTTGGCCGTTGATCCAGAAAAAGAGTTCATTCGCCCTTCGTCATTCGCAGACATACATACATACATACATACATACATACATACATTTAAACAGACATGTGAGATTTATATTATAGATTTAAACCCCCTTTGAAATGGAAGGTCATGTAATAAAAATCAAATGTTGGCATGGACTTGATGTTACGCTTTTTTAGAATGATATCTTGCCATATGCATTTGTGTCACCATTTTTAAATATCAATGACATCTTTTACATTTTTGTTTATAACTGACACGTCATTATAAAAATTCTATGGTTGTTTAGTTACCATGTCATCTATATTCCTATAATTTTTTTGTTCATTAATATTCATATTAAAAATCAATTTTTCTATTTATTTAAAAAGAAAATACAACTTTATTACATATGGGTCGTGGAATTGCATTCATCTGCAAAAGATATAGCTAATTTGCATATTCTTTTAAACATTCACTTTAATTAATTCCCTCTTATTTTTTTTTTCGGTTTTCTTATGAGAGGATCATCTTTGGTTAACTATTACGTGTAATTATATTCTTGAAGATATTCTACATGATTTATACTTGTGTAATATTTGCGTAAAAAGGTTATAGTAAACACAAACCTCTTTCTATATATATATTTATGTATGCATATATATATTTGTTTAAAATGTTTTGCCTACCAAATTTCTGTGTCAATTTTTTGTTTACAGACATGAAACTTAATATATAAGGTATTCGAACCCATGCGAAACTTTATATCTGGGTTTTAGCCGATGAAAATCGGTGCAAAGGGGGAAAATTAAAGAAAAAGAATTTGCCAGGTGGAGGTTGAAAGACGAGATTTCGAATATGGATGTGTAACGTAATCACTATTGGTTCATGTTTAAATTTTTGTCCTTCAGCAAACGTGTCTTCATTAAAGTCAAAGGAAAAAGTAAATCGTAAGCTAAACGTTTTGATTTCGATTCTGGGTGGTGGCGCACGAGTAATTTTTTTTTTTTTAACTTTTTAAATCATTACTATATATTATGTCCAATATAATGAAATAATAAATACGAAATCTGCAGTAATCAAAATGTAGGTAATGAAAATCAATAAGTCGTCAGTTCATTGTTGCTACACATGGTACTTTGATATAATTTCGAACCAATGCAACTGCTCTTGACCGATATTTCAACTTGTTAGCACAAATGCATATTTCGGGGTAGAGCTATCAATGGTTGCACTTTCTAAAAGTGGAGGCGTATGAATACCATGCCGTAATAAAATATCGCATGATGAAAGAAAGTGAACACAAAAGAAATTTACATAAGTTGTAGATGCGTTAAATGAGTCCTCACGTTTGTATTAAACTGTTTGATTTTACCCTATGAAGTGTTACATCACAAGGGAAGAGAAAGAGAACAAAAAATATTTTTAATGCCCGCGGCAGTACGACTGCAATAACCGCCAAGTCAACCGAACAACAAAAGTAACCTTAACGTTTCCGTCTACACGACTCCACACGAACAATACCATCGATACGACCAGACACGGTCCCGAACAATTTCATCGATACGATCGGACAGGATCACAAACATGATGCGAACAATTCCATCGATACGACCCGGCATGGTCCCGAACAATTTCGTCGATACGATCGGACAGGATCACAAACATGATGCGAAAAATTCCATCGATACGACCCGGCATGGTCCCGAACAATTTCGTCGATACGATCGGACAGGATCACAAACATGATACGAACAATTCCATCGATACGACCCGGCATGGTCCCGAACAATTTCGTCGATACGATCGGACAGGATCACAAACATGATGCGAACATTTTATCGATACGACCCGGAATGGTCCCGAACAATTTCGTCGATACGATCGGACAGGATCACAAACATGATACGAACAATTCCATCGATACGACCCGGCATGGTCCCGAACAATTTCGTCGATACGATCGGACAGGATCACAAACATGATACGAACAATTCCATTGATACGACCCGGCATGGTCCCGAACAATTTCGTCGATACGATCGGACAGGATCACAAACATGATACGAACAATTCCATCGATACGACCCGGCATGGTCCCGAACAATTTCGTCGATACGATCGGACAGGATCACAAACATGATGCGAACAATTTTATCGATACGACCCGGAATGGTCCCGAACAATTTCGTCGATACGATCGGACAGGATCACAAACATGATACGAACAATTCCATCGATACGACCCGGCATGGTCCCGAACAATTTCGTCGATACGATCGGACAGGATCACAAACATGATACGAACAATTCTATCGATACGACCCGGCATGGTCCCGAACAATTTCGTCGATACGATCGGACAGGATCACAAACATGATGCGAACAATTCCATCGATACGACCCGGCATGGTCCCGCACAATTTCGTCGATACGATCGGACAGGATCACAAACATGATACGAACAATTCCATCGATACGACCCGGCATGGTCCCGAACAATTTCGTCGATACGATCGGACAGGATCACAAACATGATACGAACAATTCCATCGATACGACCCGGCATGGTCCCGAACAATTTCGTCGATACGATCGGACAGGATCACAAACATGATGCGAACAATTTTATCGATACGACCCGGAATGGTCCCGAACAATTTCGTCGATACGATCGGACAGGATCACAAACATGATACGAACAATTCCATCGATACGACCCGGCATGGTCCCGAACAATTTCGTCGATACGATCGGACAGGATCACAAACATGATGCGAACAATTCCATCGATACGACCCGGCATGGTCCCGAACAATTTCGTCGATACGATCGGACAGGATCACAAACATGATACGAACAATTCCATCGATACGACCCGGCATGGTCCCGAACAATTTCGTCGATACGATCGGACAGGATCACAAACATGATGCGAACAATTCCATCGATACGACCCGGCATGGTCCCGAACAATTTCGTCGATACGATCGGACAGGATCACAAACATGATGCGAACAATTCCATCGATACGACCCGGCATGGTCCCGAACAATTTCGTCGATACGATCGGACAGGATCACAAACATGATGCAAACAATTTTATCGATACGACCCGGAATGGTCCCGAACAATTTCGTCGATACGATCGGACAGGATCACAAACATGATGCGAACAATTCTATCGATACGACCCGGCATGGTCCCGAACAATTTCGTCGATACGATCGGACAGGATCACAAACATGATGCGAACAATTTTATCGATACGACTCGGAATGGTCCCGAACAATTTCGTCGATACGATCGGACAGGATCACAAACATGATGCGAACAATTCTATCGATACGACCCGGCATGGTCCCGAACAATTTCGTCGATACGATCGGACAGGATCACAAACATGATGCGAACAATTTTATCGATACGACCCGGAATGGTCCCGAACAATTTCGTCGATACGATCGGACAAGATCACAAACATGATACGAACAATTCCATCGATACGACCCGGCATGGTCCCGAACAATTTCGTCGATACGATCGGACAGGATCACAAACATGATACGAACAATTCCATCGATACGACCCGGCATGGTCCCGAACAATTTCGTCGATACGATCGGACAGGATCACAAACATGATGCGAACAATTCTATCGATACGACCCGGCATGGTCCCGAACAATTTCGTCGATACGATCGGACAGGATCACAAACATGATGCGAACAATTTTATCGATACGACCCGGCATTGTCCCGAACAATTTCGTCGATACGATCGGACAGGATCACAAACATGATGCGAACAATTCTATCGATACGACCCGGCATGGTCCCGAACAATTTCGTCGATACGATCGGACAGGATAACAAACATGATGCGAACAATTCTATCGATACGACCCGGCATGGTCCCGAACAATTTCGTCGATACGATCGGACAGGATCACAAACATGATGCGAACAATTCTATCGATACGACCCGGCATGGTCCCAAACAATTTCGTCGATACGATCGGACAGGATCACAAACATGATACGAACAATTCCATCGATACGACCCGGCATGGTCCCGCACAATTTCGTCGATACGATCGGACAGGATCACAAACATGATACGAACAATTCCATCGATACGACCCGGCATGGTCCCGAACAATTTCGTCGATACGATCGGACAGGATCACAAACATGATGCGAACAATTCTATCGATACGACCCGGCATGGTCCCGAACAATTTCGTCGATACGATCGGACAGGATCACAAACATGATGCGAACAATTCCATCGATACGACCCGGCATGGTCCCGAACAATTTCGTCGATACGATCGGACAGGATCACAAACATGATACGAACAATTCCATCGATACGACCCGGCATGGTCCCGAACAATTTCGTCGATACGATCGGACAGGATCACAAACATGATGCGAACAATTCTATCGATACGACCCGGCATGGTCCCGAACAATTTCGTCGATACGATCGGACAGGATTACAAACATGATACGAACAATTCCATCGATACGACCCGGCATGGTCCCGAACAATTTCGTCGATACGATCGGACAGGATCACAAACATGATGCGAACAATTCCATCGATACGACCCGGCATGGTCCCGAACAATTTCGTCGATACGATCGGACAGGATCACAAACATGATATGAACAATTCCATCGATACGACCCGGCATGGTCCCGAACAATTTCGTCGATACGATCGGACAGGATCACAAACATGATGCGAACAATTCCATCGATACGACCCGGCATGGTCCCGAACAATTTCGTCGATACGATCGGACAGGATCACAAACATGATACGAACAATTCCATCGATACGACCCGGCATGGTCCCGAACAATTTCGTCGATACGATCGGACAGGATCACAAACATGATACGAACAATTCCATCGATACGACCCGGCATGGTCCCGAACAATTTCGTCGATACGATCGGACAGGATCACAAACATGATGCGAACAATTCCATCGATACGACCCGGCATGGTCCCGAACAATTTCGTCGATACGATCGGACAGGATCACAAACATGATACGAACAATTCAATCGATACGACCCGGCATGGTCCCGAACAATTTCGTCGATACGATCGGACAGGATCACAAACATGATACGAACAATTCCATCGATACGACCCGGCATGGTCCCGAACAATTTCGTCGATACGATCGGACAGGATCACAAACATGATACGAACAATTCCATCGATACGACCCGGCATGGTCCCGAACAATTTCGTCGATACGATCGGACAGGATCACAAACATGATACGAACAATTCCATCGATACGACCCGGCATGGTCCCGAACAATTTCGTCGATACGATCGGACAGGATCACAAACATGATGCGAACAATTCCATCGATACGACCCGGCATGGTCCCGAACAATTTCGTCGATACGATCGGACAGGATCACAAACATGATGCGAACAATTCCATCGATACGACCCGGCATGGTCCCGAACAATTTCGTCGATACGATCGGACAGGATCACAAACATGATACGAACAATTCCATCGATACGACCCGGCATGGTCCCGAACAATTTCGTCGATACGATCGGACAGGATCACAAACATGATACGAACAATTCCATCGATACGACCCGGCATGGTCCCGAACAATTTCGTCGATACGATCGGACAGGATCACAAACATGATACGAACAATTCCATCGATACGACTCGGCATGGTCCCGAACAATTTCGTCGATACGATCGGACAGGATCACAAACATGATACGAACAATTCCATCGATACGACCCGGCATGGTCCCGAACAATTTCGTCGATACGATCGGACAGGATCACAAACATGATACGAACAATTCCATCGATACGACCCGGCATGGTCCCGAACAATTTCGTCGATACGATCGGACAGGATCACAAACATGATGCGAACAATTCCATCGATACGACCCGGCATGGTCCCGAACAATTTCGTCGATACGATCGGACAGGATCACAAACATGATACGAACAATTCCATCGATACGACCCGGCATGGTCCCGAACAATTTCGTCGATACGATCGGACAGGATCACAAACATGATACGAACAATTCCATCGATACGACCCGGCATGGTCCCGCACAATTTCGTCGATACGATCGGACAGGATCACAAACATGATACGAACAATTCCATCGATACGACCCGGCATGGTCCCGAACAATTTCGTCGATACGATCGGACAGGATCACAAACATGATGCGAACAATTCCATCGATACGACCCGGCATGGTCCCGAACAATTTCGTCGATACGATCGGACAGGATCACAAACATGATGCGAACAATTCCATCGATACGACCCGGCATGGTCCCGAACAATTTCGTCGATACGATCGGACAGGATCACAAACATGATGCGAACAATTCCATCGATACGACCCGGCATGGTCCCGAACAATTTCGTCGATACGATCGGACAGGATCACAAACATGATACGAACAATTCCATCGATACGACCCGGCATGGTCCCGAACAATTTCGTCGATACGATCGGACAGGATCACAAACATGATACGAACAATTCCATCGATACGACCCGGCATGGTCCCGAACAATTTCGTCGATACGATCGGACAGGATCACAAACATGATGCGAACAATTCCATCGATACGACCCGGCATGGTCCCGAACAATTTCGTCGATACGATCGGACAGGATCACAAACATGATACGAACAATTCCATCGATACGACCCGGCATGGTCCCGAACAATTTCGTCGATACGATCGGACAGGATCACAAACATGATACGAACAATTCCATCGATACGACCCGGCATGGTCCCGAACAATTTCGTCGATACGATCGGACAGGATCACAAACATGATACGAACAATTCCATCGATACGACCCGGCATGGTCCCGAACAATTTCGTCGATACGATCGGACAGGATCACAAACATGATACGAACAATTCCATCGATACGACCCGGCATGGTCCCGAACAATTTCGTCGATACGATCGGACAGGATCACAAACATGATGCGAACAATTCCATCGATACGACCCGGCATGGTCCCGAACAATTTCGTCGATACGATCGGACAGGATCACAAACATGATACGAACAATTCCATCGATACGACCCGGCATGGTCCCGAACAATTTCGTCGATACGATCGGACAGGATCACAAACATGATACGAACAATTCCATCGATACGACCCGGCATGGTCCCGCACAATTTCGTCGATACGATCGGACAGGATCACAAACATGATACGAACAATTCCATCGATACGACCCGGCATGGTCCCGAACAATTTCGTCGATACGATCGGACAGGATCACAAACATGATGCGAACAATTCCATCGATACGACCCGGCATGGTCCCGAACAATTTCGTCGATACGATCGGACAGGATCACAAACATGATACGAACAATTCCATCGATACGACCCGGCATGGTCCCGAACAATTTCGTCGATACGATCGGACAGGATCACAAACATGATGCGAACAATTTTATCGATACGACCCGGAATGGTCCCGAACAATTTCGTCGATACGATCGGACAGGATCACAAACATGATACGAACAATTCTATCGATACGACCCGGCATGGTCCCGCACAATTTCGTCGATACGATCGGACAGGATCACAAACATGATACGAACAATTCCATCGATACGACCCGGCATGGTCCCGAACAATTTCGTCGATACGATCGGACAGGATCACAAACATGATGCGAACAATTCCATCGATACGACCCGGCATGGTCCCGAACAATTTCGTCGATACGATCGGACAGGATCACAAACATGATGCGAACAATTCCATCGATACGACCCGGCATGGTCCCGAACAATTTCGTCGATACGATCGGACAGGATCACAAACATGATGCGAACAATTTTATCGATACGACCCAGAATGGTCCCGAACAATTTCGTCGATACGATCGGACAGGATCACAAACATGATACGAACAATTCCATCAATACGACCCGGCATGGTCCCGAACAATTTCGTCGATACGATCGGACAGGATCACAAACATGATACGAACAATTCCATCGATACGACCCGGCATGGTCCCGAACAATTTCGTCGATACGATCGGACAGGATCACAAACATGATACGAACAATTCCATCGATACGACCCGGCATGGTCCCGAACAATTTCGTCGATACGATCGGACAGGATCACAAACATGATACGAACAATTCCATCGATACGACCCGGCATGGTCCCGAACAATTTCGTCGATACGATCGGACAGGATCACAAACATGATACGAACAATTCCATCGATACGACCCGGCATGGTCCCGAACAATTTCGTCGATACGATCGGACAGGATCACAAACATGATACGAACAATTCCATCGATACGACCCGGCATGGTCCCGAACAATTTCGTCGATACGATCGGACAGGATCACAAACATGATGCGAACAATTCCATCGATACGACCCGGCATGGTCCCGAACAATTTCGTCGATACTATCGGACAGGATCACAAACATGATACGAACAATTCCATCGATACGACCCGGCATGGTCCCGAACAATTTCGTCGATACGATCGGACAGGATCACAAACATGATACGAACAATTCCATCGATACGACCCGGCATGGTCCCGCACAATTTCGTCGATACGATCGGACAGGATCACAAACATGATACGAACAATTCCATCGATACGACCCGGCATGGTCCCGAACAATTTCGTCGATACGATCGGACAGGATCACAAACATGATGCGAACAATTCCATCGATACGACCCGGCATGGTCCCGAACAATTTCGTCGATACGATCGGACAGGATCACAAACATGATACGAACAATTCCATCGATACGACCCGGCATGGTCCCGAACAATTTCGTCGATACGATCGGACAGGATCACAAACATGATGCGAACAATTTTATCGATACGACCCGGAATGGTCCCGAACAATTTCGTCGATACGATCGGACAGGATCACAAACATGATACGAACAATTCCATCGATACGACCCGGCATGGTCCCGCACAATTTCGTCGATACGATCGGACAGGATCACAAACATGATACGAACAATTCCATCGATACGACCCGGCATGGTCCCGAACAATTTCGTCGATACGATCGGACAGGATCACAAACATGATGCGAACAATTCCATCGATACGACCCGGCATGGTCCCGAACAATTTCGTCGATACGATCGGACAGGATCACAAACATGATACGAACAATTCCATCGATACGACCCGGCATGGTCCCGAACAATTTCGTCGATACGATCGGACAGGATCACAAACATGATGCGAACAATTTTATCGATACGACCCGGAATGGTCCCGAACAATTTCGTCGATACGATCGGACAGGATCACAAACATGATACGAACAATTCCATCGATACGACCCGGCATGGTCCCGAACAATTTCGTCGATACGATCGGACAGGATCACAAACATGATACGAACAATTCCATCGATACGACCCGGAATGGTCCCGAACAATTTCGTCGATACGATCGGACAGGATCACAAACATGATGCGAACAATTCCATCGATACGACCCGGCATGGTCCCGAACAATTTCGTCGATACGATCGGACAGGATCACAAACATGATACGAACAATTCCATCGATACGACCCGGCATGGTCCCGAACAATTTCGTCGATACGATCGGACAGGATCACAAACATGATACGAACAATTCCATCGATACGACCCGGCATGGTCCCGAACAATTTCGTCGATACGATCGGACAGGATCACAAACATGATACGAACAATTCCATCGATACGACCCGGCATGGTCCAGAACAATTTCGTCGATACGATCGGACAGGATCACAAACATGATGCGAACAATTCCATCGATACGACCCGGCATGGTCCCGAACAATTTCGTCGATACGATCGGACAGGATCACAAACATGATACGAACAATTCCATCGATACGACCCGGCATGGTCCCGAACAATTTCGTCGATACGATCGGACAGGATCACAAACATGATGCGAACAATTTTATCGATACGACCCGGAATGGTCCCGAACAATTTCGTCGATACGATCGGACAGGATCACAAACATGATACGAACAATTCCATCGATACGACCCGGCATGGTCCCGAACAATTTCGTCGATACGATCGGACAGGATCACAAACATGATACGAACAATTCCATCGATACGACCCGGCATGGTCCCGAACAATTTCGTCGATACGATCGGACAGGATCACAAACATGATACGAACAATTCCATCGATACGACCCGGCATGGTCCCGAACAATTTCGTCGATACGATCGGACAGGATCACAAACATGATACGAACAATTCCATCGATACGACCCGGCATGGTCCCGAACAATTTCGTCGATACGATCGGACAGGATCACAAACATGATACGAACAATTCCATCGATACGACCCGGCATGGTCCCGAACAATTTCGTCGATACGATCGGACAGGATCACAAACATTATACGAACAATTCCATCGATACGACCCGGCATGGTCCCGAACAATTTCGTCGATACGATCGGACAGGATCACAAACATGATGCGAACAATTCCATCGATACGACCCGGCATGGTCCCGAACACTTTCGTCGATACGATCGGACAGGATCACAAACATGATACGAACAATTCCATCGATACGACCCGGCATGGTCCCGAACAATTTCGTCGATACGATCGGACAGGATCACAAACATGATACGAACAATTCCATCGATACGACCCGGCATGGTCCCGCACAATTTCGTCGATACGATCGGACAGGATCACAAACATGATACGAACAATTCCATCGATACGACCCGGCATGGTCCCGAACAATTTCGTCGATACGATCGGACAGGATCACAAACATGATGCGAACAATTCCATCGATACGACCCGGCATGGTCCCGAACAATTTCGTCGATACGATCGGACAGGATCACAAACATGATACGAACAATTCCATCGATACGACCCGGCATGGTCCCGAACAATTTCGTCGATACGATCGGACAGGATCACAAACATGATGCGAACAATTTTATCGATACGACCCGGAATGGTCCCGAACAATTTCGTCGATACGATCGGACAGGATCACAAACATGATACGAACAATTCCATCGATACGACCCGGCATGGTCCCGCACAATTTCGTCGATACGATCGGACAGGATCACAAACATGATACGAACAATTCCATCGATACGACCCGGCATGGTCCCGAACAATTTCGTCGATACGATCGGACAGGATCACAAACATGATGCGAACAATTCCATCGATACGACCCGGCATGGTCCCGAACAATTTCGTCGATACGATCGGACAGGATCACAAACATGATACGAACAATTCCATCGATACGACCCGGCATGGTCCCGAACAATTTCGTCGATACGATCGGACAGGATCACAAACATGATGCGAACAATTTTATCGATACGACCCGGAATGGTCCCGAACAATTTCGTCGATACGATCGGACAGGATCACAAACATGATACGAACAATTCCATCGATACGACCCGGCATGGTCCCGAACAATTTCGTCGATACGATCGGACAGGATCACAAACATGATACGAACAATTCCATCGATACGACCCGGCATGGTCCCGCACAATTTCGTCGATACGATCGGACAGGATCACAAACATGATACGAACAATTCCATCGATACGACCCGGCATGGTCCCGAACAATTTCGTCGATACGATCGGACAGGATCACAAACATGATGCGAACAATTCCATCGATACGACCCGGCATGGTCCCGAACAATTTCGTCGATACGATCGGACAGGATCACAAACATGATACGAACAATTCCATCGATACGACCCGGCATGGTCCCGAACAATTTCGTCGATACGATCGGACAGGATCACAAACATGATGCGAACAATTTTATCGATACGACCCGGAATGGTCCCGAACAATTTCGTCGATACGATCGGACAGGATCACAAACATGATACGAACAATTCCATCGATACGACCCGGCATGGTCCCGAACAATTTCGTCGATACGATCGGACAGGATCACAAACATGATACGAACAATTCCATCGATACGACCCGGAATGGTCCCGAACAATTTCGTCGATACGATCGGACAGGATCACAAACATGATGCGAACAATTCCATCGATACGACCCGGCATGGTCCCGAACAATTTCGTCGATACGATCGGACAGGATCACAAACATGATACGAACAATTCCATCGATACGACCCGGCATGGTCCCGAACAATTTCGTCGATACGATCGGACAGGATCACAAACATGATACGAACAATTCCATCGATACGACCCGGCATGGTCCCGAACAATTTCGTCGATACGATCGGACAGGATCACAAACATGATACGAACAATTCCATCGATACGACCCGGCATGGTCCAGAACAATTTCGTCGATACGATCGGACAGGATCACAAACATGATGCGAACAATTCCATCGATACGACCCGGCATGGTCCCGAACAATTTCGTCGATACGATCGGACAGGATCACAAACATGATACGAACAATTCCATCGATACGACCCGGCATGGTCCCGAACAATTTCGTCGATACGATCGGACAGGATCACAAACATGATGCGAACAATTTTATCGATACGACCCGGAATGGTCCCGAACAATTTCGTCGATACGATCGGACAGGATCACAAACATGATACGAACAATTCCATCGATACGACCCGGCATGGTCCCGAACAATTTCGTCGATACGATCGGACAGGATCACAAACATGATACGAACAATTCCATCGATACGACCCGGAATGGTCCCGAACAATTTCGTCGATACGATCGGACAGGATCACAAACATGATACGAACAATTCCATCGATACGACCCGGCATGGTCCCGAACAATTTCGTCGATACGATCGGACAGGATCACAAACATGATACGAACAATTCCATCGATACGACCCGGCATGGTCCCGAACAATTTCGTCGATACGATCGGACAGGATCACAAACATGATACGAACAATTCCATCGATACGACCCGGCATGGTCCCGAACAATTTCGTCGATACGATCGGACAGGATCACAAACATTATACGAACAATTCCATCGATACGACCCGGCATGGTCCCGAACAATTTCGTCGATACGATCGGACAGGATCACAAACATGATGCGAACAATTCCATCGATACGACCCGGCATGGTCCCGAACAATTTCGTCGATACGATCGGACAGGATCACAAACATGATACGAACAATTCCATCGATACGACCCGGCATGGTCCCGAACAATTTCGTCGATACGATCGGACAGGATCACAAACATGATACGAACAATTCCATCGATACGACCCGGCATGGTCCCGCACAATTTCGTCGATACGATCGGACAGGATCACAAACATGATACGAACAATTCCATCGATACGACCCGGCATGGTCCCGAACAATTTCGTCGATACGATCGGACAGGATCACAAACATGATGCGAACAATTCCATCGATACGACCCGGCATGGTCCCGAACAATTTCGTCGATACGATCGGACAGGATCACAAACATGATACGAACAATTCCATCGATACGACCCGGCATGGTCCCGAACAATTTCGTCGATACGATCGGACAGGATCACAAACATGATGCGAACAATTTTATCGATACGACCCGGAATGGTCCCGAACAATTTCGTCGATACGATCGGACAGGATCACAAACATGATACGAACAATTCCATCGATACGACCCGGCATGGTCCCGCACAATTTCGTCGATACGATCGGACAGGATCACAAACATGATACGAACAATTCCATCGATACGACCCGGCATGGTCCCGAACAATTTCGTCGATACGATCGGACAGGATCACAAACATGATGCGAACAATTCCATCGATACGACCCGGCATGGTCCCGAACAATTTCGTCGATACGATCGGACAGGATCACAAACATGATACGAACAATTCCATCGATACGACCCGGCATGGTCCCGAACAATTTCGTCGATACGATCGGACAGGATCACAAACATGATGCGAACAATTTTATCGATACGACCCGGAATGGTCCCGAACAATTTCGTCGATACGATCGGACAGGATCACAAACATGATACGAACAATTCCATCGATACGACCCGGCATGGTCCCGAACAATTTCGTCGATACGATCGGACAGGATCACAAACATGATACGAACAATTCCATCGATACGACCCGGCATGGTCCCGAACAATTTCGTCGATACGATCGGACAGGATCACAAACATGATGCGAACAATTCCATCGATACGACCCGGCATGGTCCCGAACAATTTCGTCGATACGATCGGACAGGATCACAAACATGATACGAACAATTCCATCGATACGACCCGGCATGGTCCCGAACAATTTCGTCGATACGATCGGACAGGATCACAAACATGATACGAACAATTCCATCGATACGACCCGGCATGGTCCCGCACAATTTCGTCGATACGATCGGACAGGATCACAAACATGATACGAACAATTCCATCGATACGACCCGGCATGGTCCCGAACAATTTCGTCGATACGATCGGACAGGATCACAAACATGATACGAACAATTCCATCGATACGACCCGGCATGGTCCCGAACAATTTCGTCGATACGATCGGACAGGATCACAAACATGATGCGAACAATTCCATCGATACGACCCGGCATGGTCCCGAACAATTTCGTCGATACGATCGGACAGGATCACAAACATGATGCGAACAATTCCATCGATACGACCCGGCATGGTCCCGAACAATTTCGTCGATACGATCGGCCAGGATCACAAACATGATACGAACAATTCCATCGATACGACCCGGCATGGTCCCGAACAATTTCGTCGATACGATCGGACAGGATCACAAACATGATACGAACAATTCCATCGATACGACCCGGCATGGTCCCGAACAATTTCGTCGATACGATCGGACAGGATCACAAACATGATGCGAACAATTTTATCGATACGACCCGGAATGGTCCCGAACAATTTCGTCGATACGATCGGACAGGATCACAAACATGATACGAACAATTCCATCGATACGACCCGGCATGGTCCCGAACAATTTCGTCGATACGATCGGACAGGATCACAAACATGATACGAACAATTCCATCGATACGACCCGGCATGGTCCCGAACAATTTCGTCGATACGATCGGACAGGATCACAAACATGATACGAACAATTCCATCGATACGACCCGGCATGGTCCCGAACAATTTCGTCGATACGATCGGACAGGATCACAAACATGATGCGAACAATTCCATCGATACGACCCGGCATGGTCCCGAACAATTTCGTCGATACAATCGGACAGGTTCACAAACATGATACGAACAATTCCATCGATACGACCCGGCATGGTCCCGAACAATTTCGTCGATACGATCGGACAGGATCACAAACATGATACGAACAATTCCATCGATACGACCCGGCATGGTCCCGCACAATTTCGTCGATACGATCGGACAGGATCACAAACATGATACGAACAATTCCATCGATACGACCCGGCATGGTCCCGAACAATTTCGTCGATACGATCGGACAGGATCACAAACATGATACGAACAATTCCATCGATACGACCCGGCATGGTCCCGAACAATTTCGTCGATACGATCGGACAGGATCACAAACATGATGCGAACAATTCCATCGATACGACCCGGCATGGTCCCGAACAATTTCGTCGATACGATCGGACAGGATCACAAACATGATACGAACAATTCCATCGATACGACCCGGCATGGTCCCGAACAATTTCGTCGATACGATCGGACAGGATCACAAACATGATACGAACAATTCCATCGATACGACCCGGCATGGTCCCGAACAATTTCGTCGATACGATCGGACAGGATCACAAACATGATGCGAACAATTTTATCGATACGACCCGGAATGGTCCCGAACAATTTCGTCGATACGATCGGACAGGATCACAAACATGATACGAACAATTCCATCGATACGACCCGGCATGGTCCCGAACAATTTCGTCGATACGATCGGACAGGATCACAAACATGATACGAACAATTCCATCGATACGACCCGGCATGGTCCCGAACAATTTCGTCGATACGATCGGACAGGATCACAAACATGATGCGAACAATTCCATCGATACGACCCGGCATGGTCCCGAACAATTTCGTCGATACGATCGGACAGGATCACAAACATGATGCGAACAATTCCATCGATACGACCCGGCATGGTCCCGAACAATTTCGTCGATACGATCGGACAGGATCACAAACATGATACGAACAATTCCATCGATACGACCCGGCATGGTCCCGAACAATTTCGTCGATACGATCGGACAGGATCACAAACATGATGCGAACAATTTTATCGATACGACCCGGAATGGTCCCGAACAATTTCGTCGATACGATCGGACAGGATCACAAACATGATACGAACAATTCCATCGATACGACCCGGAATGGTCCCAGACAATTTCGTCGATACGATCGGACAGGATCACAAACATGATACGAACAATTCCATCGATACGACCCGGCATGGTCCCGAACAATTTCGTCGATACGATCGGACAGGATCACAAACATGATACGAACAATTCCATCGATACGACCCGGCATGGTCCCGAACAATTTCGTCGATACGATCGGACAGGATCACAAACATGATGCGAACAATTCCATCGATACGACCCGGAATGGTCCCGAACAATTTCCTCGATACGATCGGACAGGATCACAAACATGATACGAACAATTCCATCGATACGACCCGGCATGGTCCCGAACAATTTCGTCGATACGATCGGACAGGATCACAAACATGATACGAACAATTCCATCGATACGACCCGGCATGGTCCCGAACAATTTCGTCGATACGATCGGACAGGATCACAAACATGATACGAACAATTCCATCGATACGACCCGGCATGGTCCCGAACAATTTCGTCGATACGATCGGACAGGATCACAAACATGATACGAACAATTCCATCGATACGACCCGGCATGGTCCCGAACAATTTCGTCGATACGATCGGACAGGATCACAAACATGATGCGAACAATTCCATCGATACGACCCGGAATGGTCCCGAACAATTTCGTCGATACGATCGGACAGGATCACAAACATGATACGAACAATTCCATCGATACGACCCGGAATGGTCCCGAACAATTTCGTCGATACGATCGGACAGGATCACAAACATGATACGAACAATTCCATCGATACGACCCGGCATGGTCCCGAACAATTTCGTCGATACGATCGGACAGGATCACAAACATGATACGAACAATTCCATCGATACGACCCGGCATGGTCCCGAACAATTTCGTCGATACGATCGGACAGGATCACAAACATGATGCGAACAATTCCATCGATACGACCCGGCATGGTCCCGAACAATTTCGTCGATACGATCGGACAGGATCACAAACATGATACGAACAATTCCATCGATACGACCCGGCATGGTCCCGAACAATTTCGTCGATACGATCGGACAGGATCACAAACATGATGCGAACAATTCCATCGATACGACCCGGCATGGTCCCGAACAATTTCGTCGATACGATCGGACAGGATCACAAACATGATACGAACAATTCCATCGATACGACCCGGCATGGTCCCGAACAATTTCGTCGATACGATCGGACAGGATCACAAACATGATACGAACAATTCCATCGATACAACCCGGCATGGTCCCGAACAATTTCGTCGATACGATCGGACAGGATCACAAACATGATGCGAACAATTTTATCGATACGACCCGGAATGGTCCCGAACAATTTCGTCGATACGATCGGACAGGATCACAAACATGATACGAACAATTCCATCGATACGACCCGGCATGGTCCCGAACAATTTCGTCGATACGATCGGACAGGATCACAAACATGATACGAACAATTCCATCGATACGACCCGGCATGGTCCCGAACAATTTCGTCGATACGATCGGACAGGATCACAAACATGATGCGAACAATTTTATCGATACGACCCGGAATGGTCCCGAACAATTTCGTCGATACGATCGGACAGGATCACAAACATGATACGAACAATTCCATCGATACGACCCGGCATGGTCCCGAACAATTTCGTCGATACGATCGGACAGGATCACAAACATGATACGAACAATTCCATCGATACGACCCGGCATGGTCCCGAACAATTTCGTCGATACGATCGGACAGGATCACAAACATGATACGAACAATTCCATCGATACGACCCGGCATGGTCCCGAACAATTTCGTCGATACGATCGGACAGGATCACAAACATGATACGAACAATTCCATCGATACGACCCGGCATGGTCCCGAACAATTTCGTCGATACGATCGGACAGGATCACAAACATGATACGAACAATTCCATCGATACGACCCGGCATGGTCCCGAACAATTTCGTCGATACGATCGGACAGGATCACAAACATGATACGAACAATTCCATCGATACGACCCGGCATGGTCCCGAACAATTTCGTCGATACGATCGGACAGGATCACAAACATGATACAAACAATTCCATCGATACGACCCGGCATGGTCCCGAACAATTTCGTCGATACGATCGGACAGGATCACAAACATGATACGAACAATTCCATCGATACGACCCGGCATGGTCCCGAACAATTTCGTCGATACGATCGGACAGGATCACAAACATGATACGAACAATTTTATCGATACGACCCGGAATGGTCCCGAACAATTTCGTCGATACGATCGGACAGGATCACAAACATGATACGAACAATTCCATCGATACGACCCGGCATGGTCCCGAACAATTTCGTCGATACGATCGGACAGGATCACAAACATGATGCGAACAATTTTATCGATACGACCCGGAATGGTCCCGAACAATTTCGTCGATACGATCGGACAGGATCACAAACATGATACGAACAATTCCATCGATACGACCCGGCATGGTCCCGAACAATTTCGTCGATACGATCGGACAGGATCACAAACGTGATGCGAACAATTTTATCGATACGACCCGGAATGGTCCCGAACAATTTCGTCGATACGATCGGACAGGATCACAAACATGATACGAACAATTCCATCGATACGACCCGGCATGGTCCCGAACAATTTCGTCGATACGATCGGACAGGATCACAAACATGATACGAACAATTCCATCGATACGACCCGGCATGGTCCCGAACAATTTCGTCGATACGATCGGACAGGATCACAAACATGATACGAACAATTCCATCGATACGACCCGGCATGGTCCCGAACAATTTCGTCGATACGATCGGACAGGATCACAAACATGATACGAACAATTCCATCGATACGACCCGGCATGGTCCCGAACAATTTCGTCGATACGATCGGACAGGATCACAAACATGATACGAACAATTCCATCGATACGACCCGGCATGGTCCCGAACAATTTCGTCGATACGATCGGACAGGATCACAAACATGATACGAACAATTCCATCGATACGACCCGGCATGGTCCCGAACAATTTCGTCGATACGATCGGACAGGATCACAAACATGATACGAACAATTTTATCGATACGACCCGGAATGGTCCCGAACAATTTCGTCGATACGATCGGACAGGATCACAAACATGATACGAACAATTCCATCGATACGACCCGGCATGGTCCCGAACAATTTCGTCGATACGATCGGACAGGATCACAAACATGATGCGAACAATTTTATCGATACGACCCGGAATGGTCCCGAACAATTTCGTCGATACGATCGGACAGGATCACAAACATGATACGAACAATTCCATCGATACGACCCGGCATGGTCCCGAACAATTTCGTCGATACGATCGGACAGGATCACAAACATGATGCGAACAATTTTATCGATACGACCCGGAATGGTCCCGAACAATTTCGTCGATACGATCGGACAGGATCACAAACATGATACGAACAATTCCATCGATACGACCCGGCATGGTCCCGAACAATTTCGTCGATACGATCGGACAGGATCACAAACATGATACGAACAATTCCATCGATACGACCCGGCATGGTCCCGAACAATTTCGTCGATACGATCGGACAGGATCACAAACATGATGCGAACAATTTTATCGATACGACCCGGAATGGTCCCGAACAATTTCGTCGATACGATCGGACAGGATCACAAACATGATACGAACAATTCCATCGATACGACCCGGCATGGTCCCGAACAATTTCGTCGATACGATCGGACAGGATCACAAACATGATGCGAACAATTTTATCGATACGACCCGGAATGGTCCCGAACAATTTCGTCGATACGATCGGACAGGATCACAAACATGATACGAACAATTCCATCGATACGACCCGGCATGGTCCCGAACAATTTCGTCGATACGATCGGACAGGATCACAAACATGATGCGAACAATTTTATCGATACGACCCGGAATGGTCCCGAACAATTTCGTCGATACGATCGGACAGGATCACAAACATGATACGAACAATTCCATCGATACGACCCGGCATGGTCCCGAACAATTTCGTCGATACGATCGGACAGGATCACAAACATGATACGAACAATTCCATCGATACGACCCGGCATGGTCCCGAACAATTTCGTCGATACGATCGGACAGGATCACAAACATGATACGAACAATTTTATCGATACGACCCGGAATGGTCCCGAACAATTTCGTCGATACGATCGGACAGGATCACAAACATGATACGAACAATTCCATCGATACGACCCGGCATGGTCCCGCACAATTTCGTCGATACGATCGGACAGGATCACAAACATGATACGAACAATTCCATCGATACGACCCGGCATGGTCCCGAACAATTTCGTCGATACGATCGGACAGGATCACAAACATGATACGAACAATTCCATCGATACGACCCGGCATGGTCCCGAACAATTTCGTCGATACGATCGGACAGGATCACAAACATGATGCGAACAATTTTATCGATACGACCCGGAATGGTCCCGAACAATTTCGTCGATACGATCGGACAGGATCACAAACATGATACGAACAATTCCATCGATACGACCCGGCATGGTCCCGAACAATTTCGTCGATACGATCGGACAGGATCACAAACATGATGCGAACAATTCCATCGATACGACCCGGCATGGTCCCGAACAATTTCGTCGATACGATCGGACAGGATCACAAACATGATACGAACAATTCCATCGATACGACCCGGCATGGTCCCGAACAATTTCGTCGATACGATCGGACAGGATCACAAACATGATGCGAACAATTCTATCGATACGACCCGGCATGGTCCCGAACAATTTCGTCGATACGATCGGACAGGATCACAAACATGATGCGAACAATTTTATCGATACGACCCGGAATGGTCCCGAACAATTTCGTCGATACGATCGGACAGGATCACAAACATGATACGAACAATTCCATCGATACGACCCGGCATGGTCCCGAACAATTTCGTCGATACGATCGGACAGGATCACAAACATGATGCGAACAATTCTATCGATACGACCCGGCATGGTCCCGAACAATTTCGTCGATACGATCGGACAGGATCACAAACATGATACGAACAATTCTATCGATACGACCCGGAATGGTCCCGAACAATTTCGTCGATACGATCGGACAGGATCACAAACATGATACGAACAATTCCATCGATACGACCCGGCATGGTCCCGAACAATTTCGTCGATACGATCGGACAGGATCACAAACATGATGCGAACAATTCTATCGATACGACCCGGCATGGTCCCGAACAATTTCGTCGATACGATCGGACAGGATCACAAACATGATGCGAACAATTTTATCGATACGACCCGGAATGGTCCCGAACAATTTCGTCGATACGATCGGACAGGATCACAAACATGATACGAACAATTCCATCGATACGACCCGGCATGGTCCCGAACAATTTCGTCGATACGATCGGACAGGATCACAAACATGATGCGAACAATTCTATCGATACGACCCGGCATGGTCCCGAACAATTTCGTCGATACGATCGGACAGGATCACAAACATGATGCGAACAATTTTATCGATACGACCCGGAATGGTCCCGAACAATTTCGTCGATACGATCGGACAGGATCACAAACATGATGCGAACAATTCTATCGATACGACCCGGAATGGTCCCGAACAATTTCGTCGATACGATCGGACAGGATCACAAACATGATGCGAACAATTTTATCGATACGACCCGGCATGGTCCCGAACAATTTCGTCGATACGATCGGACAGGATCACAAACATGATGCGAACAATTTTATCGATACGACCCGGAATGGTCCCGAACAATTTCGTCGATACGATCGGACAGGATCACAAACATGATACGAACAATTCCATCGATACGACCCGGCATGGTCCCGAACAATTTCGTCGATACGATCGGACAGGATCACAAACATGATGCGAACAATTCTATCGATACGACCCGGCATGGTCCCGAACAATTTCGTCGATACGATCGGACAGGATCACAAACATGATGCGAACAATTTTATCGATACGACCCGGAATGGTCCTGAACAATTTCGTCGATACGATCGGACAGGATCACAAACATGATACGAACAATTCCATCGATACGACCCGGCATGGTCCCGAACAATTTCGTCGATACGATCGGACAGGATCACAAACATGATACGAACAATTCCATCGATACGACCCGGCATGGTCCCGAACAATTTCGTCGATACGATCGGACAGGATCACAAACATGATGCGAACAATTCTATCGATACGACCCGGCATGGTCCCGAACAATTTCGTCGATACGATCGGACAGGATCACAAACATGATGCGAACAATTTTATCGATACGACCCGGAATGGTCCCGAACAATTTCGTCGATACAATCGGACAGGATCACAAACATGATACGAACAATTCCATCGATACGACCCGGCATGGTCCCGAACAATTTCGTCGATACGATCGGACAGGATCACAAACATGATACGAACAATTCCATCGATACGACCCGGCATGGTCCCGAACAATTTCGTCGATACGATCGGACAGGATCACAAACATGATACGAACAATTCCATCGATACGACCCGGAATGGTCCCGAACAATTTCGTCGATACGATCGGACAGGATCACAAACATGATACGAACAATTCCATCGATACGACCCGGAATGGTCCCGAACAATTTCGTCGATACGATCGGACAGGATCACAAACATGATACGAACAATTCCATCGATACGACCCAGAATGGTCCCGAACAATTTCGTCGATACGATCGGACAGGATCACAAACATGATACGAACAATTCCATCGATACGACCCGGCATGGTCCCGAACAATTTCGTCGATACGATCGGACAGGATCACAAACATGATACGAACAATTCCATCGATACGACCCGGAATGGTCCCGAACAATTTCGTCGATACGATCGGACAGGATCACAAACATGATACGAACAATTCCATCGATACGACCCGGCATGGTCCCGAACAATTTCGTCGATACGATCGGACAGGATCACAAACATGATACGAACAATTCCATCGATACGACCCGGCATGGTCCCGAACAATTTCGTCGATACGATCGGACAGGATCACAAACATGATACGAACAATTCCATCGATACGACCCGGCATGGTCCCGAACAATTTCGTCGATACGATCGGACAGGATCACAAACATGATGCGAACAATTTTATCGATACGACCCGGCATGGTCCCGAACAATTTCGTCGATACAATCGGACAGGATCACAAATATGATACGAACAATTCCATCGATACGACCCGGCATGGTCCCGAACAATTTCGTCGATACGATCGGACAGGATCACAAACATGATACGAACAATTCCATCGATACGACCCGGCATGGTCCCGAACAATTTCGTCGATACGATCGGACAGGATCACAAACATGATGCGAACAATTCTATCGATACGACCCGGCATGGTCCCGAACAATTTCGTCGATACGATCGGACAGGATCACAAACATGATGCGAACAATTTTATCGATACGACCCGGAATGGTCCCGAACAATTTCGTCGATACGATCGGACAGGATCACAAACATGATACGAACAATTCCATCGATACGACCCGGCATGGTCCCGAACAATTTCGTCGATACGATCGGACAGGATCACAAACATGATGCGAACAATTCTATCGATACGACCCGGCATGGTCCCGAACAATTTCGTCGATACGATCGGACAGGATCACAAACATGATACGAACAATTCTATCGATACGACCCGGAATGGTCCCGAACAATTTCGTCGATACGATCGGACAGGATCACAAACATGATACGAACAATTCCATCGATACGACCCGGCATGGTCCCGAACAATTTCGTCGATACGATCGGACAGGATCACAAACATGATGCGAACAATTCTATCGATACGACCCGGCATGGTCCCGAACAATTTCGTCGATACGATCGGACAGGATCACAAACATGATGCGAACAATTTTATCGATACGACCCGGAATGGTCCCGAACAATTTCGTCGATACGATCGGACAGGATCACAAACATGATACGAACAATTCCATCGATACGACCCGGCATGGTCCCGAACAATTTCGTCGATACGATCGGACAGGATCACAAACATGATGCGAACAATTCTATCGATACGACCCGGCATGGTCCCGAACAATTTCGTCGATACGATCGGACAGGATCACAAACATGATGCGAACAATTTTATCGATACGACCCGGAATGGTCCCGAACAATTTCGTCGATACGATCGGACAGGATCACAAACATGATGCGAACAATTCTATCGATACGACCCGGAATGGTCCCGAACAATTTCGTCGATACGATCGGACAGGATCACAAACATGATGCGAACAATTTTATCGATACGACCCGGCATGGTCCCGAACAATTTCGTCGATACGATCGGACAGGATCACAAACATGATGCGAACAATTTTATCGATACGACCCGGAATGGTCCCGAACAATTTCGTCGATACGATCGGACAGGATCACAAACATGATACGAACAATTCCATCGATACGACCCGGCATGGTCCCGAACAATTTCGTCGATACGATCGGACAGGATCACAAACATGATGCGAACAATTCTATCGATACGACCCGGCATGGTCCCGAACAATTTCGTCGATACGATCGGACAGGATCACAAACATGATGCGAACAATTTTATCGATACGACCCGGAATGGTCCCGAACAATTTCGTCGATACGATCGGACAGGATCACAAACATGATACGAACAATTCCATCGATACGACCCGGCATGGTCCCGAACAATTTCGTCGATACGATCGGACAGGATCACAAACATGATACGAACAATTCCATCGATACGACCCGGCATGGTCCCGAACAATTTCGTCGATACGATCGGACAGGATCACAAACATGATGCGAACAATTCTATCGATACGACCCGGCATGGTCCCGAACAATTTCGTCGATACGATCGGACAGGATCACAAACATGATGCGAACAATTTTATCGATACGACCCGGAATGGTCCCGAACAATTTCGTCGATACAATCGGACAGGATCACAAACATGATACGAACAATTCCATCGATACGACCCGGCATGGTCCCGAACAATTTCGTCGATACGATCGGACAGGATCACAAACATGATACGAACAATTCCATCGATACGACCCGGCATGGTCCCGAACAATTTCGTCGATACGATCGGACAGGATCACAAACATGATACGAACAATTCCATCGATACGACCCGGAATGGTCCCGAACAATTTCGTCGATACGATCGGACAGGATCACAAACATGATACGAACAATTCCATCGATACGACCCGGAATGGTCCCGAACAATTTCGTCGATACGATCGGACAGGATCACAAACATGATACGAACAATTCCATCGATACGACCCGGAATGGTCCCGAACAATTTCGTCGATACGATCGGACAGGATCACAAACATGATACGAACAATTCCATCGATACGACCCGGCATGGTCCCGAACAATTTCGTCGATACGATCGGACAGGATCACAAACATGATACGAACAATTCCATCGATACGACCCGGAATGGTCCCGAACAATTTCGTCGATACGATCGGACAGGATCACAAACATGATACGAACAATTCCATCGATACGACCCGGCATGGTCCCGAACAATTTCGTCGATACGATCGGACAGGATCACAAACATGATACGAACAATTCCATCGATACGACCCGGCATGGTCCCGAACAATTTCGTCGATACGATCGGACAGGATCACAAACATGATACGAACAATTCCATCGATACGACCCGGCATGGTCCCGAACAATTTCGTCGATACGATCGGACAGGATCACAAACATGATGCGAACAATTTTATCGATACGACCCGGCATGGTCCCGAACAATTTCGTCGATACAATCGGACAGGATCACAAATATGATACGAACAATTCCATCGATACGACCCGGCATGGTCCCGAACAATTTCGTCGATACGATCGGACAGGATCACAAACATGATACGAACAATTCCATCGATACGACCCGGCATGGTCCCGAACAATTTCGTCGATACGATCGGACAGGATCACAAACATGATACGAACAATTCCATCGATACGACCCGGCATGGTCCCGAACAATTTCGTCGATACGATCGGACAGGATCACAAACATGATGCGAACAATTTTATCGATACGACCCGGAATGGTCCCGAACAATTTCGTCGATACGATCGGACAGGATCACAAACATGATACGAACAATTCCATCGATACGACCCGGCATGGTCCCGAACAATTTCGTCGATACGATCGGACAGGATCACAAACATGATGCGAACAATTTTATCGATACGACCCGGAATGGTCCCGAACAATTTCGTCGATACGATCGGACAGGATCACAAACATGATACGAACAATTCCATCGATACGACCCGGCATGGTCCCGAACAATTTCGTCGATACGATCGGACAGGATCACAAACATGATACGAACAATTCCATCGATACGACCCGGCATGGTCCCGAACAATTTCGTCGATACGATCGGACAGGATCACAAACATGATGCGAACAATTTTATCGATACGACCCGGAATGGTCCCGAACAATTTCGTCGATACGATCGGACAGGATCACAAACATGATACGAACAATTCCATCGATACGACCCGGCATGGTCCCGAACAATTTCGTCGATACGATCGGACAGGATCACAAACATGATACGAACAATTCCATCGATACGACCCGGCATGGTCCCGAACAATTTCGTCGATACGATCGGACAGGATCACAAACATGATGCGAACAATTCCATCGATACGACCCGGCATGGTCCCGAACAATTTCGTCGATACGATCGGACAGGATCACAAACATGATGCGAACAATTTTATCGATACGACCCGGAATGGTCCCGAACAATTTCGTCGATACGATCGGACAGGATCACAAACATGATACGAACAATTCCATCGATACGACCCGGCATGGTCCCGAACAATATATATGTGAGGATATTTTGAAGGGGATTTGTGTGATATATAGGAAGACATTTTTTCAAAAGTTGTAGGTATTATGGAAGATGACGTGTTGGTTGTAGATTTCAACTATTATTTATAGGGACATTCGATAATAAGTTTTCTGAATGCAATTAACAATTACTGGTGGTAATAGAGATTAGAATATGAATGCCATTGTTTTATTAGGTAGAAATTTTAAATTATTAAAGGAGGAGGTTATGTTTTCGGTTCCGTTTGTTTGTTTCTTTATGTACAGCTTAGCATTCATATGATGTGACTAATCGTCACTGATCTGAGCCTGCGATATATATCGTTTGAAGTAGCTAAGGGGTCTTGCTACAGTTTCGAATAATAATCTTGTAAGTTTCTGTACTGAATGAGCGTCGTAGTCGCAGCTGGTATTCCTGGCCTTGCATACCTTCCGACGTCTCCCCCTATGTGTCTCTACCAATCGGTGCTTATAGCTAAACCAGCCAATCACAACCTTGCAAGGAGAAAAATACCCGGATGTGGTCATATTCATTACTTCAAATTACTAAACTCTATAAAAACATTAGGTATAATCTAACTTAGAAGCTGATTTAATTTGGAGGTTAATTAATATAGAGGATATAGTTGTGATTAAATTAATAAGGATTAATTGATACTGGTCAAATGGATACGTCCAAGATGAAGAAATAGTAAAAAGTGAATTTTGGGAAATAATTTCCGTACTGTACATCGTAGTAACTTGCTACTTGATCCTCGATAAATTTTCATAACTTTTGCATATATTACTATTTTAAAAATGACAATTAACTACGTAATATTATTTTGCTTAAAAAATCGATATATCGACACTATCTATACAAGCAACCCATTTTTATATTGCTAAACGTTATCTCCCTCTCAGTAAAGACCAATAAGTTTCCTGTGCGTCATGAGTAAGTTTCTGGAATCTGTGTTTAATAGAGATATAGTCAATCACCTCATCAAAAAATAACCTCCTCGGTGACATGCAATACGGTTTTCTATATAGATATACAGCAGATGTGCTAATAGTCATATCCCATAGGATTAGCGAATTTCTCTACGAACCTTCCTTTTTTGGGCAATTGCTCTTGACATATCAAAGGCCTTTGATAGAGTAAGCATAAAGGTTTACTTCACAACGTCACACTCCGGCTACGGTATAGCTGGCAATGTCTTCTCAATTATTAAATCATTTCTCTCTGATAGGTTCATAAGAGTAGTGGTTGATTGGCAGAAATCAGAAGCTCACAGTATGAATGCTCGAGTGTCTCGGGGTTCAATCTTAGACCCAACTCTCTTCCTGATCTACATCAATGATCTCCCAAATTACAACCTACGATTATTCGTAGACATTTATGCTGATGTCATTACCATCTATGGCAACACTTCAAAGGCCATAAATGACCAAGTTTTCTCTGAATCTCTCTCCTCTTATCTTGAGCGCGTGGTTCAATGGGGAAAGAGAAGGCTGGTTAATTTTTATGTATCTAAAACCAACCTTCTATTTTACATCATTAACGCTCTGATTCTCGTTCCGCATGAATTGAAATGAATGGCTCTCCTCTTGTGGAGACTCTATGTTTTGACAAACTTCTGTGTCTGACCTTTACTCTGATCTGAAATTGAACACATACATAAAATCTGTTGCTAAGATCACTGGGAAAATAGATCATTCTACCGCTCTAGTAGATATCGCATTGCTAATGCAAATCTCTACTTGTATAAAAGCCAAATACACCCAACGATGGTGTACTGTTGCCCCGTCTGGGCAGGAGCAGTAAAAGCAGCTTATCATGTATTGACAGAGTTTAAAATAGACTTTGTAGCCTAGCAGGAGATTCCCTTTTCTTTTCCCTGCGACCTCTTTCCCACAGAAGAGACGTTGCGAGCATGTCTCTGTTTCATCGTTATTTTCATGGCAAGTGCTCCTCTGGGCTCCAATCTATGGCCCCTCTTGCCAAAATTTTACAAAAAACACTCGTCTACCTCAAACCACTATCAATAATTCACCTCACTCTTTATCTGTGCATAAACATAGATTCTATGAGCAAATCTTCTTTCTTAGAACTGCACGCTTGTGGAACTCTCTTCCCTGCTTTCCAACTAATTACAATATGGTCACCTTCAAGTCCAATGTGAACAAATTTTTCATGAACCGACTTTCTTGCTTCTGTGTTGCTTTTCATCTAAATTCATCCAGCTTGCTGGGCGTGCTATTTTATTACTCGTGTGCAATTTTATTAATATACTTTTGGAGTGAATCTGTTGTTTGTTTGTAAGTTTGTTTGTTTTAGGTTTGTCGTTAAAATACTTTAAATAGATTTCTTTTTATTTTTTATTTTCTTTGGTATAGCATATATGTTTTACATATTATATTTACCTCTTTTAATTATTAGGATTGTAGTATTCTCTAGTTTGTAATTTTAGCGTTTGTATTTACCTTCGTTGTTTTTAGGTAGAGCTTGGTCGTGACGTGCTCCTAGTTTCTGATAGTTCGTTTTTTTTTTCTATTTGTTTAATTAATACTAGCCTGGGTGCCCGGCGTTGACCGGGTGTTTGGAGGTGTGTGTTCAGCAAAAAAAAAAAGTGGTAGTAGGAAGCAGGCAGGCTCGAACTCATACCGCAAAAGAGGAAAAGAACATGTAAAAAAACGGGACGTTTTGGCCGTTGCGACCATCGCCAAACCGGAAGTGGCGAAGGTTTAAATTAAGGCTAGTCAATCGAATAGAGCGGATGACTTTCGAAAATATCGGCAAAAAAGCGACTCCTCCTTGTAGACAAGTGTCTAGTTGAGGGTGAATGAATTAATGTTTTTTAGCCAATGTTTCGATATTTGTCGTCCGAAGGGTCGAACTTCAAAACGATAGCAATATCGTGAAAATCCGTCGCCTCTGTCGAAAGTTTTAGGCATACATACATACATACATATATACATTTAAACAGACAGGCGAGATTTATATTAAAGATTTCTTTGTTAGATTTTCTTTTAATTAAAGTGTTTTTGTATAAGGTGACGCTTGTTTTATTTGTTTTATAAGCTGTATTCATAATGTAACCGTTGTCACATTTAATTTTTGTTAGTGATTTTTATATCACACCTTGAGACGCAGAAGAGAAAGTTAAAGAATAGAGGAGGAAAAACAGGTAAAATATCGAGAAAAAGAGAATAGCAAGAAGAGAGAAAGATCTACGCATATTATCACAGTCTGCCTGTGTTATTTGCTTTAAGAAGAATTAGCTGATATATATTTCAATGGGCAAAGAGTAACAGTAAAAGATAAAATGGAGAATTATACGTGAAGAATTCATAATCTGATATACAAAAGGCTATATGTCTGTTTTCATATTTTCAAACTCTATCTCCTCCGAAACTAAAAGTCGCAGAGCAGCGCAATGGGCTTCAAATGTTTGGATTTTTTTACGAACCGTTCTTACATGTTTTTTTAGTCGGTTAAAATACTTTTTAAGGGATCAACAATTGGTCAAAATTGCAAAAAAAAATGGTTATACATTTTGTACATTTATCTTAGTTTAATTTAATTTTAAATCCGTTCATATGCGTGTCCCGTTGGTACAATGGTAACGTTACTTGCTTCGAATGCTACAGTTTTGCTTTCGGTTTCGATTCTAGCTGATGGAACCTAAATACATTTTTACTTTTGAAATCACGACTCTGTAATATTATATACGATATCTGCACAAATTAAAATATCATATATAAACGTATTTTACGCCCGGGCAAAGCCACAATAACAAATATATATATATATATATATATATATATATATATATATATATATATATCAAAATATATACAGGGTGACCCCAAAAAGCGTGCCCCAACTTTAATTAGGCCTCGTTTCTTAGTGTTTTGTCCGAATGAAATGAAACTTTGGTCATAACTAGTTTATTATATTCAAAACATCATATCAAAACACAAGGGTCTTCTTTGGCATTTTTTTCTCCGTTCTACAGCATATGTTCTAGATGTTTTTTTTTGGGGGGTCACCCTGTATTTCTAAGTCTTCTTCAGTAAATTACACGGATTTTCAATATCAACTTTATTCAACTAAATATTTTTGATCGTACTTTGAAATTAACTCGTGCGCTAAACAAATTTTCCCGTAATCATGAGTCGCATCTTCTGCTTGGTGCGTATTGTGTACCCACGTGACTTATTTTTCGCCATTCCTTTCGATTCAGGGCAGGTTGTTTGGTGGACGGCCAACTGTTGAGAGATATCCAATCTAAAATATTTTCTCTCCACCTTCTTGGCTTTTTTTTTTTTTTTTTTTTACACAGTGATCACCACTTATCAAGGCCCGGAAGCCACTCAGGGATAAGGGTTATTGCAAGTACATCAAGTTAGTGAGGAGATTTGCTGAAGTGTTTACTTAAGGGGGCGGTTCATTAGGAATTTGTTAACATTGGACTTGAAGACATCCAAGTTATAGTCCGGAGGGAAGCAGGCAGACTTTCTTCTGCTTCATTTGCTTTCTAATGTACACGCAAAGTATAGCTTTGACAGGACAGTGGTTGATCGTTTGACATGGCTAAAAAATTGGTAACACTTGCAGAGAATGCTGTTTTACGGTTGTTGCAAAAGTGGAACGGAAATTTTAATTTCGTTACGTCTTAATCTTTTTTTTTTATTGCGCCCTCCAAAAATCGAAAGTAATCGAACGAATAACATTATATATATATATATATATATATATATATATATATATATACATAATGCTGAATGAATATATATATATATATATATATATATATATATATATATATATATATATAAAGCTGAATGTCTATCTGTGTATGTGTGTGTGTCTGTGTGTCTGGTCACGAATAGGCTCCTATATGGTTGACTATTTAAAAAAAACTGATTGCATATAATGATAGAAGATATATCGAGACACAAGAATGGGTATGTTTGATCTGGCAGAACTGTGGTTCATTAAAATTGTGGGGTCTGCGTTGCGCCTTGTCCAAAATGTATGGAAATAAAAAATTCAAAAATTAAAAAAAAAAACGTTTACAAGTGTTTTTGATATAGATGTACATAAGAATACTTTGATAAGTACGTTTTAACTTAAATAGGTATGGTATAATAAAATTGTGGGCTCTGCGTTCGCGCCTGGCCTCAATAGAATGGAAATAGGCACAAACTTTAATACAGACTTTTCATATCTATCTGCGAAAGTATACTTTGATAATTATGTTTCAGTTTGAAGAAATATGGTATAATAAAATCATGGGGTGTTCGTTCGCGCCTGACCTCCATAGAATGGAAATATGTCACAAAGTTTAACAAGGTGTTTTTAATATAGATCCACAGAATATTGTGATAAGTGTTTCAGTGTGAACAGGTATGGTATAATAAATTATGGGTTTTATCTATTTTATTTTTACTTTTATCATATTTTGCTTTGGTTTTGATACCCCCAAATTCGAAGCTATCTCATTACAACCCTTCTTTTTCATAACTTATCATATTTTCATAAATCAGTTTCCATTTTCTGTAGGCTGTTTTTTAACCCAGTCAACGACGGGTACTTCTGATAGTATATCTATATATATATATATATATATATATATATATATATAATTTAAAGGAGATTAGAATAATAGTCTAAAGAGCTAAGTGTATTTTAATGTAATAGTGAAATTACTAGTTTAATTAAAATACAGGAAATGCTCGTTGTAATATAGATATATAATAAGCTTGATTTTGTTGTTGTTCCTTCTTATGAAACTGATTTTTAATTTAATTAAATTTTGATTTTTAAATTTTAAAAATTTTAAAACTTTTAAATTATAAATCACATTACTTAATATATATATATATATATATATATATATATATATATATATATATATATATAAACAAATATTTTTTATAAAAATAAAATTTTATTAACAAAAACGAAATAATTTAATTTTTAAACGAAAAAAAAATCAATTTTTTTTTACTTTTTGGTATATATATATATATATATATATTTTTACATAAGTCGAACTCACCCTTCACATTGTAAATTTTTTATTGGTTTTCGGGTATGCTTACAACGAATAAACACCTCAACTTTCCCATGTAAAAACGGCTTTCGGAATAGACCACGCACAACCTCCCTATGTTAAGAACAGCCTTCGGAATAGACAGCATACCCGAAAACTTATAAAAGTTGAAATGTCGAATGTGAACGATAAGTTGGACGTAATGTAAAAATGTACCGAATTTAAGACGGAACAAAATTTAAATTTCCGTTTCATTTTTACAACAACCGTAAAATAGTGCATCTCCGCAAGTTTTACTAAAAAGTTTAAGTGTTTTACTTTTGAAGGGAAGTATTTTGACGGAGGTTCGATATTTTTTTTCAGTCACGTAATGAAAAACGTATTACGTGGTTTTTAATTTTACCGTATTGATTTGAAATGCTGTGCAATGAACACACCTAACATAGCATCCTCCATATATATATATATATATATATATATATATATATATATATATATATATACATATATATATATATATATATATATATTTACTTTTTCCTGTAGAAATACTTAAACGAAAGGGATAACGACAAAAAATAATAATAATAGAATGTGTCCTCCCAGATGTGTTTCCAGGGGTACCAAATTAGTAGAATTGCTATTAGACAACACTTATTAGATAAAAAAGGACTGTGGTTCTACCTTTTCTCCGGAGTGTTTTTCTGTTTTGCACAGAGGACGCACTAAGTTTCACCTGTCTGTCCTCGAGGCTCTTGCCATCAGTTTTAAACCCCCTACTTTGTGCAAACAGAGAAACCTTCGGTTACAGTTGGAACTATTTGAGGGGGACACATACTATATATATATATATATATATATATATATATATATATATATATATATATATATGAAGGAAAATATAGCCACACACTTTTCGAAAGCCCCTTATTTTTAAAGAAAATTTAAATGAGAAATTTTAAAAACAAATGCCGAATATAATGAGAAAATCATTTTTATTTTTTTTTTTTAAATAGCCTCATCAGAGTATGAAATCCGAAATGAAAGTTTTTTTTTAAAGTGTCTTCAAAAAGTGTGTAACTATCTTTTCCTTTAAATTCCCGCTAGAAAACCAGAGAATAATACAAACGGAGAAACCGAAACAAGACGAACATTCTTCTTCTCTTCTGCTCGAGGCATTCCTCCGTCGTAACACCAAAATGAAGAAAAGAAAAAAGAAAAACAATTACGTATCGGACTTCCTAACCTTATTAGGCTATTTATTAGCGAAATATCAAACAAACAAATAAAAAAAAAATAAAAATGATTTTATATTCGACACTTAAAGATTTTAAAAAAAAATTCATTTTAATATATATATATATATATATATATATATATATATATATATATATTTGGTAAAACTGGTAATTAGTAAAAACCTGAAGAGTGTGCTCAATACTATTGCAGAGCAAATATGAGTTTCATTTTTTATTACCGTTTTATCTGTATATGGATGTGTAGAAATGTACATATGTATGTATATGTATGTATGCGTACTTGCGCGTGCGTTGGCGTATGTATTAATTCTTAAAAAAAACAACCCATTGTAAACTGAAATGAACAAGTCGACGTATAGCGACTACGAAAATTTTAAATGGAACCCTGTTCTTGTCAAAAACATGACACCTACACTAATCCTTTCCCTTTCTCTCCCCTCTCATTCCCCCTCTCTCCCTCTCTCTCTCTTTCATCTACTTAATATACCTTGATGAACAAGCAAAAAGCAATCAAAATTTAAAACCTTAAAATTGAAACTCCTCCCAACCCCCTTCTCCTTGCCCCCCTCTTTTTACTTTACCATCCTTTCTCCACCTCCTCCTCCCTATATCCATATATCTCCACCCACACCTACCTGAATCTGTTACCCCCACGCACACAATACAATCTAATGTATTTTAACCTTCAAAACTGAAATATTGCTAATACCCGTCTCCCTCCCACTTATTATCTCCTACCCCCCTTTTTTCTCGTATTTCTTCTAAAACACTACTTCCTAATACTAACAACCATTTCTGTAAGGTATGATGAGGCTGTTGGATCGTAAACATGTTCCAACATCCGAAACATATGTAACATAACAGATAAAACGGCAATAAAAAATAAAACACACACACACACACACACACACACACACACACACACACACACACACACACATATATATATATACTCGGGTTTTTTTATTCAAAAGTAATGGACTAATGAATTCAACGAGGTTGTTAGATAGTGCTCAATAAAAAGAGCTGATAATACTTGTTTATTTCAATGAATATTCATTGAACTTTTGAATAGTCAAGTCGCTGCCTGATGATATCTGTTGTTTGATTGAAACAAGTGGCTATTTGTAGCAGCAGGATGTGACCATGTTTATATAACAATAAACAAGTATATATATATATATATATATATATATATATATATATATATATAGGCATCTACTGTTTTGGTGCTCATCAGTGTGGCTAGGCAGGAAACTACTTCAAGCTAGGTTCGAAACCTGACAGTTCAAATTACAGTCAACACTTTTTATCATTACGATAGTCGGCTATAGCTATGCGGGTAGTGAATTACCGATGTTTTGACATCGTCCGAATACCGAAGCTCGATTTGTTTACACAAAGAGCATCGTTTAATACGCTAATGGCAGTTTGTATATCACTTCTCAATATGCTCAACCCAAGATAGGGAGCATTATAGTCATCCACATACAGTACTGTTTCGCTATATATATATATATATATATATATATATATATATATATATATATATATATATATATATATATATATATATTAATTAACCCAATTAACTTTCTTGGAGTTATATTTTTGGATTTTACCGTCATTGGATTATTTACCTTTCACCAGACTATCCATTCACGTGTAATCACCTTTTTCTTCACCATATTCCCTTTGCTTCACTTTTTGTTATCAAGTAAGATCTTTGACTTACTTGTAGTTTCAGCAAATACTTTTGTATGCACAATCCGATCCCGCATTTTGCTAATTCCTACCCTCTGAGGAGAAGGAAAGTATTTCTTCGAAACTCCGCGGATTAAGGACTATCCACTTATGAAGTGTTTCCTTTTCAGATTAAATATGTTTTAACTCTTTTTCAAAGTGTTTTTTAACATGTTTTATTAACTGTTTGCTCTTATATATATATATATATATATATATATATATATATATATATATATATATATATATATTTAATAGACTACAAAACATGTCGAGTTAGGGCTAATATCCAACATACACGTGTTTCATTCACTTTCGGGAATCATCATTTCTGGTCAGATTAGCGTATATTATTTTAAGTTACTCAATCTACGTTTACCGTTCAGTTTACTTTCGTGAAGACGGTGAATATTTTGAGGCGACAGTTAATTATATTAGCACTATGTAAAAAGGAATAGAAAATGTATTTCTGTGCACAGATTTTAAAAATGGGTCACGAATTTCTCAATGACACCGCGTAATTTTATGAGACACATTTTTGGTGTATGAATAAAAAAAATACAATCAAATAGGAGCACAGAAAAAAAAAACATACAAAACATACAAAAAAAAACAAAAAAACTCGATCAACCGGGTTGTTTAAAACGAGATTTTATTTATTGAACTGTAATAAATAAATAAATACACCCTACACTCACTTATAAGAATAAGCAAAAAAATTATCCGGTCAGAATGTTGATCGGTTTCTGATTTCGACATTTTGCTTCGTTCTAGTTGATTAATTTTCCCGTTTTTTTTTTTTCGTTTTACAACCACATTTAGCAGACAAAGAATAGAATTATCTACTTTACTAGTGTTATAAATCTATATAAGTAAATGCTTGCGACACTCCTTTAATATCGAGAAATATTTTAATATCAAATTTCATTTTATAATAAACACAGAACATTTTTTGCTGTGCTTAATTTATTTCTTAATGTTTCTGTATGGCTTTTGTCGCGAATATCTAATCCGCACGATAAAAAAAAAAATGGTAAAACGGAAAAGTTGCGTGCAAAAAACTACTGATCAAACAACGCTATAATTACAAGGGTAAGAAAATAGGTAAGAAATAGAATAATCAGAGGGTGAAGTAAAGATAGATGTATAGCGCGATAAAATATTACGGAAAGATGGTTAACGAGAGAGGAAGAAAGGTGTAATGGACCGTAGATAACATAGTGAACATTAATCGGTGATAGGACGTAGTATTGTTTCTAATTATCTCCCTTATTATAGAAATCTCAACGTTTTTCTGTTCGTGCGAATTGACTGCACGTGTTTTGAAATTCATCAGTTCCACTTTTTTGTTTGTTTGTTTTGCAGTATGGGAAACATATTTGTAATACTGTGAAGTTTTTGGTCAATAATCTGCGAGTTTATATTCTGGCTATTATAACTTTTTTCATGCATATGTTTTAACTGGAAATCATTTTATTTATTTCCTGGTTCTTTCATTAATTTTTTTTATTGAGTTTCACGTTTCATTTGCACTAGGCTCTATGTACTGTTCACAACTTTATGTGCATATGTATATATAAAGTTTGACTCATGTCCAAGTAACCTACATCTAAAATTTCAAATTGGCGAAGGAGTTTGGTAGAGTTCTCAAAGTTCAAACCGCTGAACTTTGGCACCTTGAAAACTAAATTTCTGAACGAAAACCGTTTCAAAAGATTTTACCAAATCTCAATACCTCTCATGTCAAATTTCGAGTCTGTAGACAGAAAATTAACAGAGTAGTTTTATAGGGGAATGTAAACACAGAGACACACACAGACAAACAATTTCCCTTTTATAGATATATAGATAGATTGTGATCAATTTCATTTCCTTGTATAAAAGAGAGAATGGACGAATGTGTCCCTGTTTTTAAAAGAGAAAAAAAAATGATTACACGTGGTCACAGCTTATTTACGATGGATGAATCAACGTTTCAACAGGTCCATCGCCGGAATATTATAACTCTTATTCCTAAACGGAGATGAACTGGTCAGGTGTAGTTTAGACGAAACTTCCGTTTTAAACTTCCGATCAAAAATCAAAAAACGAGTCGACAACTTGATAGGCCCTGGACTGTCATCTAAACTTCAGCCTCCGTCCCATCGACGAAATGTTGCATCTCTCTGCCTGTTCTACAAGTACTTTAACGGTGAATGCTCTGACGAACTGCAAGCATTTGTACCCCCTCGACGTAAATACCCCCCCGACAAAACCGACAAGCAGCAAAATCCCACCCCTTCACAGTTGAGATCCCTAGATGTAAGAGAGCCTTCTACTCCAGTAGTTTCTTCCCAAGAACCGCTAGACTTTGGAATTCCCTTCTGGGTTACTGCTTCCCCAACTGTACTGACATGCAGAAGTTCAAGTGTAATGTGAACCGACATCTTGCTGCCCAGCTCCCTACACAGTACCCCTGATGCTTATGTACCTGATAGTAGCCCCCTACAAAGAAGTGGCAATGTGCCTTGTTTGGGGTGAAAATGTAATTAAAAAAAATGCAATAAAAAGAGCCATGTAAAATAAGATGGAGGATTTCATTGGTTACAATATACATCAAGTAGTCAGTCTTTATGGTGAAAGGAACTGAAGTTGTCGTCAAAAGTATGACGGTCACGTTTTTCATAAACTTGACCTTGCTTTTGATCTGAATATCCGCAAATTAAAAAAGTCTATGTTAGCACATATCCGATATTTTGATCATGTTTGGTAACGATTAGTCAAGCGATGTGGAAGCTTGACCCTACATAAACGCTTTACATCCTCTATAAAAGAAAAACTTAACCGAAAACTTGAGATCCTTAGCGAAGGTAACTAATTACTTGTCATCATCTATATTCCGTTTCAACCACGAACAAACATGTCAACAGTTTATTCGAGCGATTAAATGGCATTCATTACATGTGGTTTGCATTTAGAAATAGAGCAGCCATTAGGCTGGCTTTCTCGCACGTCTGTCATGAGCCGATGCATTACCTCAACGATCTCATAGGGTTAAACGAACTTTCGCGCATATTTTCCTAATGGCTTTTTGCTTTTTATTTATTTATTTCATTTTTAAACTTTTCATTTCATTTTATCATGCGTGTGCATGTGTCACTATTTCCGCTGTCATTAACTGTACATTGTCCACGGTAAGCCTGTCACTATTTGGTTGCCAGAAACCCCCCCCCCAAAAAAAACAAACAAACAAAAAAACAAAAAACAAAACAAAACACAAATTGGCCGACATTTAATCGCCTTGTTTGTATGACGTCAACAAAGTGACGTCTACATTGCACATATGTGCCATGTCGTTCTGTTATATTTTAATGAACATTTGGTGTCTGTCTCTAACGAAAACGTTGAATATCATTTTTAAAAGAACAAGTGAATCACGCATGGTCCACCGTGAGTGCACAGTGAACTAGGCATTAAAAAATGACTAAGTTCAGCATTTGCACCTCCCTCCATTTAGCCCCAAAGGTCTCCAGTGGATGTCAAATCCTGGCGAAAATGAACAAACGGTGCAGTTTTAGGCCTTAACATATATAAATTTATATATATATATATACATATATATATATATATATCGTTTTCAAATCCCCTAAAACAGTATTTCATGGTAAACAACTGATGATCCCTTAAAATATAAATTATTACTGGTACTATAGTGAATTCGAAAGAGCAAGTTGATGCAGTGATTGCAGGTGATTGAATGACTTCTTGACTAAATGGTTCTCCAACGAATGATAAAAAATCATTTTTTTGTATAGTTTTAAAGGTTCCAAACTTCCAAGACTATATATATATATATATATATATATATATATATATATATATATATATATATATATATATATATATATATATATATATACCTTGGCATAGTAGGTTTTATCCGCCAATATTCGAAAATACGCTTTAACATTCCTCCAGATCTTGCCGAGATATATACATACTTTTCTAAAGATATTACGGCACAGTCACGTTGACTCACCAGTTCTCGCCAGATCACCGAAGTGAAGCAATGTTGAACCTAGCCAGTACCAGATTGGTGACAATTTGGATAGGAATGACTAAATTCACTATTTTCTCTCCCAATTTAGCCCCAAAAGTCCCCAGGGGACGGCAAATCCTTGTGAAAATGAACAAACGGTGTAGTTTTAGGCCTCAGTATATGTAAATTTGAGTTCTGCACCATGCAAAAGAAAAAGAAATGACTAAGTCTATCATTCGTCCTCCCCCTCCCCTATTTAGCCCCAAAAGTTCCCAAGGCCTTAACATATTTAAATTTGAGCCCAGAACCATGCAAAACTGCTAAATAGACATACACAGAATATTTTGGACAAATATGGTAAAATAATCCCCAAAATAGAATGTTTTTATTAGCCCTAAAAGAGCTCCTAGGGCACATCAAAGAGATATCGCGAAGTATAGACAAAGAAAATTATATAGAAATAGTTAGTAACAACTGTTCAGAAAGCTTTATAAAAATCCAATGCATTAATTTTTTTTTAATAAGATCAATAGTGTCAATTTTAGCCATTTTAATCCGAAAGGTACCCCTAAGGGGGCACTCGGAGTTTTCCTGGAAAATCTGTTCTTTTACTTTTTTACTTGTATCATGTTTGATTTTTTTTTTTTTTACATAGGCGTCACCACTTATCAAGGCCGATAGGCATCTCAAGGATAAGGGTTAAAGCGTGTAGAGTAGTCAAAAGGACAATATAGTAATCGATAGTAATGGAAGTTCGGTAAATTTGTTAACTTAAGTGGAACGGCTCATCAGAAACTTGTTCACGTTGGACTTGAAGAGAACCATATTATAGACAGCTGGAAAGCAGGAAAACGGAAGACAATTCCACAGGCGTGCAGTTCTAAGAAAGAAGCTTTGATCATGGAATCTATGTTTAGGTTTAGGCACAGATAAAGAGTGGGGGAAATTAGTGATAGTGTTTTCAGCTAGTCGAGTGTTTCTTGTGAAAGTTTGGCGAAGGGGAACCATAGATTGAAGCTCAGTCGAACAATTTCCATGAAAATAACGATAAAGCAGAGACAAACTCGCAACATCTCTTCTGTGAGATAGAGGTTGCAACGAAGAGAAAAGGATATCTCCCACCAGGCCACGAAGTCTATTTTGAACCCTATCAAGGCAGGACAAGTCTTTTCTAGCAGCTCCTGCCCATATGTGGCAACAGTATTCCATCCTTGGACGTACCTAGCTCTTATATAGGTAGAGAATTGCATCAGCAGTGAGATATCTACTGGATCGATAGAAGGATCCGACCATTTTTCCAGCGGCCTTGACAACAGATTTGATGTACGTATTCCATTTAAGATCAGGAGTAAAGGTCAAACCCAGAAGTCTGTCAAAACTTGAGGCCTCCCCAAGACGAGAGCCATTCATTTTAATTGATGCCAGATGGTGTTTGTGCAAAATTTCAAAAAATTCCAAGGCGTAGTTATTGAGAAAAGTGCGGACAAACGAACGGACGAACGGACAAGGTTGAATTTTATCAGGAGACCAAAAATTCGAAACAAATTGAAACAACAAATTAATTCAGGTAACTTTGTTACCATTTATTTGTTATACATTTAGTTTTTTTCTACGGGAAAGGTGATGTAGTAGTTAACAAACTATTTACTAGAAGCGGAGCAATGCCCGGTGCCTAAGTGGTTCGGCCACATTGACCAATCAGTTGGCAAAGCGCATTGATTTCAGCTGTCTCCTTAACGACTATTTTTAGCCCCTTGGGATCTCAGCTGAGATCACCAGAGGGACGCCAGCAAACGACCTATACATACCTCTCTCACTCACCCCTCCTACTGCTACTTGTTGACGACTGCAGTTTGATGGTCCTGTGTTTATTTAAGTAATTATTAGGAGAGAAATACACAACATTTCCCTCCTATAGTGGAAAAGAACGTGAAAAAAAGTGACGTCTTTGCTGCTATGCCCATCGCCAAACCGGAAATGACGTAGGTTTAAATTAAGGCTAAACTATCGAAAAGAGGTGATGACTTTCGGAAATATCTGCGAAAAAAAGCGACTCCTCCCTGTAGAAAAGTGCCCAGTTTATGGTGAAGGAATTTATGTTTTTGGATAATTTTTCGATATTTGTCGTCCGAAGGGCTGAGCTTTAAAATGATATGAATCTCGTGAAAATCCATCGCCTCTATCCAAAGTTTTGGGCAAAAATACATAATACATACATACATACATACATACATACATACGTACGTACATTTAAACGGACAGATGAAATTTATATTATAAAAGATGGCACGGGAAGTCTGTCACACCTAAGCGATACATATAAATACTCTCGTTCCAGCGTGCATTCGCTCATTTTTTTTAATAGATATTCTGCACGCAAGCCAAATAGAACTCTTTTATGGCCGTGATAAGGCAAATAAACCCATTTCCATCATCCGATTCAGGTTCTAGCTCATTACGCACACCACAACTATTTGACAATAAAGTAATTTCAGCATGAAGAATTAACTTAAGACAAAATTGAGATCAAAATCATCGTCCGCCATAAGTACTGACCCTCGAAATATCTCAACAGAAAACAATTACTTTTAGTGTGTGCGAGAGATTTCAAGCACAATTATAAGTCAGTATAAACGGCTTTTATACATTTAGGGATGGGTGCACAGAAGCGCCACCTAGTTTCGTGTTAATGCGGTGCGTGTATAAGTAAAATCAGCGACATAACCAATGAGGTTAAGCGGTGGGGCGAGGCGTATGACAGATGTCATGAAAATAGCAAGCTGATAGCAACAACAAATCACCGTCGGTCGCGCAAAGCAAGGAGACACCAAGTAAAGACTATTGTGACAGCCTCCGAACATTTTGGCATCGACCGCGTAATCAGACCACAGATTCGTACGTAATAGTGATAATTATTTGGTCGTCGTAATCATCATCATCATCATCATCATCATCATTAACAACTCTTAATATATTGGAACAGGAACGACGCAGAACAGAAATCTGAAAAAAAAGAAAAGAAAACGACAAAAACTACGAGAGTTGTAAACGTAATTATGGATGCACTTTAAATCAGAAAGAAAAATAAAACAAAAAACAAAAAACAAAGACGGGTTTATATAAGCGTGAGAGACGGACCGAGGAATAGACGTAAAATACGTCCAGTCAATCTCTTTGCGTATCTGATGCAATTCCTATTTCAGAGTTAAACGTAACACGCCAGCAAAAATACAAAGCAGCAAAGAATTACAAAGCAGCAAAAATACAAAGCAGACAAATACAAAGCAACAAAAATACAAAGCAGCAAAGAATTACAAAGCAAAAAAAATACAAAGCAGATAAATACAAAGCAACAAAAAATAAAAGCAGCAAAAATACAAAGCACCAAAAATACAAAGCACCAAAAATACAAAACAACATAAATACAAAACAACAAAAATACAAAGTAGCAAAGGACTACAAAGCAGCAAAAATACAAAGCAGCAAAAATACAAAGCAACATAAACACAAAGCAAACAAAAATACAAAGCAGCAAAAATAAAAGCAGCAAAAATACAAAACAACAAAAATACAAAGTAGCAAAAGACTACAAAGCAGCAAAAATACAAAGCAGCAAAAATACAAAGCAACAAAAATACAAAGCAACAAAAATACAAAGCACCAAAAATACAAAGCAGCAAAGAATGACAAAACAGCAAAAGTACAAAGTAGCAAAAATTCAAAGCAACAAAAATACAAAGCAGTAAAAATACAATGCAGCAAAGAATTACAAAACAGCAAAAATACAAAGCAGCAAAAATACAAAGCAACAAAAATACAAAGCAAAAAAATACAAAGAAGAAAAAATACAAAGCAACAAAAATACAAAGCAACAAAAATACAAAGCAAGAAAAATACAAAGCAACAAAAATACAAAGCTACAAAAATACAAAGCAGTAAAAATAAAAAGCAGCAAAGAATTATAAAACAGCAAAAATAGAAAGCAGCAAAAATAAAAAGCAACAGAAATACAAAGCAACAAAAAATACAAAGCAGAAAAAATACAAAGCAAGTGAAATAGAAAGCAAGAAAAATACAAAGCAGAAAAAATGCAAAGCAATAAAAATACAAGGCAGCAAAAATACAAAGCAACAAAAATATAAAGCAGTAAAAATACAAAGCAACAAAAATACAAAGCAACAAAAATGAAAAGCGGCAAAAATACAAAGCAAAAAAATACAAAGCAACAAAAGTACAAAGCAGTAAAAATACAAAGCAATAATAATGCAAAGCACCAAAAATATAAAGCAGTAAAAATACAAAGCCGCAAAAATACAAAGCAACAAAAATACAAAGCAGCAAAGAATTACAAAACAACAAAAAATACAAAACAACAAAAATAGAAAGCAACAAAAATAGAAAGCAGCAAAAATACAAAGCAGCAAAGAATTACAAAACAGTAAAAATACCAAACAGCAAAATACAAAGCAACAAAAATACAAAGCATCAAAAATACAAAGCAACAAAAATACAAAGCATCAAAAATACAAAGAAACAAAAATATAAAGCAACAAAAATACAAAGCAACAAACATTCAAAGTAGCAAAAATACAAAGCAAGAAAAATACAAAGCAGCAAAAATACAAAGCATCAAAAATACAAAGCAACAAAAATACAAAGCACCAAAAATACAAAGCAACAAAAATACAAAGCATCAAAAATACAAAGCAACAAAAATACAAAGCATCAAAAATACAAAGCACCAAAAATACACAGCAACAAAAATACAAACCATCAAAAATACAAAGCAACAAAAATACAAAGCATCAAAAATACAAAGCACCAAAAATACAAAGCAACAAAAATTCAAAGTAGCAAAAATACAAAGCAACAAAAATACAAAGCATCATAAATACAAAGCACCAAAAATACAAAGCACCAAAAATACAAAGCACCAAAAATACAAAGCAACAAAAATTCAAAGTAGCAACAATACAAAGCAAGAAAAATACAAAGAATCAAAAATACAAAGCATCAAAAATACAAAGCACCAAAAATACAAAGCACCAAAAATACAAAGCAACAAAAATACAAAGCATCAAAAATACAAAGCAACAAAAATATAAAGCATCAAAAATACAAAGCAACAAAAATACAAAGCATCAAAAATACAAAGCACCAAAAATACAAAGCACCAAAAATACAAAGCATCAAAAATACAAAGCAACAAAAATACAAAGCATCAAAAATACAAAGCACCAAAAATACAAAGCAACTAAAATTCAAAGTAGCAAAAATACAAAGCAAGAAAAATACAAAGCAGCAAAAATACAAAGCATCAAAAATACAAAGCACCAAAAATACAAAGCACCAAAAATACAAAGCAACAAAAATACAAAGCATCAAAAATACAAAGCAACAAAAATACAAAGCATCAAAAATACAAAGCAACAAAAATACAAAGCAACTAAAAAAAAAGCATCAAAAATACAAAGCAACAAAAATACAAAGCATCAAAAATACAAAGCAACAAAAATACAAAGCAACAAAATACAAAGCATCAAAAATACAAAGCATCAAAAATACAAAGCAAGAAAAATACAACTCAAGAAAAATACAAAGCACCAAAAATACAAAGCAACAAAAATACAAAGCATCAAAAATACAAAGCAACAAAAATTCAAAGCAACAAAAATACAAAGCAACAAAAATACAAAGCATCAAAAATACAAAAATACAAAGCAACAAAGATACAAAGCATCAAAAATACAAACCAACAAAAATACAAAGCATCAAAAATACAAAGCAACAAAATACAAAGCAACAAAAATACAAAGCATCAAAAATACAAAGCAACAAAGATACAAAGCACCAAAAATACAAAGCAGCAAAGAATTACAAAACAGCAAAAGTACAAAGCAGCAAAAATTCAAAGCAACAAAAATACAAAGCAGTAAAAATACAATGCAGCAAAGAATTACAAAACAGCAAAAATACAAAGCAGCAAAAATACAAAGCAACAAAAATACAAAGCAAAAAAATACAAAGAAGAAAAAATACAAAGCAACAAAAATACAAAGCAACAAAAATACAAAGCAAGAAAAATACAAAGCAACAAAAATACAAAGCTACAAAAATACAAAGCAGTAAAAATAAAAAGCAGCAAAGAATTATAAAACAGCAAAAATAGAAAGCAGCAAAAATAAAAAGCAACAGAAATACAAAGCAACAAAAAATACAAAGCAGAAACAATACAAAGCAAGTGAAATAGAAAGCAAGAAAAATACAAAGCAGAAAAAATGCAAAGCAATAAAAATACAAGGCAGCAAAAATACAAAGCAACAAAAATATAAAGCAGTAAAAATACAAAGCAACAAAAATACAAAGCAACAAAAATGAAAAGCAGCAAAAATACAAAGCAAAAAAATACAAAGCAACAAAAGTACAAAGCAGTAAAAATACAAAGCAATAATAATGCAAAGCACCAAAAATATAAAGCAGTAAAAATACAAAGCCGCAAAAATACAAGGCAACAAAAATACAAAGCAGCAAAGAATTACAAAACAACAAAAAATACAAAACAACAAAAATAGAAAGCAACAAAAATAGAAAGCAGCAAAAATACAAAGCAGCAAAGAATTACAAAACAGTAAAAATACAAAAGAGCAAAATACAAAGCAACAAAAATACAAAGCATCAAAAATACAAAGCAACAAAAATACAAAGCATCAAAAATACAAAGAAACAAAAATATAAAGCAACAAAAACACAAAGCAACAAAAATTCAAAGTAGCAAAAATACAAAGCAAGAAAAATACAAAGCAGCAAAAATACAAAGCATCAAAAATACAAAGCAACAAAAATACAAAGCACCAAAAATACAAAGCAACAAAAATACAAAGCATCAAAAATACAAAGCAACAAAAATACAAAGCATCAAAAATACAAAGCACCAAAAATACAAAGCAACAAAAATACAAACCATCAAAAATACAAAGCACCAAAAATACAAAGCAACAAAAATTCAAAGTAGCAAAAATACAAAGCAACAAAAATACAAAGCATCATAAATACAAAGCACCAAAAATACAAAGCACCAAAAATACAAAGCACCAAAAATACAAAGCAACAAAAATTCAAAGTAGCAAAAATACAAAGCAAGAAAAATACAAAGAATCAAAAATACAAAGGATCAAAAATACAAAGCACCAAAAATACAAAGCACCAAAAATACAAAGCAACAAAAATACAAAGCATCAAAAATACAAAGCAACAAAAATATAAAGCATCAAAAATACAAAGCAACAAAAATACAAAGCATCAAAAATACAAAGCACCAAAAATACAAAGCACCAAAAATACAAAGCATCAAAAATACAAAGCAACAAAAATACAAAGCATCAAAAATACAAAGCACCAAAAATACAAAGCAACTAAAATTCAAAGTAGCAAAAATACAAAGCAAGAAAAATACAAAGCAGCAAAAATACAAAGCATCAAAAATACAAAGCACCAAAAATACAAAGCACCAAAAATACAAAGCAACAAAAATACAAAGCATCAAAAATACAAAGCAACAAAAATACAAAGCAACAAAAATACAAAGCATCAAAAATACAAAGCAACAAAAATACAAAGCATCAAAAATACAAAGCATCAAAAATACAAAGCAACAAAAATACAAAGCATCAAAAATACAAAGCAACAAAAATACAAAGCAACTAAAAAAAAAGCATCAAAAATACAAAGCAAGCAAAATACAAAGCATCAAAAATACAAAGCAACAAAAATACAAAGCAACAAAATACAAAGCATCAAAAATACAAAGCATCAAAAATACAAAGCAAGAAAAATACAACTCAAGAAAAATACAAAGCATCAAAAATACAAAGCAACAAAAATACAAAGCATCAAAAATACAAACCAACAAAAATTCAAAGCAACAAAAATACAAAGCAACAAAAATACAAAGCATCAAAAATACAAAAATACAAAGCAACAAAGATACAAAGCATCAAAAATACAAACCAACAAAAATACAAAGCATCAAAAATACAAAGCAACAAAATACAAAGCAACAAAAATACAAAGCATCAAAAATACAAAGCAACAAAGATACAAAGCACCAAAAATACAAAGCAGCAAAGAATTACAAAACAGCAAAAGTACAAAGCAGCAAAAATTCAAAGCAACAAAAATACAAAGCAGTAAAAATACAATGCAGCAAAGAATTACAAAACAGCAAAAATACAAAGGAGCAAAAATACAAAGCAACAAAAATACAAAGCAAAAAAATACAAAGAAGAAAAAATACAAAGCAACAAAAATACAAAGCAACAAAAATACAAAGCAAGAAAAATACAAAGCAACAAAAATACAAAGCTACAAAAATACAAAGCAGTAAAAATAAAAAGCAGCAAAGAATTATAAAACAGCAAAAATAAAAAGCAGTAAAAATAATAAGCAACAGAAATACAAAGCAACAAAAAATACAAAGCAGAAAAAATACAAAGCAAGTGAAATAGAAAGCAAGAAAAATACAAAGCAGAAAAAATGCAAAGCAATAAAAATACAAGGCAGCAAAAATACAAAGCAACAAAAATATAAAGCAGTAAAAATACAAAGCAACAAAAATACAAAGCAACAAAAATGAAAAGCAGCAAAAATACAAAGCAAAAAAATACAAAGCAACAAAAGTACAAAGCAGTAAAAATACAAAGCAATAATAATGCAAAGCACCAAAAATATAAAGCAGTAAAAATACAAAGCCGCAAAAATACAAAGCAACAAAAATACAAAGCAGCAAAGAATTACAAAACAACAAAAAATACAAAACAACAAAAATAGAAAGCAACAAAAATAGAAAGCAGCAAAAATACAAAGCAGCAAAGAATTATAAAACAGTAAAAATACAAAAGAGCAAAATACAAAGCAACAAAAATACAAAGCATCAAAAATACAAAGCAACAAAAATACAAAGCATCAAAAATACAAAGAAACAAAAATATAAAGCAACAAAAACACAAAGCAACAAAAATTCAAAGTAGCAAAAATACAAAGCAAGAAAAATACAAAGCAGCAAAAATACAAAGCATCAAAAATACAAAGCAACAAAAATACAAAGCACCAAAAATACAAAGCAACAAAAATACAAAGCATCAAAAATACAAAGCAACAAAAATACAAAGCATCAAAAATACAAAGCACCAAAAATACAAAGCAACAAAAATACAAACCATCAAAAATACAAAGCAACAAAAATACAAAGCAACAAAAATTCAAAGTAGCAAAAATACAAAGCAACAAAAATACAAAGCATCATAAATACAAAGCACCAAAAATACAAAGCACCAAAAATACAAAGCAACAAAAATTCAAAGTAGCAAAAATACAAAGCAAGAAAAATACAAAGCAGCAAAAATACAAAGCATCAAAAATACAAAGCACCAAAAATACAAAGCACCAAAAATACAAAGCAACAAAAATACAAAGCATCAAAAATACAAAGCAACAAAAATATAAAGCATCAAAAATACAAAGCAACAAAAATACAAAGCATCAAAAATACAAAGCACCAAAAATACAAAGCACCAAAAATACAAAGCATCAAAAATACAAAGCAACAAAAATACAAAGCATCAAAAATACAAAGCACCAAAAATACAAAGCACCAAAAATACAAAGCAGCAAAAATTCAAAGCAACAAAAATACAAAGCATCAAAAATACAAAGCAACAAAAATACAAAGCATCAAAAATACAAAGCAACAAAAATACAAAGCAACAAAAATACAAAGCATCAAAAATACAAAGCAACAAAAATACAAAGCAACAAAATACAAAGCATCAAAAATACAAAGCATCAAAAATACAAAGCAAGAAAAATACAACTCAAGAAAAATACAAAGCATCAAAAATACAAAGCAACAAAAATACAAAGCATCAAAAATACAAAGCAACAAAAATTCAAAGCAACAAAAATACAAAGCAACAAAAATACAAAGCATCAAAAATACAAAAATACAAAGCAACAAAGATACAAAGCATCAAAAATACGAAGCAACAAAAATACACAGCATCAAAAATACAAAGCAACAAAATACAAAGCAACAAAAATACAAAGCATCAAAAATACAAAGCAACAAAGATACAAAGCATCAAAAATACAAAGCAACAAAAATACAAAGTAACAAAAATACAAAGCAACAAAGATACAAAGCATCAAAAATACAAAGCAACAAAAATACAAAGCAACAAAAATACAAAGCAACAAAAATACAAAGCATCAAAAATACAAAGCAGCAAAAATTCAAAGCAACAAAAATACAAAGCAACAAAAATACAAAGCAACAAAAATACAAAGCATCAAAAATACAAAGCAACAAAAATACAAAGCATCAAAAATACAAAGCAACAAAAATACAAAGCAACAAAAATACAAAGCATCAAAAATACAAAGCACCAAAAATACAAAGCAACAAAAATTCAAAGTAGCAAAAATACAAAGCAAGAAAAATACAAAGCAGCAAAAATACAAAGCATCAAAAATACTAAACACCAAAAATACAAAGCACCAAAAATACAAAGCAACAAAAATACAAAGCATCAAAAATACAAAGCAACAAAAATATAAAGCATCAAAAATACAAAGCAACAAAAATACAAAGCATCAAAAATACAAAGCACCAAAAATACAAAGCACCAAAAATACAAAGCAACAAAAATACAAAGCATCAAAAATACAAAGCAACAAAAGTACAAAGCATCAAAAATACAAAGAAACAAAAATACAAAGCAACAAAAATTCAAAGTAGCAAAAATACAAAGCAAGAAAAATACAAAGCAGCAAAAATACAAAGCATCAAAAATACAAAGCAACAAAAATACAAAGCACCAAAAATACAAAGCAACAAAAATACAAAGCATCAAAAATACAAAGCAACAAAAATATAAAGCATCAAAAATACAAAGCACCAAAAATACAAAGCAACAAAAATACAATGCATCAAAAATACAAAGCAACAAAAATACAAAGCATCAAAAATACAAAGCACCAAAAATACAAAGCAACGAAAATTCAAAGTAGCAAAAATACAAAGCAACAAAAATACAAAGCATCATAAATACAAAGCAATAAAAATACAAAGCATCAAAAATACAAAGCACCAAAAATACAAAGCACCAAAAATACAAAGCAACAAAAATACAAAGCATCAAAAATACAAAGCAACAAAAATATAAAGCATCAAAAATACAAAGCAACAAAAATACAAAGCATCAAAAATACAAAGCACCAAAAATACAAAGCACCAAAAATACAAAGCATCAAAAATACAAAGCAACAAAAATACAAAGCATCAAAAATACAAAGCAACAAAAATACAAAGCACCAAAAATACAAACCATCAAAAATACAGAGCAGCAAAAATACAAAGCAACCAAAATACAAAGCATCAAAAATACAAAGCAACAAAAATACAAAGCATCAAAAATACAAAGCAACAAAAATACAAAGCATCAAAAATACAAAGCATCAAAAATACAAAGCAACAAAAATACAAAGCATCAAAAATACAAAGCAACAAAAAATACAAAGCAACTAAAAAAAAAGCATCAAAAATACAAAGCAACAAAAATACAAAGCATCAAAAATACAAAGCAACAAAAATACAAAGCAACAAAATACAAAGCATCAAAAATACAAAGCATCAAAAATACAAAGCATCAAAAATACAAAGCAACAAAAATACAAAGCATCAAAAATACAAAGCAACAAAAATACAAAGCAACAAAAATACAAAGCATCAAAAATACAAAGCAGCAAAAATTCAAAGTAACAAAAATACAAAGCAACAAAAATACAAAGCATCAAAAATACAAAGCAACAAAAATACAAAGCATCAAAAATACAAAGCAACAAAAATTCAAAGCAACAAAAATACAAAGCAACAAAAATACAAAGCATCAAAAATACAAAGCATCAAAAATACAAAGCAACAAAAATACAAAGCATCAAAAATACAAAGCAACAAAAATACAAAGCAACAAAAATACAAAGCATCAAAAATACAAAGCAGCAAAAATTCAAAGTAACAAAAATACAAAGCAACAAAAATACAAAGCATCAAAAATACAAAGCAACAAAAATACAAAGCATCAAAAATACAAAGCATCAAAAATACAAAGCAACAAAAATACAAAGCATCAAAAATACAAAGCAACAAAGATACAAAGCATCAAAAATACAATGCATCAAAAATACAAAGCAACAAAAATACAAAGCAACAAAGATACAAAGCATCAAAAATACAAAGCAACAAAAATACAAAGCATCAAAAATACAAAGCAACAAAATACAAAGCAACAAAAATACAAAGCATCAAAAATACAAAGCAACAAAGATACAAAGCATCAAAAATACAAAGCAACAAAAATACAAAGTAACAAAAATACAAAGCAACAAAGATACAAAGCATCAAAAATACAAAGCATCAAAAATACAAAGCAACAAAAATACAAAGCAACAAAAATACAAAGCAACAAAAATACAAAGCATCAAAAATACAAAGCAGCAAAAATTCAAAGCAACAAAAATACAAAGCAACAAAAATACAAAGCAACAAAAATACAAAGCATCAAAAATACAAAGCAACAAAAATACAAAGCAGCAAAAATACAAAGCAACAAAAATACAAAGCATCAAAAATACAAAGCAAGAAAAATACAACTCAAGAAAAATACAAAGCATCAAAAATACAAAGCATCAAAAATACAAAGCAACAAAAATACAAAGCATCAAAAATACAAAGCATCAAAAATACAAAGCAACAAAAATACAAAGCATCAAAAATACAAAGCATCAAAAATTCAAAGCAACAAAAATACAAAGCATCAAAAATACAAAGCAACAAAAATACAAAGCACCAAAAATACAAAGCACCAAAAATACAAAGCAACAAAAATACAAAGCATCAAAAATACAAAGCAACAAAAATATAAAGCATCAAAAATACAAAGCAACAAAAATACAAAGCATCAAAAATACAAAGCACCAAAAATACAAAGCACCAAAAATACAAAGCATCAAAAATACAAAGCAACAAAAATACAAAGCATCAAAAATACAAAGCACCAAAAATACAAAGCACCAAAAATACAAAGCAGCAAAAATTCAAAGCAACAAAAATACAAAGCATCAAAAATACAAAGCAACAAAAATACAAAGCATCAAAAATACAAAGCAACAAAAATACAAAGCAACAAAAATACAAAGCATCAAAAATACAAAGCAACAAAAATACAAAGCAACAAAATACAAAGCATCAAAAATACAAAGCATCAAAAATACAAAGCAAGAAAAATACAACTCAAGAAAAATACAAAGCATCAAAAATACAAAGCAACAAAAATACAAAGCATCAAAAATACAAAGCAACAAAAATTCAAAGCAACAAAAATACAAAGCAACAAAAATACAAAGCATCAAAAATACAAAAATACAAAGCAACAAAGATACAAAGCATCAAAAATACGAAGCAACAAAAATACACAGCATCAAAAATACAAAGCAACAAAATACAAAGCAACAAAAATACAAAGCATCAAAAATACAAAGCAACAAAGATACAAAGCATCAAAAATACAAAGCAACAAAAATACAAAGTAACAAAAATACAAAGCAACAAAGATACAAAGCATCAAAAATACAAAGCAACAAAAATACAAAGCAACAAAAATACAAAGCAACAAAAATACAAAGCATCAAAAATACAAAGCAGCAAAAATTCAAAGCAACAAAAATACAAAGCAACAAAAATACAAAGCAACAAAAATACAAAGCATCAAAAATACAAAGCAACAAAAATACAAAGCATCAAAAATACAAAGCAACAAAAATACAAAGCAACAAAAATACAAAGCATCAAAAATACAAAGCACCAAAAATACAAAGCAACAAAAATTCAAAGTAGCAAAAATACAAAGCAAGAAAAATACAAAGCAGCAAAAATACAAAGCATCAAAAATACTAAACACCAAAAATACAAAGCACCAAAAATACAAAGCAACAAAAATACAAAGCATCAAAAATACAAAGCAACAAAAATATAAAGCATCAAAAATACAAAGCAACAAAAATACAAAGCATCAAAAATACAAAGCACCAAAAATACAAAGCACCAAAAATACAAAGCAACAAAAATACAAAGCATCAAAAATACAAAGCAACAAAAGTACAAAGCATCAAAAATACAAAGAAACAAAAATACAAAGCAACAAAAATTCAAAGTAGCAAAAATACAAAGCAAGAAAAATACAAAGCAGCAAAAATACAAAGCATCAAAAATACAAAGCAACAAAAATACAAAGCACCAAAAATACAAAGCAACAAAAATACAAAGCATCAAAAATACAAAGCAACAAAAATATAAAGCATCAAAAATACAAAGCACCAAAAATACAAAGCAACAAAAATACAATGCATCAAAAATACAAAGCAACAAAAATACAAAGCATCAAAAATACAAAGCACCAAAAATACAAAGCAACGAAAATTCAAAGTAGCAAAAATACAAAGCAACAAAAATACAAAGCATCATAAATACAAAGCAATAAAAATACAAAGCATCAAAAATACAAAGCACCAAAAATACAAAGCACCAAAAATACAAAGCAACAAAAATACAAAGCATCAAAAATACAAAGCAACAAAAATATAAAGCATCAAAAATACAAAGCAACAAAAATACAAAGCATCAAAAATACAAAGCACCAAAAATACAAAGCACCAAAAATACAAAGCATCAAAAATACAAAGCAACAAAAATACAAAGCATCAAAAATACAAAGCAACAAAAATACAAAGCACCAAAAATACAAACCATCAAAAATACAGAGCAGCAAAAATACAAAGCAACCAAAATACAAAGCATCAAAAATACAAAGCAACAAAAATACAAAGCATCAAAAATACAAAGCAACAAAAATACAAAGCATCAAAAATACAAAGCATCAAAAATACAAAGCAACAAAAATACAAAGCATCAAAAATACAAAGCAACAAAAAATACAAAGCAACTAAAAAAAAAGCATCAAAAATACAAAGCAACAAAAATACAAAGCATCAAAAATACAAAGCAACAAAAATACAAAGCAACAAAATACAAAGCATCAAAAATACAAAGCATCAAAAATACAAAGCAAGAAAAATACAACTCAAGAAAAATACAAAGCATCAAAAATACAAAGCAACAAAAATACAAAGCATCAAAAATACAAAGCAACAAAAATTCAAAGCAACAAAAATACAAAGCAACAAAAATACAAAGCATCAAAAATACAAAGCATCAAAAATACAAAGCAACAAAAATACAAAGCATCAAAAATACAAAGCAACAAAAATACAAAGCAACAAAAATACAAAGCATCAAAAATACAAAGCAGCAAAAATTCAAAGTAACAAAAATACAAAGCAACAAAAATACAAAGCATCAAAAATACAAAGCAACAAAAATACAAAGCATCAAAAATACAAAGCATCAAAAATACAAAGCAACAAAAATACAAAGCATCAAAAATACAAAGCAACAAAGATACAAAGCATCAAAAATACAATGCATCAAAAATACAAAGCAACAAAAATACAAAGCAACAAAGATACAAAGCATCAAAAATACAAAGCAACAAAAATACAAAGCATCAAAAATACAAAGCAACAAAATACAAAGCAACAAAAATACAAAGCATCAAAAATACAAAGCAACAAAGATACAAAGCATCAAAAATACAAAGCAACAAAAATACAAAGTAACAAAAATACAAAGCAACAAAGATACAAAGCATCAAAAATACAAAGCATCAAAAATACAAAGCAACAAAAATACAAAGCAACAAAAATACAAAGCAACAAAAATACAAAGCATCAAAAATACAAAGCAGCAAAAATTCAAAGCAACAAAAATACAAAGCAACAAAAATACAAAGCAACAAAAATACAAAGCATCAAAAATACAAAGCAACAAAAATACAAAGCAGCAAAAATACAAAGCAACAAAAATACAAAGCATCAAAAATACAAAGCAAGAAAAATACAACTCAAGAAAAATACAAAGCATCAAAAATACAAAGCATCAAAAATACAAAGCAACAAAAATACAAAGCATCAAAAATACAAAGCATCAAAAATTCAAAGCAACAAAAATACAAAGCATCAAAAATACAAAGCAACAAAAATACAAAGCAACAAAAATACAAAGCAACAAAAATACAAAGCATCAAAAATACAAAGCAACAAAAATACAAAGCAACAAAAATACAAAGCAACAAAAATACAAAGCATCAAAAATACAAAGCAACAAAAATACAAAGCATCAAAAATACAAAGCAGCAAAAATTCAAAGCAACAAAAATACAAAGCATCAAAAATACAAAGCAACAAAAATACAAAGCATCAAAAATACAAAGCAACAAAAATACAAAGCATCAAAAATACAAAGCAGCAAAAATTCAAAGTAACAAAAATACAAAGCATCAAAAATACAAAGCAACAAAATACAAAGCAACAAAAATACAAAGCACCAAAAATACAAACCATCAAAAATACAAAGCAGCAAAAAGTAAAACTTGTGTTCAATAACTAAAAACTCTTAACCTGGCCGCTGGACAAAATGTATTCAGAGATTCTAATATAAAAAAGTCTGAAAATGAAGTTGTGGTGGGCAGGTTCCAGGTAAGTTACACCCATCCATTTACAGGATAGACAAACGAACCTATCCTTTGAATGTCGGCGGTATCTCGCGTGAACGGCTCAGCACACTACGATGGACACAAATTCAATCTTGAGATCTGTAGGCATTGTTACATCAAATATGTTCCTTACTGGTTATCAACCCAAGGTGCACAATAACTATCTATCTGGCTAGTTTTAATGTTCGAGGACTGAGGGCTGACTCGCGCAAATGTCGTTTGAGTGTAGATCTTCAGCGTCTTAGGGTTGATATCTGTTGTATGCAAGAGACAAGTCTAATTTTAGTGACAATTTGAGTGTGTTTTCTAAGAATTATTGTTCTTATTCAGCGTACTTTGATTCTCGCGATAGACTTGTTTCTTGGCGAGTAAAAAGATCACTAGACGCGTCGTGTAACGTCGTGTAACATCGTAACATGTGTCGTGTAACATCCTGTTCATGGATCCGGAAGGTAGGTTATGCGTTCTAGATGTTACCATAAAAGAGAAATAATTCCACCCTATTGGGGTTTATTAAGCAATTCATAAATACTTCTCGAAGGGTTACCTTAGCGGGAGACCAGAACGCGGTCCTAGATCCTGATTTAGATCGTTTTAGGTTAACTAATAGTGGTAATAACAATAATTGGGATGCTATTGCATTTTGTGAATTTGTTGATGAGTTGGTTGGTTGGCTGGTTGTTTTTGTTTTACGGCATATCAACCCTTTTCGGGTTATTTAATGCCGAATCAAACAATTTTGAAGAAATTTTTTTAATAGAATATATTTGTTGTTTTAAAGTCGGTTTCTATTCAACCCATAGTTGGAACCTAACAGGTACTACCACTCCGGGTCAGAGTGGACCTGGGAGCAATGGTAATTAAAGGGTGGCTCCACACTCCCCAAAGCCCACAAGCTGGGGCCTCACCACTGGATATAGTTTAAGGTCATATCCAGGACCCCCATTGAGGGACTTTTACCCGCTGCAGGGGGGCAGTCGGCGTATTCTAATGCCCCACCGACAGGGCCGGTTGATAAGTTGGACCTTATTGATAAATTCTGAAATGAAAAGCCCCGTGACATAGTTTGGACTTGGATTGGTAAACGCACTCCGCTACAATACAACTTTCGAGTTATATAGACCCGTTCTTAACTAGGCGAGTCGACGTAGAACTATAAGAATGTCCAAGTTTTCATAATATAATTTATTCTGATCATGGACTTGTTCGGGTCCAGGTAAACTTAGATAGATCTAAGCCTAGGTGGGCTGGTTACTAGAAACTCAACACATCGTTGTTCGATATGAAGGGCTACAGTAATGAGCTATTACTAACTTTGCTTGGTTGGTTTGGTTTGTTTGTTTTTGTTTTACGGCATATCAACCCTTTTCAGGTTATTTAATGCCGAATCCAGTGATTTTTAAGAATTTTTTTTAATAGAATATATATATTTTTTCAAGTCGGTTTCTATTCAACCCATAGTTGGGAACCTAACAGGTACTACCACTCCGGGTCAGAGTGGACCTGGGAGCAATAGCAATTAAAGTGTGGCTCCACACTCTCCAAAGCCCGCAAGCTGGGCCTCACCATCGGATATAGTTTAAGGTCATATCCAGGACCACTAACTTTGGAGCGGGAATTGACGGGGGCTGTAATTGAGAATATGTGTTGGGTTGAAATAAAGAAATCTGTCGACTTAAGTAGACGACTCAATCTAGAAACTAGGGCAGAAAAATCGGCACTAGAAACTTGATTAGATCGGGCGGTGGAGGCGGGAGATAGTGCTAAGGTTAATATAGTTATGGCTAAGCTGGCCTCCATTACTGATGAGAACCAAGCGTAAACGATTAGGGCAAGGTTAAAAAATGCCTCAGGAGGTAACAAACATGGTCGCTGAATTTCGCGCAGAGGAACGTCGCCATGCTGCAGTAAAGCTCGTCTCTTGTGTTACATTGCCGGATGGACGAACCGTGACCACAAAGCTGGTGTGCGGAAGGCATTTAGATCCTATTACCAGAAACTTTTTATTAGAGATCCCGGTCTGTCTTTAGAACAATTCGACACCTATTAGGCTAAATTACTTAGCTTTCATCGACTGTAGCAGCTAGGTGCGACGGTAACATAACGAATGGGGCCATTGAACCCTTCAAGCGGGTCGGCCTAAACAAGTCTCCGGGGTTTGATGATCCGTCATATGACTTGTATTTGAGGATTTCGCACATCTTTGTTCTCTTGCTGACAGTTTTATTTAACTCATGGTTTAGGAACGGCTCAATACTCAAGTATTTTTTCAATGGCATTGTGAAGCTTGTTACAATATTTTTGCACTACAATGGGGTATGATCCCGCACAGCCGGGAGGTTCTATTTATAAACGATGCTGCTTGGAACTGACGAATCGAATTAATTAACGCTGGGCCCATAACCTCTAGAAGTGTAAGCCATGATTATATAAAAACAACGATGGTGGGGATGGGGTGGATAATTTTGGGTACTTAACAATGTTTAACGCAGAGTTAAAGATTTTGTCCAAGATCTTAACGAATCGCTTGTAACTTGTCCTGGCTAGCCTTATCAGCCCCGAGCAAACATGTGCAGTGAAGCGAAGGACAATCCAGGACAACCTGCATTCGGTGCGCTTGATCATTAAGAAAGTCGACACTGATGCCGCGCTGATCAATTTAGATCAGTCCAAAGCATTTAACAGGGTTGGCCATTGGTACCTTGAGGCTGTTTTTTGACCCGCAATTTTGCTCATGGGTTCACCTCCTTTATGCAAATCCCGCCGTGTGATAGAAGTGAAACGAAAAAAATCGAAGCCCCTTTAGCTTGTCTAGATCCATTCGTCAGTGTTGTCCCTAATCACCAATGCTCAATGTACTGGCGCTGGAACTCTTCCTCGTCGGCTTAGGGTGAATTCAGTCCCACGGGGTATTTCTTTACCCGGTGCTAACATCGTGCTGAAATATTCTGTCTATGCCGACGATTTGGCAGTGCTTGTGACGAGCAATTCCGATATTAGCGTCGTCGGTGTAGAGATCAGGATGTATAAAACGATAACAGGGACCAAAATTAACCGCGTAAAGTTGGTTGGCTTGCGCATCGGTTCCTGGAGAGGAGTTTCCTACAGGGCCTTTTAAATGAAGTAGCAGACCTTGCAAGATACTTTCTGGAGAGTAGATAATACACTGGATGTTTTATCGGCAGCTCCAGTAACTCTCACTTCTCCTTTTTAGTCCCTCAGTCCTCATTCAAATGAGTAATTTTTCTGACAAAGGGCGAAGAAAAAGCTGCTTTCCAGGTCGGTAGTACTTAGTGAACAGTAGTCTGAGATGTTGGAAATGTTTCTGTCTCTATGTCTATCCTTGTGGCCATGTCACTAGTAAGGGTGCTGGAGATAAACGTTTTGTCTGGGTAGACGTTATCCGCCTGATAGTCAGGGACCAGAACCTTGGATTAACCACCTAAGGAGGCTGTATTATCAGCAGGCGTAAAGTACTGGGACTGCTGTATTGCCATTTGGTGAATGGATTCTGGACCAGGCAGTAGTCTCTGGTGGGGCCTCTCGATGCCATACTAGTGGGTAATTGTTACGGCTTTACCTTATCATGTGCTACATAAAAAATTCCTGTCCCTTTCTCTCTTACTCTATCCTGCTCTAACCAAGTATGCCGACCTGTTCCACAAATCCCAAAACCTCAACATGAAATATCTCCAGAAAAAAAAACTCGAATAAACTTAGAACCCCATCTTCCAACGTAGACCCCTACTACCATGTCTCCTTCTCCAACATCAGGGGTCTACGTTCCAACCTTCCAGAGGTTGAAATCCAATTACAGGAAACGAAACCGGACATATTCTTTCTAAGCGAAACTGGAATAGGGCTGACCACTATCCTAGATGAGTTCATAATTAACGGATACTCTAACTTAACATCTAAATCTGACCCCAAAGATCGCCATGGGCATGGAATATGTGCCTACATTAAAGGTGGCTTCCCGTGTGGCAGGGATATCTCTAGAGAAGATCCTAATTTACCTTATATGTGCTTCCGGGTTGCAATTGCTTACACCACTGCATTTATATTTGCCCTCTATCGTCCCCATAACAGCGGAGTTACTATCTTTAAGAGTATATCTGAGAAAATAGACCACATCCTGTTTGCACATCCCTCGGCTAACATCCACATCTGTGGTGACTTCAACGTCCAAAACGTGGAATGGCTGATCCACTCAAATAAGACAGACGATTAGGGGAGGTTCTGTCGTGATTTTGCCATTGCTTATGACCTCACTCAGATTGTTCGCGAGCCCAGCCGTGTGCCCGATACTACAGGCTAATATGCAAGCCTCCTAGACCTTTTTATCTCAACTTCCCCTGAGCTATGTTCATGTTCCGTTCTTTCTCCTCTAGGATCCTCCGACCACTCCGTCGTATCAGTAAAGATAAAAATGAAATGTATTAAGTCCCCAGACGTACCCCTCCACCATACTGTATACCGATACTCTATGGCTGACTGGGATAGCTTCCGTACATTCATATCTGATCCACCTCTGCATTCCATGTTTAAAAAGGATGTGTCCTCTATAGCATCAGACCTGACCGAATGGTTAATTGTAGGCATAGATCGATTCATATCATCTAAAAAATTCCAACAAAAGACTAACAGCCAGCCATGGTTCTCCCCAGAATGTGCTGCTGCCATCGCGCACAGAAATCACTTTTTCCACAGCTACCAACGTAATAGATGCACTGAGACTAAAGCTGCTTTCAGGATCGCCAGCAACAACTGTAAAAGAGTAATAAAAAATGCAAGAGAGCTATATGCCCAGTCTCTTAAATCCAAAGTAGCTGATCAGCGGCTTGGTTCCTACCAAAATAACAAATAGGATCCTGAACAGAAGTGTGCGTTCTATCCCAACCATTATCAATGGACCAGAGGTCATCTCGTCTGTATCAGACAAGGCCAAACTATTTGCCAAGAACTTTGTAGCTAATTCTACCCTATGAGACGAAGGCCATCAACCCCCCCATATTTCCCCCTATAACACAGAACACGCTAGGTAACATACAAATATCCGTGCATGAGGTCGCCAAGCTAATCAAGAACCTTGATTCCAGTAAAGCAACTGGCCCTGACGGCATCCCAATTACAATGCTAAAAAAGCTTCAACCAGAACTTGCTTTTACGAAACTCTTTAAGCGTTGCCTTAAGGAGAAGTGCTTTCCAACACCCTGGAAAATCTTATCAGTATGCCCTGTATTTAAGAATTCAGGTGATAAGTCATCTCCCTCTCAGTACAGACCAATAAGTCTCCTGTGTGTCATGAATAAGTTGCTAGAATCCATATTAAATAGAGAAATAGTCAACCCCCTCAGCAGAAATAACCTTCTTAGTGACACGCAATATGGTTTGCGTTCTGCAAGATCTACCGCATATGTGGTAACGGTTATATCTCATAGGATTAGTGAATCTCTTGACAAAGGTTTCCTTTTCAGGGCAATTGCTCTTTACATATCAAAGGCCTTTGACAAGGTATGGCATAAAGGTCTACTTCACAAGATTTCCAGCTACGGTATAACTGGAAATGTTTTCTCTATCATTAAATCATTTCTCTTTGATAGGCTCATAAGAGTAGTGGTCGATGGACAAAAATCAGAGGCCTGCAGTATTAATGCTGGAGTCCCAACTCTCTTTCTGATCTACATCAATGATCTCCCTAAACAAATACTTAAATTATTCGTTGACACCTATGCTGATGACACGACCATCTACGGTAACACATCAAAGGCTGTAAATAACAAAGTTCTCTCTGATTCTCTCTCCTCTGATCTCGATCGCGTGGTACAATGGGGGAAGACGTGGCTGGTTACATTTAATGCATCCAAAACCAAACTCCTATCCTTACATCATCAACGCTCTGATCCCCATCTGGCATCAATTGTGATGGATGGCTCTCATCTGGGTGAGGCCCCGTGTTTTGACAAGCTATTGGGCTTGACCTTTACTCCTAATCTGAAATGGAACACGTACATCAAGTCTGTTGCCAAGGTCGCTGGAAAGATGGTGGGATCCTTCTACCGCTCCAGAAGATATCTCACTACTGATGCAATTCTCTATCTATATAAAAGCCAATTACGTCCAAGGATGGAGTATTGCTGCCATATCTGGGCAGGAGCTGCTAAAAAAAGCCTATCCTGCCTTGACAGAGTACAAAATAGACTTCGTGGCTTAGTGGGGGATGCCATTTTCTCTACCCTGCAACCTCTCTCCCACAGAAGAGACGTTGCGAGCCTATCCTTGTTTTATCGTTATTTCCATGGCAGGTGCTCGTCTGAACTCCAATCTCTGGTCCCCCCCTCGCTAATCTTTCACGAAAAACACCCGTCTAGCTGAATCCACTGTGAAAAATTTCCCCCACTCTTTATCTGTGCCTAAATCAAAACGTGGATTCCATGAACAAAGTTTATTTCTTAGAACTGCACGCCTGTGGAACTCTGTTCCGTCTGCCTGATTCCCACCGGACTACAACTTGGATGTCTTCAAGTCCAACGTTAACAAATTCCTAATGAACCGCCCCCTTAAGTAAACACTTCATCAAATCTCCACACTAACGTAATGTACTTGCAAGAACCCTTATCCCTGTATGGCTTCCGGGACTTGATAAGTGGTGATCACTGTGTAAAAAAAAAAAAAAAAAGAAGCCTTCCCCGCCTTGAGAAGTGTGCATGAGCCGAATGGAGAGGCACATACAATGCCCCGAGGCAAGTGCTCCTTCTACCTCGGGTGTCGTCGTGCTCTGAAGTTTCTTTTAAGGGTTAAAGAAAGCCTTTCTGAGACCTTGCTGTTGTCCCGAAAGACATTATATCGAGTGTTAGTGCGTGGATCCGTTCGAGACGGTATGAGTGAGGGGCTCGGTTTGTCGAGTGGGGAGCATCACTCTATATGAGCTTGGGTGCCTGGATTAGGTTTCCTCGATAGCGACGAGTTTTCCCTGACCTTGCTAGTAATCCGGAATACGCTCTGGGTGAGTAAGAGACTTAATTCGGCTGGCTTGGCGGATTCGCTCCTGTGCAAGCGATGTGGCGACGAAGACGAGACTTCATGTCATGCCTTCTGATACTGCTGCATCGTCGTTCCGTTGATTGAGTTTATTACAAGTCTCATGGTTCGCACACTGAACGTGTCTTCTATCACACTGGAACTTATCAATTTTGTAGCAACTGGATACCGACAACTGATGGGCTTAGAATGTATTCAATTTTGACCTTTCTTTCAAGGAGAGTGATTTGGTCTGCCCATATGGAAGTGGTCCACAGAGGCGACGCCTATGCTCCTTCCATCTTATTCGAATTTTCCGTCATTTTTTGAAGACTCGCATAAAGACTGAAAGAGTTAGACTCTCTTCATCAGACTTCGGTGAAAGGTGTGTGACAATCTCGATTATATGCCGTGTGAATGGAGAAAGATTGAGATGGTATTTGGACGTGCCTTGATACCCAATGTTGAACATGCTGAATAAGACAAAGTAAATAAGGTTTAGCTTTTAAGTTTCTAATTTTAGTATTTAAATTCATAACCTAGTTAGTGTGTGAATGATTTAAATTCATAACCTAGTTAGTGTGTGAATGATATAATTAGGTCCTGTTTTTAGTTTGTCTTTTCCCATCTCCAATTTTTTTCTCTCACTTTTATTTTGATAATCCCCTTCCCGTCTACATTAAACGCCAGATTTCCTGACTTGCTAGAGATGCGGGTCTCCTTTCGAGGTTTTAAATAAAACGGAGAGACCCGTGTCACCTTTTCGTCTGGCAAGACAGTGCATCTGTCGCATATTAGTTTAATGGGCGGAGGGTAGTTTTAATAACCGTTTTTTTCCATTGTACATATTTTCATTTTTGTACATAATATTTTTATTTCCCGAATACCCCGGTTGCATGTATACTTACATGGGTTTTAAGTAGGGTAGTTATAGGTTTAGTTTCTTTGAACGATGACGGATGTATACGGCTAAGGATGTATAGCATGAATGCGGTATTCTGGTGTTTGTAGAGTGACTGTAGAGACTAGCTAGGTTAGACTAGTAAGGATTTGACAATAGAAGACCGTCCTTAACCTTCCTTCCATGTGCGAAAATTTTCATTTTTTGAAAATAAATAACAACAACCACTCCCGAGGATGATCGGGAGTAGTAGAAAATATTGCTGAACAACAATCATTGGGCGCCATACTGTATAACTTACCAGCCGATAAAAGAAAGACTGCTCGACTAATAGAAAAGATTATCAGCAAAATTATAAAAAAGACGAACTCAGTTGGCTTTAATTATATTCTTATTGTTTTGACTCTCTAGCATATATCCGACACAGTTAGACACAGTTGATAAACTGAGAACTTCATCACTCTATATGAAAGTATATAAGATATCAACGGGTACACACTCGAGAGTAAGAAATTTTTTTTAAATATGCTGTTGCACTAACCCTATTAATCAGATATATATATTGCAGGTGATTAAATGACTTACTGACTAGATTTTTTTTTTTTTAACGAATGATAAAAAGTAAGTTTTTGTATGGTTTCAAATGTTAAAAACTTCAAAGACTATATATATATATATATATATATATATATATATATATATATATATATATATATAGAGAGAGAGAGAGAGAGAGAGAGAGAGAGAGAAGTTAAAGTATCTGTGTATCTGTGTTTCTGTGTGTGTGTACAATTCCCTACGCAATAACTATGTCAATTTTTAGTCTACAGACTCGAAATTTGATATACAGAGTACTGAGATTTCGAAAAATCGATGTGATCCATTTTCGGCCAGAAATTGGCGATTAAGGGGTCAAAGTTCAACGATTTGACCTTTGAGAACTCTACCAAACTCCTCCGACAATTTTCTGTCTAAACACGTGAAATTTTATAGATATAGATTCCTTGGACATGGATCTAACTTAATAACTTGCTTTGAGTCCTAAACAATAAATTCTAAGGGGTCATAATAGGGGTCAAAATTTAAAAAAATTGACTTTTTTTTTGTTTTGCTCACCATACACCTCAAAACACCCGGGCAACGCCGGACACCCATGCTAGTATATCTATAAAAGTGGACGTGTCTGTGTGTCTGTCTGTGTACATTTCCCTACGCAATAACTCTGTCAATTTTAAGCCTACAGATTCGAAATTTGATATACAGGGTACTGAGATTTGGGAAAATCGATGTGATTGGTTTTCGGTCAGTAATTTGTCTGTTAAGGGGTCAAAGTTCAACGATTTGACCTTTGAGATCTCTACCAAACTCCTCCGACAATTTTGTGTATGAACAATTGAAATTTTAGATATAGGTTCCTTGGACGTGGATCTAACTTAATATCTTGATTTGAGCCCAAAACAATAAATGTAAGGGTAAAAAGGGTCAAAATTAAAAATAATTGACCTCTGCGGCCTCTTCCAAATTACTAAGACGATTTCTAGTCTAAACATTTGAAATTTTAAATAAAGGGTATTCAGAGATAGGGCAAGCTTTTTCATCGGTTTGGGTCGAAATTTTTAGTTACCAATATATAAATGTATGTCTGTTTGCATGTCTGCCTAAAACTTTCGACAGAGGCGATGGATTTTACCAAAATCAGTACCGTTTTAAAGGTCGACCTTTCATACGACAAATATCGAAAAATTGGCTAAAAACGTTAATATCCTCACTTTCAACTAGGCACTTTTCTACAGGGGGAGGTCACTTTTTTCGCCGATATTTTGAAAGATATTATCTCCTTTAGATTGTCTTGCTATAATTTTTTAAAAAAGGCGCTTCCGGCTTGACGGTGGTCGTAACAGCATAGACGTCAGGTTTTTACTCGTTCTTTTCTTCCTTCGCGGTACGGGTACGAGCCTGCTTTCCTACTACTACATTTTTTTTTTGCTTTTTTTTGTTCAACAGACACATCCAAACACCCAGGCAACGCCGGGCTGAAATGCTAGTATATATATATATATATATATATATATATATATATATATATATATATATAAATGTAAAGTTGGTTCGTTCTAAACGAATAAAACCATATTTCTACGTTACCTATTTATTTGAAATTTTCAGACAACCCATCTTTAGAGTCGAGGTATGTTTTTATGTTATTAAAATAAATTTACCTCGCGAATTATTAAAATATTAAAATATTAAATATAATAAATATATTTTTTAACCGTTACTGCGAATCTGTTCTGTTGATAAAACTGAACTTCCGGTTCGATTAATTTCACAGCCACGAATTGACGAAAGATTTAATTTTCTGTTAATAAGTAAAAAAAAACAACAAAAAAAAACATAATACATTTGTTTATCTTGCAAATTTTAATTTACACATTTTTTCTTTATTATATAAGGCCAAAAAAAAGTTTGTCGCTTGCTTTTAGTTTTTTTTGTTTTTCGATATAAGATTGGTTGGAATAAAAAAAAACACGATTCAAAAAATAGCGCGGATCACTCTCTGCATTAGCACCGAAAAATGTTACTAAACATTTATTAATAATTTCTCACTTTTACAAACATTTGATTTTAAATTTCTTTTTAAATGACGACTTTTATCGACTTTTTTTTTAAATATCCCCCCAATGGTGTTTATTAGCCCCCCTCTAAAAGTGATGTTTATTCCGGAAGCTGTTCTTAAGATTTGGAGGTGGGGGGGGGTGATTCCAAGGTGGACCTAATCTAAAAAAAAAAGTTTTTTATGCGCACATAAGCAACTATTTTTTTATTAACTTTTTTTTTACTGTTTTATTTAAAAATTAGTAAATTTCAATGAATAGAATAATAAATCATTTATAATTAATATGTGTTTTTGATTTTGTGTTGAATGAAACTTTTTTTTCATTACAACAATAATGAACCAATTTAAATCTTCCGGCATGCGTTTAAAGGTTACGAAATTATCAATAAATCGTTTACTTACTAAGCCAGCGTCAGTAAATAAAAAAAGTTACGTGCGTATGCATTAGCCTTGACTGGGGGGGGGGGGCTAAGGGAGCGACCATTAAATAATTATGCTGGTCGCCATGGAACTCAACGCCCAAGGAGTACCTAAAGTGGCACTTATGCACTTATGTTATCATGCTATGTTTTAAAATAGTATTTTCATGTTAAATTCAAATTTTACAATATGTTTTTCTTTTATTAATTTGTTAAGTGAAAGTACAGATAACCCGGTAGATTTCTAATGTGATGAAAATCTAGCCCCCCCCCCAAAGGGGCACTCTGGATAATAACAAAACATTAAAATTGCCTCAGTCTCGAAAGATTTCTTCTCTACTGAACGAGGAAACAAACGGTGAAATGTAGTTCACCTTCTGTTTCTCTCCCCCTCTCTCTTCCTCTCTTAATATCTCTTTCTATCCATCTCTCCCTTTCCCTCTCTCAATCTATCTTTCTCTCTATATCACCCTCTCCATCTCTCTTTGAGCCCCTTTCTCTCTCTAACTCCCTCTATCTCTCTCCTTTCCTCTGTCTCATCCCTCTCTGTTTCTTACTCTCCCCCTCTCTCTGTTTATCTATCAATCCCTTTATCTCTCTATCTCCTTATCTTTCTCTATTTTCCTCTCACTTTCTCTTTTCTATCTATATATCTTCCTCTCTATCTGTCCATCTCTAATCCCTCATCCTATTTTAGTCTCCTAAATTAATTACAGTGAATAAGGCATTGTCAAAACATGGATAAATCCTATTTTAGTCACCTAATTTACTGACTGTGAGAATAGAAGTTATTTGGAAATTACTGCTACCTTGAACAGCACCAGAAGTAACTGGTAAAACCTTTCTAATTAAATTGATTTTGGCAGCCATTTGGTAACAAAATGACATAGCCTTAGCCTTTGCTGCATGAGGAATACCTGCGACCTTGCTGCCAAGTAGAAGAATTATTTATTCTACTTTAAAACCTTCAATTTTTCAAAAATCTCATGTTCGACATCTCCAAAACATCCAATATGGGGAAAAATATTGTAGAAATGCAAACTTATTGTTTAGGATGAATGCATAATGGTACGCAAAAAATCACTTGAGGCTCTTGGTCGATCCTTGCAAGATTTGCGTGGCAATGTCAGACCATTTGGGAATGCAGTAATATTGCTTGCAGGAGATTTCAGACAAATGTTACCTGTTATTCTTCCTTCAACACCAGCAGATCAAATAAATGCTTGCCTCAAATACTCTACTTTTTTGTTCCATGTGAAGACATTAAAATTAACTCAAAATATGCATGTCCAGTTTCCGACTGTTCGATCCGCACAAAAACTTTTGCATCACTTGTGGGAAATTGGGTACGAAAAAGTGCCAGCTGATCAGAGTTAAGGGCAAAATTCTTTGACTTTTAACTTCTGTAATTTCTTTGCAATGGCACATAGCTTGCAGTAAACAAAATTAACAAACAATATCATAGAAACAACAATCTTAACAGGACCTTTCACAGATGAATATATCTTCATTCCATGCATTCCTATGATTCCACCTGATACATCATTACACTTTAGGAAATTGAACTTTCCAATTTTATTGTCATTTTCAATAACCATCAACAAAGCACAGGGAACAATCTTTACAATTGTGGGCCTTACAGTTACACACTGACTGTTTTTTCACATGGACAATTTATATTACGTATTCAAGAGTCACCAAACCGGAAAATCTCTATATCAGCTAAGAAAATGGAACAACAAAAACTGTGTACCCATGCAAAATGGAAAATTAAACCTATAAGAAACATGCTTTTTCTCATTTTGGAACTTTTTCCATTGCGCCAATTTGAGCACCAGCAACGCGTGGCAGGGTACAGCTAGTATATATATATATATATATATATATATATATATATATATATATATATATATATATATATATATACGTGAAATTCAATGCAAATCTGACATATATGAAATGTTTAAGTGGCATAAAAGTTTCCCTGCCTGTAGAACCCTTAAACGACTTCCAAACAGATATAACTATATTTTTACAAACTTCGATTGGGTGTGGATCTTGATGGTCTTTCACTCCATTTGTATCCTTTGAACAAGCTAAATTAACATATAGGAGAAACAGAACGTAACGAGGACAGATTCTTGAAGCACTTCACTGCACGAACTCGTCCCATGGAAGGACAACATTCATTTAGTCATGAAAAATAAAATGTTTCAAAAAACAAAAAACAAAAAAAACAAAAAAAAAACGATACAATACAATGGGGAAAACGACAAAATGCAATGGTGAAAAAACGAAACAATGCAATGGGAAAAAAACGACACACTGCCATAGGGAAAACGGCACAATGTAGTGGGAAAAATATGAAATGCAATAGGAAAAAATCCACATAATGCAATAGAAAAACCGATAAAATGCAATGAGGAAAAAAAACGACACCATGTAATGAGAAAAAAAAACGACACAAATCAATGGGGAAAAATTACACAATGTAATAGGAAAAACGAAACAATGCAATGGGGAAAACGATACAATTCTATGGAAAAACGACACAATGCAATGGGAAAAACGACACAATGAAATGGGAAAAACGATGAAATGCAATGGGAAAAATACACAATGAAATGTAAAAAACGACACAATGCTATGGGAAAAACGGCACAATGCAATTGGGAAAAAAAACAATGAAGTGCAATTGGAAAAAACTACACAATGAAATGGGAAAAACGAAACAAAACACATTACAATCGGGGAAACGCCACAATGCAATGGAAACAAACGACACAATGCAATGGGTAAAAAGGGCACAATGGTGTTAGAAAAAACGAAACAATGCAATGCGAAAGAACGACACAAGGCAACGGGAAAGACGACACAATACAATGAAAAAAAACTAAACATTACAATGGGGGGGGAACGATACAATGCACTAGGAAAAAAACGACACAATTCAATGGCGAAAACGATAAAATTCAATGGAGAAGAATGACGCAACTCAATCGAAAAAAAAAACGGCACAATGCAATGAGAATAAAACGAAACAATGCAATGGGAAAAGAACGACACAATGCAATAGGAATAAATAACACAATTCAATGAAAAAAAAACGAAATAATACAATGGGAAAAACGAAACAACGCAATGGTAAAAACGACACAATGCAATGGGAAAAACGACACAATGCAGTGGAGAAAAACAATAAAATGCAATGGGGAAAACGATAAAATGCAATGGCGAAAAAACGACCCAACGCAATGGACAAAAAAACAACACAATACAAAAGGTATAAAACAACACAATGAAAAAAAAAACGACACAATGCAATAGAAAAAAAAACTACATAAGGCAATGGGAAAAAACGAAACAATGCAGCGGAGAAAAAAACGACACAAATCCATGGGGAAAAATAAACGATACAATGCAATGGGGAAAAAGCACATTGCTATGGGAACAAACGACAAAATGCAATAGGAAAAAACGACATAATGCATTGGGGAAAACGACACAGTGCAATGGAAAAAAAACAACAAATTCAATGGGGAAAAACGACACAGTGCAATGGGAAAAACGACACAATGCAATGGGAAAAATGACACAATGCAATGGGGAAAACGACAAAATGCAATGGGAAAAAAACGATAAAATACAGTTGGCGAAAAACGACCCAATGCAATGGACAAACAAAAAACGACACAATACAAAGGGAATAAAACTAAACAATACAATGAAAAAAACGACACAATGATAAATAGGAAAAAAACACAATGATAACATAGGAAAAAAAAGACACAATGATAAATAGGAAAAAAAAACGACATAATGCAATGGGGAAAAAACGAAACAATGCAATGGAGAAAAAAACGACAAAAATCCATGGGGAAAAATAAACGATACAATACAATGGGGAAAACGACACAGTGCAATGGAAAAAACGACACAATGCAATGAGGAAAAACGACACAATGCAACAAGGAAAATACGCAAATATTATTATCATGAGAAATACTACATAGCTAAAACATGTTTCATACGCGATTTATAAATGATTTACTCCTGATTTTTCTGAGCGTAAAACGTCCTTAAAAGGTAACATAGAATAAAGTAAGGAAGAAGAAAAAATAAAAACAATGGCGATATCAGTAATAATGTTCATCGCTCTTTTTGTTATGGTGGCACGGTTAAACATGGTAGGCAATTACTTAGTAATGCGAACAGACCCAATTTTGACATCGGATTTGCTATCTACATTTCAGAGGCTGAGCTAGTTGACGGGGTTGTGGTAAAGGGGGCAAGCTAACAAATATATCTGCGACCTTAGACTGGGAAACGGAAGGTGGGGATAAAATACAAAGATTTGTCCCCCGGAGGATCATCTTTTACCAACGTTGCCCCCCCTTCTGAAATCGTAATCACAAACCGGAACAACTGATTAAGTAAAAACTTCCGACACAGAACACTATTACCAAATTTATAAATTTTTCGACGCTTAACCCGAGGGACTTGAATGCTAATGGCTAATAGCCATCCTTTGTTTCAAACATTCTGTAGGGTTACAAGGTCAGAGAGAATTTAAGTTTGCTTTTTTTGACGTTTCCCAAATGTAAAACGTTAACCTAATCCGCAAGAATGTATTTATGACAAACAGACACACAAATACATCCCTTGTATAATGCGCATTGTCCATCGGTCTGTCCGTTTGTCAATCTGTCACACTGCAGATTAAAAAATATATATTTTTTGTATTTGTCATGTTTCAGTTTAAAATATTATATCTTTCGCCAAACTTTTAGATAAAATGGACGCTGATTTTCATGCACTCTGTCGACCGTTCTGTAATATATATCTATATATCTATAAAAATGAAAATGTGTGTGAGGACACTTCTCAGCTTATATACCCAACGAATTTTTGATCTTCAGACTTGAAATTTGGTATATAGGATATTCAGCCTTTTTAATGCGTTTTCATTCAGAAAAAGGGCTGCTAAGGGGTCAAAATTAAAAAATTGTTACGCAAGAGTGATTCAGATTTTTGATTGCCAGCGTGAATAGTTCACATTACATATTACTTACGTTAAGAATAAAGAGTTGAAAACACTTCTTAAAGATCATGTCACGCTGGTGTAATGGTTATCGTACTTGACTAACTGTGTTTAGGTTTTGGTTTCGATCTCAGCTAATGTATTTTTATTTACTAACGATAAGTGACCAGTTTAGAAAAAAATACTTGACAATCGCATGCACATGTGTCAGTTTTCCGTTTTATTTTTACTTCATTTTTTGAATGAATTTAACGTTATGCTTAATAACCACAGTATTTCTTATCATAATAAATCAGAATTCTACATTAATTAAAATATAATCTTATGTGCATTTACAACCGGATAACGCCGGGCGGCCTGTTAGTATACGATATTTGGTAATCTCCAAAAATACCGTTAGGGCTTACAACATGGCCGCCAGAAGAGTCACGTGATCCGGTTGATCCAAAACATGAATCGCCGTATTACGAAACCGGAAAACGCAAATTTAAAGCAAACTTTGACAAACAAGCATAATAATTAAGTACAAAAACAGTTTTTCAATATCATAATAATAAATAAATTTTCCATTTGCACGATTCATGTTTTGGATCAACCGGATCACGTGACTCTTCTGGCGGCCATGTTGTAAGCCCTAACGGTATTTTTGGAGATTACCCGATATTTTATATTATTTTTTTTCATCGATTTTATAGTTATGATGCATCTGATTACAGTAGAATAGGTTATTATTATTATTATTATTATTAGTAGTAGTAGTAGTAGTAATAGTAGTATTAGTATTAGTATTATTATTGCTGTTGTTATTGTCATCGTTGTCGTTGTTGTTGTTGTTGTCGTCGTCGTTGTTGTTGTTGCTGTTATTAATATTTTTATTATTAGTGATTTTATAATGGCGGTTAAGATGTGTTTAATTTGTTTATCGACTATATAATTTGGGAAGTTGTTATTAACAAGGGTTGTTTAATGTTTGAAAGTTCCTTATAAAATCTTTTATTACGAGATGAATTGAGTTTGGCTCGGTACGGTCATTTTATACCTATAGGGACATTAACTTTTTAATTTTATACCTATAGGGACATTAACTTTTAAGAGGGTTTTGTAAAAAAAAAAAACAGAAAAAAACAAAACAAAAAACAAAGGGAAATTTATAAATTTATCAGTGTCGGCTTTTATTTCTATATCGAGGAAGGGAATTGTGATTTTTAAATTTATTTTATGTGTCTAATTTAATACTGGAATGCGTTTTTGATTATTGGATATAATAAGACTATGTTGTTGCTTGTCATAACATATATGAATGGTTTAAGAATGGTTTAAGAATGCATTAAAGATCTAAGTTAAGAGATTAGTCATATAGAATTTGGAAAAGAATGAGCTTAATGTCGAACCCATAGAAACTCCGTTGATCTGGATGTATAAGGGACCTCAATGGTGCAGGGGGTTAACAATTTTCGTAAGCTGTAAAAGTGCTGAGATCGACCCCTGCCGTGTTGTTTTGATGTAGGCTTATTGAAAAAAATGCTTTTTTCTTTAGTGATGTAAGGGGGGGACTAAGAAAGAATCTAATTATATTGATTAATGGCCCAGTAATACCATACAAATTAATTGGCTTTCTAGTTTTTTAGTTTCAATAGTCACTTTTAAGAAAGTGCTTTCTACGGCAAAATTCTGTATTGGATACGCCATTAATATGATGATTAATTTGTAATATATTTTAATTGCACTGTTTTATTTCATTATTTGTTTCTTACAAAACAAATTACTAACTTCCTAAATCGTATCCCTAATTTTAAATCCGTATGATAACAAATGAATATTTGCAATTAAAAAAAAATCCGTAAAAATTATTCAACAATTAATATGGTGAATAAATCTGCACTGTCACCGCTTTAACAATATAACAGAAATAATAAATAACATTCATTCTATTTGAACAGCTAATCGTTCTAAAATAACCATACATTTTTCTATGTTTGATCTTTATTTCCGATTCCAATTCTTTTAAAATTAAATATTTACTTAGAGATTTGATTTTTTTGTTTTTTTTATTAATTTTCGAATTTCCGAGTAATTTTCGCGAATATTTTTCCTCACATGTTTTCCTTGCAATTGATTCACAGTTGTAAGTAAAGAACAGATTTATTTTGATTTCAAAACGAAGCCAAATGGTATCAGTTCGTCGTTAGTGTACAACATGCTACTTGAAAGTTTTCATAAACAGTTAAAATTAGTCAACGATTAATAAGCAAAATTAGAAAACAATGTAAGAACAAAGTATTTTATAATGCCCCTACAATGGTTACGAATGAATTTCTAAATAATGTTACTATTTAGAAAACCATTTTTAACATGGGGAGGATGTGGGCTGTGTTAATTATTCTGTGCTGTGTTTCTATGAATAAAGCTAACCGCTTGAATATAACCATACATTTTTTTTCCACTAGTCATGACTTTTGAACCTCTTTGTATAAAATTGATATAGTGTTCGGGCATCGTACATACGAATTTGAAAAAAACTTAAAGTGTTCCCTAAATCCGCAGGTTACCTTTATCTATTTTTCCGCCCTTTTCGTCGCTGCTAAATTGTCCACGCCAGCAGGGACACACGGGAGCGGACCCGGAGTTTCACACAGTCGGGAGGACGGCTATTCTTAATATTCACTCTTTTTTTATCCGGCACCGACACAGTGTTTCGACGCCACTAATGTTCTACTTTTGACCCTTTTGATCACATGACACGCTTGAAGAGAGACCGTGTTTCGGTGTCGGCCCTCTACCAATCAACCGAGGATGTCGTCGCTTCGCCGGATGCAGGGATGGAGAGAGGTGACGGCTTGGGTAGGGTAGACGTGAGAGACGCCGTCTATCGGTGCATCTATTTAGCTTTGTGTGCGGGTGTTACCAAGCGAGACTCTTGAACCTTAACATTTTCCCTCTTCTTTTAAATTTGTAAAAATATATACTTTTCCTTTAAGGATATTAAAATAAATTGCGAGTTTATATATATATAAGTTAAAAAATATATATGGCGATTAAGCAACACTAAATATTCCGCATTTTATCCATTCTAATACTCTTCAGGCTTATTAATAAGCCTGAAGAGTCTTAGAGTGGATGAAACGCGGAACATTCATTGTAGCTTACTCGCCATATACATTTTTTTAACTTACTAACTAGCTCTATCTACGTATTCAGCACTTTTGAAGTAAATACTTAAAGTTTACGCATAAATCTATACTTTCGTATATTAATTTTATGTGAGTAAATTAAGTAGTTATATATATATATATATATATATATATATATATATATACAAACACACACACACATATATATATATATATATTGTTTTCACAAAATCAAGACAACAAAGGTCAGATCGATGTGAAAACAATATATGAATGCTCAATTACAAAAACTGGTAATTTTGAAGCGTACAAATTAAGTCACCTTATACTGACTTATTGGTATATGAACAATTGCCGAATTCTTACTTATCTGATAATAATAAAATTCGGAAAATAATATATTTATATATATATTTATATTTTTCAACTAATGAAAATGCGAGACAAAAATCATGTTTACATTATCGACGCTTTAAAACAACGTTCCTATGTAGTGACATTTTGAAGCCATAAATATACCCATGTTTAAAAAATCTAGCCCAAATCAACTAATGGTCGCATTTTCATGAAATGTTCTATGCTTATTCATTTTTAAATTAACTTCTATATTGAATATAAGTTTCGTTAAATATACAAAGGAAAAGATTTTTTATGTGTTCTACCCTTCCCTATTGTTCATGTTACGAAAACTAAACAAAATAAATTAAGGCCCATAAAAATGTCAACATTTTTTAAAGCTGAGAAAGTTAAATAATTTTTTAAAAATCGTTATTTTATGTATATATAAACACATTATTTATTTCAGTGACCTTAAATTTGAAAATAAAATTGGTCATTAAATTAATGTTAATATGTTAAAAATGTCAACGTTTTTTTTTGGTAATATTTTTCTCGATAATATAATTATTTGATTGACAACAGCAACAAAAATGAAACAAAATGCTAATAAATAATTGTTTTTAAAAAGTTTTAAATGATATTAAATTTTATACAACAGGTTTCAAATGTTAAAAATATATTCATGTAATACAATATATAACTCTTGGCAATGTTAAAATCGGAAATTCAGCTCCAGCCTAAAAAAATTGCTTGTTAGTTGACTGTTTTAATTGAAATAGTGGCAATTTTATTTTTACATGTTTTTCAAAAAGATGCATGGAGGCCTCTAATTAACAAATCTCGTGAACAGATTTGACTTTTAGTAGAAGTATCCTAGTGTTCACGGCAATTTAAAAAAATAACTTCAAATAGAGAAGGTAAAAAGAAACTCCGCACAATGGAAAAGTGTTATTTCATTGTAACTTTAGAAGATTAATGCAACACAAATACAACAGAAACGCAATAAACTAGTAAATATTTATTCTGCAATTTGACAGCCTGCAATCTTTTGGGCATTTCTTGAATTAGTGTGCGGCAATATTCCGATAAAAGGCCATCCCACTTCTCTTTAATTTTTTTTCCAACGTTCTTCCAGGTTTGAAATTTTATCATTGTGGAGCTGTTGCTTGATGTAACGCCACACGTTTTTGATAGAATTGAGGGCTGGAAATTGTGCGGGTCAATCCAAACACAGAATATCCTGCTCTTCAAAGAACCTCTTGACATAGCCGTGTAAATGAGAGCATTATCCTGCATGAAGATGGGATTATCATCTAAATTTCGACTAATGTAGGGTAGAAAATGCTCAGTCAACATATTAATGTACTTGGTCGAATTAATTCGACCTTGCAAGCGAACTATATGCCCTGGTGCAGTTATATTAATAACGCCCCCCCACACCAAAACTGAACATTCGCCAAATTGCAGCGTTGAAACTGTGCACCTAGGATTAAATTCTTCGTACTTCCTTCGACTGACATACTGCCTACCATCACTGCCTAGCATATTGAACTTGCTTTCGTAACTGAAAATCACTTTCGACCCATATGAAGAGTCAAGATCTTCATTGCATATGACGAAGTCCAGACGGCGCTTTCTGTATTTTACAGAGATCATTGGTTTGCGTCTTGCAACACAGCCTAGCAAATTAAATTCCTTCGATCTGTTTTTAACTGTAGAAAGAGAGCACTTTTTCACAAGTTATTGGATTTAGGGAGCCGCATTGAACGTTGCCAACCACTTATCATCTTTTGCCAAATAAACTTTTGGAACGACCCTCATATGACAAAGCGTACTCCGAACGCCTGGTCACAGCTATCGTTCATCGCTGGCAAAAGTCTATTAGGAATAGTGGTATCTATGTAGAAAAATAAATTTTGGAGCACAAAAGGTCTCTTGTTTTAAAGGTACCCCTCCCATCTTCCTAGATCTTCAAATTTTTCAGTAAAATTATAAGGCTTTACTTCTAATACTATCATCACGTGACAAAGGGCGTTCCGGACCCCCATGCTTAGCTATCGATCGGGTAGTCACCACTTATCAAGGCCCGAATGCCACTTGAGGATAAAGTTAATGGTGTAGATTGAGAGGAATTTGGATTATTTAAGGGGACGACTCAGCAAGAATTCGTTTTTGTTGGACTTGAAGGCTACCATATTGTAATCGGCTGCGAAGCAAGCAAATGGAACAGTGTTTCATATGCGGGCAAATTCTAGCAAAGAAGCTTTCTTCATGAAATCTGCGTTTAGAAATAGGTACAGATAGAGCTTGCAAAAATGTTGCTAGTAGCAGTAGCTAGTCGAGTTTTTTGTGAAAGAATAGCAAGGGAGACCATATATTGGAGCTCAGGCGATCATTTCTACCAAAATAATGAAAGAGCAGAAGCAAGCCCAAAAGCGTCTCCGCTGTGGAAAAGAGAAAAGAGAAAAGAGGCCGGTTTTGAACTCCATCAAGGCAAGATAAGACGCGCCAATCAGCTTCTGCTCAGATGTTGCGATAGTATTCGATTTTAGGACGTATCTGTCTCTTATACACGATAGAGAATTTCTTCGGCAGTGAGATAACTACTGGAAGGGTACAATGATCCAACCACTTTTCTAGCGATGTCGAACACATATTTTATGTGGTTTATTTCAGATCACGAGTGAAGGTCAGCCCCAGAAGCTTGTCAAGACATCGTGCTTACCCAAGACGATAGCTACTCATTTCAATTAGAACCATATAGGGATAAGTACGATTACGGTGAAAAAGATTAGTTTGGCTTTTAGATCCATTAAAATTAACCAGACACCTTTTTCTCCATTGCAGCACGTGCTCAAGATCAGAAGATAGAGAACCAGAAAGATCTTGGTCATTGTCGGCCTTCGAAGTGTAAGATTGTGGTGTTGTCTGCCTAAATGTTACGAATGATTATGGAAATCATTGATGAAGACCAATAAGAGAGTTGGGCCCATGATGGAACATCTGTGGGATGCCAGCGTTGATACTATGATCTTCTGATTTTTGGTTATCGATGACTATTTTTAAAGAGAAAGGATTTAATAATTGATATTTTCCATAGCTGGAAATCTTGTGAAGTAGACTTTTATGCCATACTCTATCAAAAAGGCATTCACTAATCCTGTGTGATATTACTGTTAACACATCAGTAATAGATATAGCAGAACGGAAACTATATTGCATGTCACTGAGGAGGTTATTTTTTCTGAGGCGGTTGATCACTTTTCTATCACAGATTCCAGCAACGTACTCACAACACTTTGATTGATATGTACTGAGAGACAGATTACCGATATCCAGAATTTTTAAATACAAGGAAGATTGATGATGCTTTCCAGGGTGTTGGGAAGCATTTCTCCTTAAGGAAACGTATAAACAGCTTTGTAAGTATGGGAGCTAGTTCCGATTTAAGCTTTTTGCGCACTAAGATTAGAATGCCGTCGGGACCAGTGTCTTTGCTGAAATCAATGTTTTGGATCAGTTTGGCAGCATCACGCATATATATTTGTATGTCGCTTAGCGTATTTTCAGACACTGGAGGAAATACAGTGGGTATTGTTGAAAAGGGTAGAATTTGCTGCAAAGTTCTTTGCAAAGAGTTTTATTTTGTCAGATGCTGATGAAATTACCTCAGGTACAGTTTAGGATCCTGTTTGTTATTTTACAAAACTGATGAGATCAGCTACTGCTGAGCTACCTTAAACTTAATGTATAGAGCATACGAATCTCTCACATTCTTTATTACTCTTTTACAGTGATTGCTAGGATGTGACTTTAATTGTATAACATCTATTTCGTTGAAAGCAATGGAAATAGTGGTTTCTGTGCGCAATAGCAGCGGCGGATTATGGAGTGAACCACGGCTGGCTATTAAACTTTTGCTGGAATTTCTTGGCGGGTATGAAGGGGTTTATACCGAAAATTAACCATTCCGTCAGGTTAGGTACTATAGAAGACACGCTATTTTTGAACATGGAGTGCAGAGAAATATTTGATATGAATGTTCAGAAGATACCCTAATCAGCTACAAAATATCGATATACAGTACGGTGGAGAGATACATCTGGGGACTTATTACTAGGGCTAGGACAACAGCGTATTCTTTTCATTGTTTTGACTCTCGAATGTGTATCCGCTGACATCTTATATGCTTTTATATAGAATGATGTGCTTCTCGGTCGATTAACTTTATCTAACTATGACGGATATATACTCGAGAGTCAACACCCTGAAAAAGAATATATTGTTACTATAGCCCTACTTATTACATTTTGTTTTTACCTTAATCGAGTCAACTCAGTGATCAGAAGATCCCAATGGAGGCAGAACGGAGAATGAGCTCAATTCTGGATAAGTTGTAAGAAAAGGTCAGTGGGACTTGAAAACTGTCCGTCAGTGTCAAACATATGGGTAGTTTCGTCGAGGAATCAGGACAGTATCTCCCCTCGTCATCTTGTTTGAGTGGGCCAGTCACTCAGCATTGTGAATATTGAAATCTGTGAATGCTGGCTGAGGGATGAACAGACAAAATATGGTCAATTTTCTCAGACATACGTTCAATTATAGTCATTTTGATGCTATGGGGGTAATAGAGGGCAAATATGAATGCGGTGCTGCAAGTCAGTGCAACGCTGAAGCACACAGTGCAATTTAGGATCTTCTCTGGATATTTCCCTACCACATGGAAGACCATCTCTAATATAGGCAAATATTCCATGCCTATTACGATCTTGGGGGTCAGATTTTGATGTTAAGTTTGATTATCCTTTAATCGTGAAGTCATCTAGGGAAACAAACTGTCCAATGCCATTTTCGCACAGGAACAATAGATCAGGTTTCCATAGCCCTTGAACCCCTGGAGGGGCATAGGCCATCTACAACTTTTGTAGATGCTTTTGTAGCGAGGAGTTCTTTTTACAGGGTGAGGGTGCTGGCCCCACGCTCAACCTTCCCAGAATGTACATACAACGCTTAGCCTTTCCAAATGGTCACCCATCTGGTACTGGCCAGGCTCAACGTTGCTTGACTTCGGTGATCTGGCGATAACTGGTGTGTCAACGTGATTGTGCCGTACTAGATCAGGGTTGATCTCCTCTAATTGGATTTCAATCTCTGTAAGGTTGGAACGCAGATCCCTGATGTTAGACAAGGAAACCTGATAGTGGGGGCCTAGTTTGGCAGTTGGAGCTCTACGTTTAATCTTGGATTGTTTCTTGAGATTTTTAATTATTGAGTATGGAAGAGGTCGGCGGAGTTGTTAGAGCAGAGCAGGGGTGAAAAAAAAAGGAACGAAGAATGATTTTACAGACGATGTAGAGGAAAAGCCGTAAGATACTCTCTAATATGGCATCGAGAGGCCCTATTAGAATCTCTTGCAGGGTTCAGAATCTATTTACGAAATGGCAGTACAGCAGCCCCAGTACTTTGCGCCTGCTGATCGGGACGGCTTGCCTGGTGATTAATCCAAGATTCGGTTCCCTGACTATCAGGCGGATGACGTCAGTCTACGTAAAACGTTTACCTCCAGCACCCTTATTAGTGATATAAGCATAAGGATAGCAGTAGGAAGTAAAATAGAGACATCTTAAGCTACTACCCGGGTATAAAGACAGCCGGCTTAGTATACAGCATTTTCTTCTCCCTTGATAAGCAACATCATTCATTGTAATTAAGGACAGGTAAAAAGTAAAAGAAGCAAGCTTAAAAACTATTTATCATAGAGTTCAGTTATGTACAATGCTTTTATTGATTTGAGTAGGCCGTTACTCTTGAGAAAAAAGCCGTTGCAACACATTTAAAATCACCCACACACTATAGAATAAAGAAAAGAAAATAGAAAATTCACCGTCTTCATCGCACGGCGATGAAGAAAGTACCGATTTTATTGGTCCGTCTATATCAATGTATCGGCCTTGATTATAACTTCATATCATTTAAAAACAGCATAAGTATTGATGACAGTTACTGTTTCTGTAGTCGCATCATATTTAGAGGTGATTGCATGCAATACAATCGTCGTGTTGCTAAAATTCGCGTGTGCCTGACTGTTATCCATTTACAGACTTGAGATAGATTAATGTTATTAAAGGATTAATGTATTATAGTTATATTTATTCTTGGCTAGCACGCTTAGAGTATAAAACTGTTATTATAATTTTATAATTTTTACTTGAGTTGTTTGTAGGTTAGTTTGAAGTGCGAATTCTGGTCTTGATATCTAATGAAAAAGGGGGGTATTATCGATTTTTTTTCAAGATATCCCGACATACACACATACAAAATGTAAAATTGATTTTTTCGCCCTCTGACATTGATATTAAAAGCCTAATTTTTCTATTTAAAAATTATTAAAATGAATTTTCAATATACTCAGTCATCGATATGCGAGCGATATGCGAGCGACTACGTGAACGTTAAATAAATTGCATATTCCTTTGAAAAAAAATTAATTACGTATTCGTTTTTATGGTTTCTTATTAGATGATTAGTATCATTACACACAATTTTATTTATGCATAGTTTCTGCATTCTGTATAATTACGTAGAATTA